>NC_048224.1:97789205-97955362 GCF_002007445.2 Ailuropoda melanoleuca
ATTTCCCTGATGGCTAAAGATTTTGAACATTTTTTCATGTGTCTGTTAGCCATTTGTATGTCTTCATTGGTTTCCAATGAAGACACTTAAAATCACATCCAGTTACTGAATAAGCTTCAAGACTAGAATTTAAGTTGAGGTCTATTCTTTTTAGTTCTATAGCAATATTATACCAGTATTTTCTACTTTGTGAAGGAAATGGAAAATGCAACAGCCACTGTATAATGTACATACATAGTAGAGAAGTGAAGTGGAAAGGTAAAAATAAAAATAAGGTATATGATACAGTAAGCTGGGAAATGCAAGAAAAAGCTCCAGTTATATTTCATATAACAATTATAAGTATAGAGCTGTGTTTGTGGCTTCATTCTTCTGCTCTACATATTATTACTATGTCTTTAATATTCAGTTATATTTTCAGCTGGTATGTTTCTTTTGCAAGCAGGGTAACCTCAGACTTTCATCTTTAATTCTTGTTGTGTCATCAAGGTTTACTGGACGCAATGTAATGTTGAAGATTTTTTTTTTTTATTGAACAATGCTAACAACTTATAAAGATTGATTTTTTGCAACTTGTTTACTTTATTGGAAGTCTTCCAAAAAACAAATAATTTTTTTAAACTAAGAAGAATTTTGAAATATTTTGCGATTTTTTAGTCTAGAAATTATTTCAGCATCACTCATTAATTATTATCCTGTGCTAAAAAATGACCAAAATAATAAAGAAATAAAGAACAGAATCATCCAGAAGGATCATGCAATAGTAAAATAAATCAATACTGTATATCATCGGTAAGTTTTCTTATTGTTCTATCAAGGTATTGCATTATCTTTCACAAAGATACAAATGATGTGTGGAGACACCATGTTTGTAAGTTTTAAAAACTTTTTCTTAGTTTTATTTAACTGTCGAGAATTCAGATTTTTAAAAATTTTCTGCCCATGATATCAATGAGAAAAAAATTTTTTAAAATTACAAAAGAAATTTCACAATCATGAGATAAATGCAGAGACCCATAGCAGCACTCAGATTCGAATAATGAAGACGATATTGATTGTATCTTACTAGTGTTCATATAACGCTATTCCAAATGAATTTTCTCAAATGAGTAAAAGTCTGAGGGATTTTTCTTTCTTTTATTTTCTCTGAGAAATAAGAAGGGGGACAGGGATGGGTAGGTTTTGAGGAAAGTGCGGAATATTTTAAATAGCCATTGAGATGAAAGGGAGAGTAAGAGAAACCGAAAGCAACACGGGATTGTTCCGTTGTTGTCGCTGATCGTTAAATTATAGGTATACCTTTCACCCTGTTCTATGCTTTTTCTCCCCCCGCAAAAATGCTATTACAATAATGCCTTTATGCTTATTTTATTAATGCTTAGCTCTTGGGTTCAGAAAAATGGAGTCTGATATTCTCTCCTTACCAGTGCTTTATCTCCTCCTTAGAGGAAGCAGGAACATTTGTCTTGTTATTCCCAGGAAGGAAAATTTGTTTAGTTCCAAGAGGAAAGTCTTACTCTAGATTTAAAGGGTCCCTCAGCCATGAAGAATAGAGAGTTGAGAAGTACCTTTTGATGATTTCTTCCAAATTCTCAGGTACTCGAAAGCTCACACACACAAAAATTTCAGGTCTGTCAAACTTTGAGGATACGGTTTTTCTTGTCTCTGTGCTGGTAAGAACATGAGGAGTTAAGATATTCTGTTTCTTAAATTCTTAATTCCTTTCCATAAATCTTGTACTTTCTGATAACTAGGAATTTGAAATTGGGGGTTTTATCTATAGAATGTGCCTAATGTCTTCATGTAATTATTAATAAAGTTCATTCTCATTATCAAAAGAGATATAGTTGGCTCGATAAATTATATGGTCAATCTAGAATTTTTATGGGATTATAGATTCTATGAAATGCTCACATAAGTGTCAGTTCATCACTAGAGAGACACCCTCACGATTACTTTAAGCGGAACGAAATGTAAATTGGACAAACTATTATGCTTATACAATCAGGATTAACGGGGACCTTCTTGGGACAAGTAGTGTAATTATCTTCTTTAGTTCAGATATTTCTACACATGGTTGTAATGAAGAGCTAACGATGTTTATTGTAGAAGTTGAGAGCAGCTGAATGGATTAAATTAGATAATCACCAGCTGTTACTTCAAAAATTGGCTGGAACTCAGAAAAGAGCCACTTACAAGGCCTAAGAGAGTTGTGTGACATGGTTAGATACTCAGGTGTCACACAGAAATGCAGTGGCTGTGGTCTTTCTCCATATCACAAAAGAGAGAGAAAGATTTATCAAGTGAAGGAATTTGGCTAAGATAATATTCAATTTTTATGAGGATTTACAAACTTCATTTCCAATCCCAGTACTTAGAATCATGGGATTTTTTTGTAATAATCATGATTATTTTGGATTAACAGCTATATGTAAATTGGATAGCCAGCTTTCCAAATCCCTTTATGGACTTAAAATATATATAAACTGTATCAACACTCTATTAAAGAGTTATATGATTGTTCTGAACTGCTGGTGATAATGTTTTTATATTTTTGTCATTGGTGATTACCTTTCTTTCTTTCTTTCTTTCTTTCTTTCTTTCTTTCTTTCTTCTTTTACATTTATGTATTTCTATCACTGCTGACTATATTTCTAGGAGTGCTGGTTATGTCTTAGCACCACTGATTACAGAAATGTGGGCAATTTGAAGTTTCCCCCATTATAATTAGTTCTTCTTTGATGGTGTATTTTCCACTGTCATTACTTGTATAGTGTGGCACTTACTGACTTTTTTGAGATGTAAGTGAATAAATTGCTATTCATAGGAAATGTTCAAGTGCTTCCATTTATGGTGTAAATAAATAAGTTGTGATACAGGATTTTTGGTTGATGATAGTAATTTATTAAATCAGTATGCCACCCATATCTATACTGATATATTTCAAAAGAAAGTTTTAGAATCTATCAATTATGCCAATGAGCTTTAAATAATGACTTCAGCTTTATTATATAATAAGCAAGTGTTGTCAGTGTAGGAGGCAGTACTGTTTCACTCACTACCTTAGTAACAAGTTCTCTTGTTTAGTCTAGACCTGTATTTAATAAAGGCTTTAAATGTGGGAGATTTCAAAGTGTTCCTTTTAACTTTACAAATTGTGTTCTGTTTTCCAGAACCACAATTATTTGATTAAAAGGACTTCAACTGGAGTATGCATCAGGGCCAAAAATTAAAATCTGAAAATTTGTCATTTACAAGTGAAGACCTAACACAATGCAATTTTTGTTCATTGGGACTGTTTATAAGCTGCTGAATAATGGGGTCAATTCTTCTGTCTTTGAAGGGTATGTAAGTTCAACTCTATGGCATAATCAGCCTCACTATTTTTCTATGTGTAGTGTTTCAGTTTTCATTCAAAGAAGTCCCGTTATTTCTCAAATGACATCTCTTCATATAGACACATAACAGCCTATACCGCATATCAATTAATATAGGAAAGAATTTAGATAAACCAGATAAAGCATTGGCTGTCTTGGAGAGGTGAATTAAGGAAACTTTTCTAAGGCTTTTTTTTTAAATAATAAAAGCATTTTCATTTATATTAAACTTCACAAATTATTTCTTTAAGATAGTATAGCACCTGGGCTTTGGTATAAATTCCTATTAAGCCACATATAGTAAAGCAGAAAGAAGCCCAAAAATTTATGCTGAATTATTGCAGTAAAAAAATTCAAAATATAAACTAGGTCATTCTCCCATATTTGTTTTACAGAGCAAGCTGTGTCTCCCAATTAAATAAAACTAATGTCATGACCCAGGACACATTAAGATATGTCTTGAAATCTCTAATTGTACTTCCAGCTTTAGCTCTTTAAGGGGAGATAACACAATCTTCAATTTATATCAGTATAAATCAATAATCAGTAGATTAAAATTTTTTGAATTTAATATTATATTATAGAATCCAAAGTTTCCATAAGTCAATAAAATCTTCTCTATCCTACCTAATTATGTCACTGTATGCCCTCTTCCACTTAGACTTGTATTTTGCACATAGTAAGCATGTTGGCTCAGGTGTTCTCTTATGATATACACTTATTTATAGTCTATTTTTATTCACCGTCCATCCAGCCTCCCACTTACGCTGCGAAGCATCTCTGACCATGTATGTCTTTTAACTTCATTGTGTTTTCCATCATGCCTATGGAGCCCTGATAGAGATTAGTTTTCTTCTCTCAATTTCATTGCCTTCAAGTAACTCAGAAGGTGTTCACTGATCTAAAAATGGCCACTTGCTATAAAAATTGGAGGTGTAATCATAGAACAAAGAGGTGATATTTTTAATATGAAAATCCCTTCTCTTACTCTTCATTTTTCTCTACAGCACTCACAGTCAACCACTACATACCGTATGTATTTGTTTGCTGTCTTTCTTTTTCTGTACCTTGTAAAGTCTACAAGTGAGGAGACTGTTTTATCCATCAGTGATTCCCCTGAGCCTATCATGGTACCTGATGTTATTCCATAGATATTTGCTGATTTTTATGAATGAAAGTCAATAAACATTCCAAGATATTAGACTAAGGAAGGTTGGTTTAAAGATCAACAAAATACATCGCAATATACTTCATTTTTTGGCTTCTGTCATTAATGATATTTATTCCAATGATGATAAACTATTTATGTGATTTTAATTATATGGATAAATTAGATATAGGTTCTACAATATGTCATTTCAAATGTATTTGAGTAATTCTTCAAAAATGATTAAGTTATTCTCATCCTATATTTTATTGATTGATCAGTGAGGTTATGTGATAAGTTATTTAAATATTAATGTTGATGCTTACCTTTATTATTAACTAAAAGTTTTTTTTTTTAATAAGTATAAGATCCTTTTGAGGGACTATGTCTACTATTCTGATTTTGTTTTGATAATTGAGTTTCTGATCCTATGTGAATTTGTGCAGCACTCCCTTGGGAAATCTGGCATAATTTTTATTATTGCAATCGTCCTTAACTGTGCTTTATTTAGTAGCCAAAGTAAAATATTCCCAAGTAAGTTCATGTCAAAAATAGAATCTAGTAACCTTATGTCTAGTAACTTCCAAGTAACTTTATACATTAATTAAAATTCTAATTTCTTCCTTGGAATTATCTGGTTAAATGTAATTTATTAAATAAGAAGAGCAGTTTAATGTTAGTCATATAACTATTATGGAGTTCCTTAAAACATTCCTATATTGTGATCTTTCCTATCTGATTTTAACCTGGATGTTATGAAGTTAGAGAATAAGAATTATAGGTTTTCCTAAGGGGAGTCATGTAAGGGGAATTGAGCATCATACAACACATACAGATATACACACACAAACACACACCCACGCAAGCATACACTTAAGAGAGTAAGATGCAGTTAGAAACAAAACTGTAACGTGGAGATCATGGTAATCTTCACAGTAAAGAATTATTTAAAGTTAAAGCTAACAAACTGAAGAACTTGTTTCTGTCACTCTCCCCCTCCCCCAAAAATGAGGAAGTGCAATCTCGATCCTGTACACATGGTTTAAGTGTGCATCCATCATGAGATAGGCCGTCAGTGCTTCATTTTTATTTTTGACTCAAAAGGAAAAACTCAGGTAAGCACATTTGTCTACTTTACCAACCACACCTAAGCAGTGTCTGTGATCCAGAAGTCATCAGTATTAGACTCAATGGATACTCTTCGGGTCATATTTCAGGAGAAAGCAGCACATGATTCGAGAAAACAGACTACTGTGATGAAATTTTATATGCTCATTATCAGTGCTTATTCCCAACTTCTCAGTATTAAAATACAAAATTCTCAAATGCATGAAAGGCAGAATGGAATAGTTGAAATATATGTGAAATTTGAGAGAAACTGTACAGTTTAATGATATATAATTGAGTACATCTACTTTTGAGCAAAAATGAGAGGTGAGAAAAACGCAGGAAACAAAAAGACAGAGAAGAGTGAGAAAGGTTGAGAAAGAGAACATTTAAATTCAAGGGACAATATCAGCATTTTTAAAACTATGAAGTATGAGAAAAGTCATTATTATGGAGATGATAATATTCTTGGGAAGACAAGAGGAAAATTGGAACTAACAGATAGCAGTAAAAGATTTTCTGTCAACACATACCAGAAGGTAGGCTGCTTCAGAAAGAAATTTTTATCATTTTTGTTCATTCAAGTGTTCTGACTTCCTATGACAGAGTCTGGCACATAATAGCTGTTCAAGAATTCTTGAATGAATTTAATGGATAAGTTCACAATCTAAATAAGAGTTTTCCATTGATACATTAAATTAATTGGTTACTTAATTACATAGATTCAGTGGTTTCCAAGGAGAGAGAGATTACCTTGGGGTAATATGGTAGTATTTTAGATGTGTTGGTAGATTTTAGGCTAATAGACTTCAGATAGCTAGATATGAATGGTTAGGCATAACTCATTAATTTCTTGTGTTAGCACATTTATTGAATATTTGTCATGTGACCATCAATATAGTAGCTCCTATGGATATAGAGATAAAAGGCACAATATCTGGCTCTACATAGCCTATATCCTAAGAAAAACAAGAAAAAAAGCAGGCAATACACACAGGCAACTATTTGTAATACAGGAAAAATGATATGGTAGGGATACAAGCATACATAGGACATAAGTGTCTAGTGAGCTCTGAAGATATAAAGAATGTTTGGAGGAAGTGGAAACTTGGTTGATCCTGAAAGATCAATGTGTAACAAAAGTAAGGAAGAGAGAAATGCTTTCTAGTCATCAAAATGGTGCCTGCAAATGCCTTGGGGTTTAAGAGAGATAGTGCTTCTGGGAAAGTAAAAGTAAGGAAGACAGTTGTAGAGGAATGGCAGGGCATTTGCCTGCTGAGCCACAGAGCTTAGATTTTATGCCATTGGCAATAGGAATTATGGAAATATTCCATGCCAGTGGTTATGTGAACAGATTTTTCTGAGAAAGGTCACCGACAGAAGAAAGAACTGGATGAGACCTCTTGGAACATGAAAATGGGTTGAATGTAATCGAGAAAGAAGATGGGGAAACTATAGTTCTGTATTCAGGTAAGAAATGGTGAGTGAGGACCTGAACTAACGTAGGAGCAGTTGGAATGAAGGCGGATAACATCAAGAAGTAAATAAATTACCATGGCTGATATTTACTGAGTACCTTTCTGTATAGTGTTGATAGTCTGAGAATGACCCGTAATGAATGTGGCATTCTAGAACAGGTAGTCATTCTCTTGGTTAGGATGCTTTGGGCTGTAAGTATTTGGAAGCCTCAAATTAGCTTAACAACAAGAAAACAAACTTCCTCAAATAACAACCTGATGGCAGTTCTCTAGATTGTTGTAACATTTCAACACTGTCATCAAGAGCTTGGGTTTTCTTTGATGTCTGTGCTCTATCAGCCTCATTTTTGGCTCTGCCCTCAGAGTGTCTCTACTAGGGATGATTGCAAAGTACTGTGGCAGCTATAGGTACCATATTAAAATAAGGTAAAATCAGGGAGAGAAAGACATTCGTATTTGTGACCTCAGATATGTTTTAAAATGTCATTGACTATGGCCACAACACATGGCCAACCTTAAGTCTCTTCTTAGGAAAAGAACCACTCTGATTGGCTCAGTCCATTCAATGTCTATCTCCCTGTCAAGGATGTGGTAAATCTCTCTTGAGAAATGACGGGGAAGGGGTGAATATTTTAACAAAGCTGAAATTTAATTAGCAGGTGTAAAGAGTGGGAATGACTGTTGAGTAAGCAATGGATGTTTTTTCTACTGCTGAAGAGAATATAAACAACAAAAAAAGGTCTCAGTAAGAAGGCAGGAGAGGTAAAAAGAAAAGGATAGAATGTAGTGGTTCAAGGGAAAAGAATACTCTCGCATAAAGCCTGAAAAAGGATTCATTTTAACTTACACCGAAAAGATGATATATTTTTCTTTTCTTTTCCCTTCTTTTCTCTCTTTGCTTTCTCTTTTTTTTTCCTTGAAAAATTATGGTGAGATAAAGTAAAAAGGGGGAAAGCCTGGTTTGAGGAAGGAATGGAGATGAAAAACCAAAGAAGTGTGAAAAATATTCTTTTAGTTTCACTCAGAAGGAAGAGAGAAATCAGATGGTAGCTTAGAAAGGCTCTTGAGGGGCTTAGGGACATCAGTGACTATCTTTATAGGTTTCTGATCTCAGAAGTAGAACATATACCTTCAAAAATTCAATGACTGCTAAAATATATGTTATATAACGTGATACTCTGCCAGATTACACCACCAAAAGTGCAATTATTAAGAGGAGGTATAAATTCCTCTTGTCGTGGTTATGTATATGCTTATTCATGTAAGGATAACTATAATATTTGACAGTTTGCTTCTTTCTAATTAATATATGCTGGATACCATTTTATATCAGTGCAGATAGGTTTCCTGAATTCCTTTTGATAGATGAGTAATGTGCTATCATCTGGCTATAGCATTCATTCTATAACCAAATCTTTAATGGTAGATATTTTTTTATTTTTTAATGATATGCTCAGTGAGACAATCTCATAAACAGCAAACTTTCCTAGAAATCTAACTTCTAGATACAAAATTATTATTCAGGAAATATAACTTTTACCATTTTTGAAGATGTCACCAAATATTTCTCACTGAATGTATTTAGAGATGGACAAGACTTGAAATCTTTCAGTGTCAAGAAGCGATCCTTCCTATATTCTTCTTTTTAATCTTCCCTAATATCACCAGAATTAATCTCTCTACTTTTTTTTTTTTGCTTACGTACAACATGCTCTTTATATCTCATAAGTAACATGTTTTCTTCACTCAGCATTAGAAGAAAATTAGGATGAACATGTCTGGTTCAGCGTTTTTGTCTTTTTCAGCAGCTCGCATATCAAGGACTGTATGAACATTTCACAAATTGACTTCAATAAGTGAGTGAGTAAAAGCCAATAAAGCAAAATGATGGTGGAAAAAATGCATACTTTGGGGAAATAGCATAAGTGTGTCCTAATTTGATCACTCAAAGATGTTAAAAGTCACTCAAATAGGTATAACATTTTAAAGTTTATATTTAAAATGTTCCCGATCTCCAAGCAAGTTGGATCCATCATAAAAGTCATGCTGTAAAAATAACCAAAATGTCCTGGATTATTCAAAAAGCAGCATTGATCTTTTGATCATAATGTGTTTAAAAGAGAAATAAATTATGTTATAATTAGACACAAAGATGCCCTTTTACAGAAAATGTATATGGATATTAAGCAGTTGCACTATGAAGTATTTGTTAAAAATTGCTTGTGGTAAACATGTTCCACTTAAAGCTGACATTCTCCCTTGATCCCTGGGACTGTGGGTTTGATTACAACATGTCTTGATGAAACTAATGAAAGGTTTCACAAAATCAACTCAGTTGAAAAATGTAATCCGGAGAAATGATGTTTGTTTTCTATTATTAAAGCAGGTTGACCAGTGTCTACTTTTTTTAGCCTGGGATGAGATCAGTACAGAGCATTCAAAAAAGCTTCACAGTGAAGCCTTTTGCTTTATGCTAATAAGTGTGCATCTTATAATTAAAATGAGGAACTTTTATCATTCCACAAATATTTAATTGTCACAGTAAAATCAAAGTCTGCTTTGTTCAGTTCCCTACAAGAAACCTTGAGTCATTTGAGTCAAAGCTCCAGTTGAGACAGCAAATTGTTGTTGATGCTTGATTCAATGATACACTTTTAGCAAATGTCTATGAACAAAACTGACTGTGCAGGTATCCAGGAAACTTACAGACTATCCAAATATCTCTATTGTACATATTTGTGCATATTGCTTCTAATTAAAGTAACATGAGTTACTAAAGGAAAAATAACTAAAGGAAAAATGTTGTGCTCTATTTTTGTGTGGCTTCATTAGATACAACTTTAGATTATCCGTTCAATCTATAAGGCTGTGTGAGCCCACCTGTACTTCCCTTTACCTAGGCGTTGCCATTTACTCTTGTCCAGGCCTTCCTTGTGCATCACAGCTGGAATCTGTTACTTAGATTTCCCGAATATTGCTTTTTCTGTTTTCTACTTTATTGGATATAAAAGTGCCAGTCTACAATAGATGGGGTCATATGTCCATCTATGATCCAGTCACTGTAGCTATACTGTGACAAACTAGCTCTGAATTATACACTTACCTCTGTGACTTGAGTCAGCAACATTATGCATAGCAAAAGACTGTTCTGTAGGGATATTTGAATGCTATTACTACAGAAGAGGGAATGAATATTATGTCAAAACAAAAAATGCCAACCCTACACCTTGAGAAATGCTATAATATTCATTTTCCAGTCTTATATATTTGTTTGTTTTTTAATTTCTTACATTTACAATGAAATATAATTAGTACACTTAAATGAAAAGATCTTAAATTAAGTTGATCAAATAGGAAACTTTTAGGATATATGTACATATATGTAATATATCTCTTTACTCTTGGAACTTCCTTTTTTATTAAGTCACATACTTATGATTGAATTGATTATGCATTACATCATGAAGTCATCCATAAAATCCATTTATGGTATCTAATGATAGGGCAATTTTGATCCTTGAAGTACAAAGAACAAAAACTATATATTATTTGGAATTTAAATAGCACTTGACATTTCATCTATATTTTACTGTCTTTAATTAGATATTTTCTGCCTAACACCAAAAACCACAATTTTTGATAAAAAAACATACTTTTGAAGATTAGAGGTATAGGAAGTTTGCTATCTTTCTTAAAACAGTATTAAATATATATTACTAAGACTTTATACAATAAGTTAATTTGTATAAAGTGCTTTACAAAGAACTTTCTCTTTTTTTCTCATTTAGTACTTGTAATTACCCTGAGGGGATGCAAATGGCATTCCTAAATGCAGTTTTGGAACAGTCATATCTAGGATGCTAACAAATGTGGTTGAAGAAATAAACTAAATAAAGCATTGAGCCTCTATCTGACTCAACAGTCCAAATTGTTCACAAAGAATTTTTGAAATATTAATTTTTTTTAAAACTAATTTCAACTCTAAAATAGCACAGTAGAGAAGCACTGGGAAACTCTACCACAAGCTTTATTTACAGAAAGTAATTCAAAGTCTACTTTGAGACCCTCCTGATTCTCAACTTTGAATGATTTCATTAAAAATACTTTATCAACTCTCCAGGAAATAAGCAAATAACATTATTTTTAAAAGACATTGCTTTAATATTTTCCTTCAAACTCTAGTAATTTTTTTAAATGTATAATATTTCATAAGGAATAGTATTTTTTGAGCAATCAAATCATGCACCTTTTTTTTCCCTTGAATCAGAGAAGACATTATGGGATCAAAAATAATTTATTCATGTTGGTGCTACCTTTCCTGATAGCACAGACTGTGTGCTTCCTTAAGGTTGAGATCAGTCTCAGGAAGTAGTCAAATGGTCCTAAACACAGAAAAGCTATAATAGTCATTTTGGAGTGGGGTCAAAGTATTTTTGGTCAGCAAAATACATATTTCTTCCTGTGTGATGACATTGGGTAATAATTGGGACAAAAATCAATACATTTATGAGTGGTTTTGACCCTTCAGTAATTTGTAAGGAAATCAGACACAGTTTTCACCATCTCTCCACTTCTTATTGGATCAGTTTTCTCTCTTCCACATTGTTTTTAATGAATTCTGGGGAAAATAACCTTTCCACTAATATCTGCTTCAGGTTTGATGTGCCAGAGTTAGAGTGAGGATTTCCCCATGTGAAGAGGCAGAAGATTAGTCTCTGGTAGACACGGATTCTTGGAGCTGGGTAGTGGGAGGAAAATGGCAGGCACTGAGGAGGTGGAAAATTAGAGCAAGAGGGCTGCCATCAGGCACACTCCCAACTTCAACACAGAATTGCCTCCTTCCCATTATCCTCCTCTCTCCCACAGAAATACATAATAAAATACAGAATAATAGATGGAATCAAACTAGCAATATTTTTATTCTTTCTGAACCCTTAGCAAAAAATTTTGAGAAAAAATGTTATGATTACCAAGGCTCAGTATTAAAAGCTTTATTTAAAAGAAAAATAAGCCCTCAACGTCAGGGCATTCTACGATTGTAATAAGATTGTATTTTGGGTACAAAACAGTAGTTTACATGACCTACTAAGCTATTAAAAATGTGATTCTATTATTCCACTACCATAAAAAGTGAAAAGTGCCTACTTCAACAGCCTTTATCATTTTCAGTGTACCTAAAAGCTGGATGGCATCACTTCCGAGGACTCAGGCAATGTGGGGATTCAGAAAGCTCTCTGTAAAAGAGAGCAGACATGCTCTTCTTCCCCCTCACTCCATGGCTCAGAACTGGGTGTGATTTTGGAGGAGTGACAGCCATCTTGGACTATAAAGGAAAGGGCCACTGCCTCAAGTGACACGGCAGGGAAGGGAAAGTAGCTTGTGTCCCTAATGGTTTGGGGGGTGCCTAGCAGCTTATAGACTGCCCAACCTCCAAACATAATTAATGGGAGAACTAAGTAAGCCTTTCTCTTGTTGAAGCCAATTATTTGGGTTTTCTCTTATATGTAGCCAAACCCCTAATCTTTATAAATTACTTAATCTAGAAATAGAGAATTACTGTTTTTTTTTTTTTTTTAAAGCCTGGCTATGTAGAAGTCCTGAGTGAATCTGAGTTAATGACATGTTAATAATATACCTTTAGTATCTTTCCAATTACATGTCTGTGAGTGTCTTTAAAAGCTGACAGTGTTGTAAAAAGGTTATTTTAATTTCTTTTCATTTTAAGTAACAATTATTTCCTTGGCAAAATCATTTACACTACAAATTCACTCTGTAAATAAAAGAGAAACTTAAACAGGCATGAATTTCAAGACATGGGGCAAGCCAACTGTCACCAAATCAGAATTAGCAAAAATTGAGTATCACTAAGATTTTCTGAAGTAATTATTTTCCAGTTCTTTTTCTAAAGCAATTTACTGTGAGATAGAGTATACAATTATTTTCGTATATTACCGAGTGTGGTGGTGTTGATGAGAATTACTACTCAAGTAGCTTGGTATGACTGCAAAATCTGCTATTTCTTCCACAGTGTTATATACAATAGTGAGTGGAATATATGTTCTAATGAGGATCAGCACTGTTGAGAGTCCCAAAATTAAGTGGGACAAAATGAATTTGAATCAGTGCGTTTCCAATAGAATTCTTTTGGAGAAATTGCATCTACCTCACTCATAGCAGTTATACTCTTTTTTTTTTTAAAGATTTTATTTATTTATTTGACAGAGATAGAGACAGCCAGTGAGAGAGGGAACACAAGCAGGGGGAGTGGGAGAGGAAGAAGGCAGGCTCATAGCGGAGGAGCCTGATGTGGGGCTCGATCCCATAACGCCAGGATCACGCCCTGAGCCGAAGGCAGACGTTTAACCTCTATGCCACCCAGGCGCCCCCATAGCAGTTATACTCTTATTTCTAAAAGAATTTAAGACATTGAACAAGAAACTATTCCATTGTGGGGAGAAGGGAGTGGAGTGTCAGTAGTACACTTCAAGGGCCATGAAACACAAAGCTAGTCTTTCTTCAGCATTCTTCTGACTGCCTGAAATCTTTAAGATATTAAAAGTTTTTTTATTTAAACATCATTATCTTATTTTCTCTAGTGTAAAAGGCAAGCAAACTTCAATTCATTTATTTTGCAGAAATGACAGTAGCATATAAATTATGTAGTTGATTCTAGCAATATTTAAATATTAAAATCATCTTAAATAATTATCTGAAATAATTGAGAAAATTATTTCTGTTTTTCAATACTTAAGAATACAAACTCCAGATTAATGCAGGCACAATTATATCTCAAACTTTTGTAACAAGTTAATGACAAAGGGTAATTTTGCACCATACCTATGATGTTCTATAAAAGCAGCAAATACAGAAGGCAATTCTGAAAGTCAAGACAATGAAGTCAATGCTATGGCACCATATTTGATATGTTTGTTATAATAATTCATGTAGAAATGATATGTAGTTGAGGAAACAAAGCTGTTCTCTTGGTTTTCAGGTTTGCAAAGAGGAACAAAATGCGAAGAATAGCAAAGCCAGAACATAATTTCTATTTGTATAGGTCACAAACTTCTTCAAATACATGAGATATTACTTTGTGCAAAAAAGGACTGTTTACATGAGCAGATTTAAAAATTTTTCCACTATTTTCAACTTTGTGGTTGATAAATATTCTTTTCTAATAAATATATATATATACAGGCTAGTAATAAATATACAGATTTATTCATTAATGACTATAGCACCAATAGATTATTACTCCTATAGTTGTGAGCACAAAGGCAGAACACTTGTGAGTAAACAAATGATTAACACAATCATTTTTTCAATTCTCCTTTTTAGAATTCAAAAACAATGTGGTTTCTATTGAATTCTAACTATCATAGAACTCAGAGATTTATTTTTCTAATTTTCTTAAACCTCTAACAATAGGCAGAAACTAGTGTTGGGAGCCTGTGGGACAGAAAGGCAGACTTGTGACTTGTGAGGATAATGGAAACCAAAGATTTCCATGCATGGGAGGGGCCAGAGACATACTCAACTTCATAGAACTAGGAACCAGGATGGGGCTCATTCACCTGTGAAATGAGAGTGTATAAAGCAATTACTGACAATAAGGGACCATATCTGTAAAGCTGCATACCTGCAGTGGTCAAAGGAGAGAGAAAACTGCCCTTTCCAGCATCTGCTTTAAGGCTCAGTGGATCCCAGTTTTCTCTGGGGCAAGAACCCTGACCTACCGCTTTAAGAACAGTTTCTGGATGGGCAACTTAGGACTTTAGGTCCTAGTTTTCTATAAGAACACCAGTGAAGAAGATGAACACATGGAGTAAAGAATACACAGACTTCTCATTAAGGCGAGCCTGAAAACTAACAAATCAAAGGACATGAGGAAAATATTAAGCAAGAAAGGTTTTTAAAGAATTAATTATAAGGAGGTAAATACACTCCCAATAAAATTAGAACAATGATGAAAGATACTATATTCAATATATGTATCCATTTTCAAAAACACTCACTAAATAAAAATACGTAAAAAACAAGGACTTCTAAAAATGCATGTATGAATCAACGACATAAAGACATGAAAACTAAATCATTGCAAATTGTGTGTGTATTTTTTCATGGTTATTGATTTATAAAACTTAATGAATTAGTATGTGGCACATTTTCTACTGAACAGAATCGGTTAAAAAATGGGTGACTTAGGTGATGGTATTGAATATTTGGTGACGAAAGCTGCATGGAAATAAAACACATGAAGAATATGAAGACAACAATGTTAAATCAAGAAGCTCCAAGTAGTTCTAAAACACATTTAAAAAATAATAATAAAAGAAAAAAGTGACAAACATAAAATCATTAAGAGCTTTCTAATATTACAAAAGTGCAATATTTGTGATGATATGCAGCAAGTACCAAACAACATTAAAAAATAAATTCTGTTAAAAACAACTAAATTTAAAAACAGAATAATACAGAGGGGATAGAACACAAACAAAACAAATTTGATGTCTGATTTACTACTTACTGACCTCAACAAATAGATGTATATTCTTTGGTCATTGACCACATCCAGGTGAACTGTACCCAAGATGTGCTGCAGAATTTACAGGCTCATGGCTGGATGAACTCACACAGGGGCCATCCCTGCCATATTGAGATGATCCTTACTGACAAACTGCAGATTGTTCCTAATCCAGAAGAGGAGGTTGCATAGAAGAAAAGGATATCCCAGAAGAAACTGAAGAAACAAACACTTATGACCCAAGAATAAATTTATCATATCACAAATGCAAATAGAAGTAAAAGCAGGGAAAAAAACCCCACCTACACTAACTGTAGGGTGACAGGATATCTGTCAGTATCAGGTTGGGGGGGCGGTTAAAAGTTAAGAATGTTTACCTTGTGTCCTCAATTACTTCATTTAATCTTTTCTCTTTCCCAAGGTGTCTAGTCCAACTAAGTGTGCATTCAACATCTGGGGTAAGATCTGTAGAAATCAGGTGAAATATGTTTTTCCATTTCTTAATTGGTAGTGGAACCGAGAATGTTGTTAACTTAATACCATAACTTTCACTTAAAATGCTCCTTTCCTGTTACAATATATTAAAGATATTATTCTGGAAATAAATCTCAACAAATATATTATACTCTAATACAATGTTATGCCATCATTTATTTTATCAGTTACTTGTTGTTGGACATTAAATTTGTTTAATTTTATTATTGTGAAGAATGCTGGGTAAACAGCCTCAAAATTAAATCTCATCACATAATTGTGATGATTTAATAATGAATTCATAGAGGAATGATGAATAATAATTTGTGAATGATTAAATAGAAGCTAAGAAGACAATGGGAAGTGGGATTAGAACATATTATAAAAAACCAGATCATGATAATAACTTAGTTTAAGTTGAATAAAGAAAGAAGACCAAACAATTGAGAAGTATGTATCTGTACATGGCTTAGCATAAATGTCAATGCATAATATGAACAATCAAAAAATTAAGCAATATTAATATAAGCATATCATTTAGAAATATGGAAATACATATACTAGGGGGAAAAACTTGAACTAATGGAAGGAATCTGCCTCTGAAGAGTGGGAATCAGGAGTGAAAAGGATTGGAACTGAGAAGCTCCATTTCTCTTATAGGCCTTTTAACCAGCCTTTTTGGCTTAATTTGTTCTTTAAATAGATAAAATTAAAAAGAAAGTGGAACAGTATAACAGGGAGTCATACATTTTGGAGTGCCCTGCCCTCCTGGAGCACAGAGAAAATGTTCTAGAAATCAGAATGAGGTATGTTGTTGACATACCAGAGAGACATGGAACTAATATCAGTATATTTGTCTTCTATTGTCAATTGGATTCTTGAAGAAGATTGCAAAACTGTATTCAACTTTTAATGCTTGGGTTTTGTTTTAGAGTTTACTGAAAATAAGTGAAGGCTTCACTTTATAAACACAATTATAACAAATATAATTTTTTCTAAATATAATTATATTATAAATATATTATAAATAAATATAATTATATTCTAAATAATAAAGTTTGCCATAGGCATATCAAGTTCTTCCTTTTCAGTAGCATTTATATTGATCTCTCTCTCTGTGTCTCTCTGTTTCTGTCTCTCTCTTGCACACTCACATAAGCCCATATACACATGCACACCCACATGCTAGCCACGGTGTATCTACTGGTTTGGTTACTTATATATTGTGGTATAATATAACATTTAAATTACTCTAGTATTGAAGAGAAAGTTGTTCTTAGAAATGCAACCAGATGACAAAATAGATCAACACTGGTATTATGTCCACTGATTTAAGGTCATACAAAAATTTCTAAATGTCCTTTGTTTTTAAAATGCACTGAAATAGGGGCACCTGGGTGGCTCAGCTGGTTGAGAATCTGCCTTCGGCTCAGGTCGTGATCCCGGGGTTCTGGGATCAAGCCCCATATTGGGCTCCTCGCTGAGCAGGAGCCCTGCTTCTCCCTGCTTCTCCCTCTGCTACTGTCCCTCTCCCCACTTGTTCTCTTTCTCTCAAATAAATAATGTCTTTAAAAAAATAAAATAAAATGCACTGAAATATTTATATCTAGGTATATTAGTAGTCATGATTAAGAAGATCTTGAAATATGAAAAACCTGACTGTTGCCTTGTACTCACCTACCCTACAATACTCAAATATGCAAGACTGTGTTTCCTATTGCTTCTTGTCTCCAAGCCCTACTTTTATTTTTCAAAGAAACCAAGAAGGTTTTCCTGTGGTGCTATAATATCTGATTATTATTCAATATAGATACCTAAAGAAATATGTTTTAAAATGTGCATTTTTAAAAAACTTACATTTTGAACTTTTTATGCTAATATGATTAATCCAATTTCTCTCTCAAGTAAGAAAGCAACAATAACCTTCTAAAGTGCAAAATACTTTAGGAAAATTCTTGATTAGCTTTCTGCTGTTCAGTTGAATTTTCATTTAAAAGATACGGCTTTAGAAATCTATGATTTATTCAAACTTCAGTTAAGTTGCATTCTACATATATAGCGATATATTACCCCGAGGAACTACCCAAAGAATTAAGGGGAGAAAAAAGCCTGTCAGGAGTGGATGATAGAAAAACATCCTTTTCAGGAGAGGTATGATATTATTCACACTGTGGAGTATTTATCACTGTCATCAAGATATCTCCAGGGAAACTTTTCAAATATATTTTAATACATATTTTTGAATGGAAATAAAAAATTATATAGGTGGATTTGAAATCTCTACTACATTTATTTTACTAGTAGACATTTTAATGAAAGCCAGGCCTTCAGAAGTATTTATAATTTGTTGTTAATGAATATAAAATGAGAGCTCTCTCTGTGTCCAATCGGGTGTCCTCATTCCATTTTCATCCTATCTTATCACTCTACAGTATTTAATTCTCCGACCACACATTTTGCTGGAAATTATCTCCTCAGTTTATTTCCAAAAACTACTTTCTTCTATTTTTTTCCTATCTTTCTGACAATTATTTTTATGGGTTTTCTTAAAATTTCTGATTTTTTACACATTAAATTCCTGCATGTATAAAAAATTATATCACAAGCTATTTCTTAGATAATACAAGTTTCATCAAATATTATCTATGTTAATATAAAAAATTAAGAGTCCAATAGCAAAATAAACTTAGAGAAAATATATTTACATCACGATACATGAGTTTTCTATTGCAGGGCTTCTTAGAGACTGACATTTTGAATCATCAAAAGATATACTTTTTTTTTTATAATAATTTTTTATTATGTTGTGTTAGTCACCATACAGTACATCCCAAGTTTTTGATGTAAAGTTCCATGATTCATTACTTGTGTATAACACCTTCTAAGTAAAATAATAAGCTGAGAGAAGTGCAGTATACTTCAAATAATAAGTTAATATAAGTTACTTCAGACAGTTATCTTATAAAGTATAAATTTATAAACTCTAGTTGAAAATGGTGAAAAAAAGTGTACAGATTTCCCAAATAAATTATAATATTTAAAAATATTCCGTTGCTCTAGTAACCAACACTATTATTAAACTGATGCTACTGGATGTCGTCTTTTGCCTATCAAGTGAGAAAAAAATGAATAAGACAAAATCTATGGTATTGTTTGTAGAGAATAAGATACTTAGATACAAGTTTCATGCATTACATCAGAGTCTAAATTGGTACCTCTCTTCAGATGAGTAATTTTAAAGATACATTAATCTTAAAATATGCATTGTAATTGGACAAATTACTTGTCTATCTTTTTATTATTAATTTATCATGGTTATATAATGAAATTTAATTTTGAGGCTGCTTCACCAGAATTCTTAATAATAAAAAATTAAACAAATCTAATGTCCCAAAACAAGTGATTGGATAAAAAAATATGGCATCATATTGCAGTGTAATGCAATAAATTAGTTGCATTTATTTTGTAGAACTATTTCTGATACATTACAACATAAGAGAAGCATTTTTAAAGCAAGGTACAGTATTATCTTAATTTAACAACATTTATATGTATATAAATGTGCAGAGAAAAAATGCCTGAATACATGGAATCATTAGCAGTCATCTTCTCTGGGAAGAGGAGTAACAAGTGATTTGCACTTTCTTCTTTGTGCTTATCTGTATACCTCAAATTCTCTGTAATGAACATGAATGAATTAGTAATCTGCTAAAATGTATCCATGGATATTAAACATTGTCATTCTTAGGATTTCCTTTTCATATTTTCTCTAAGGTAAAGTTTAAGAAGCATTTGAATACCTTATCTATACCAGGCACTACAGTAATTATTGATGACAAAACAATGAATAAGACATAGTTCTTATATTTATGTACTATAAATATATCATGGTAGGTGCTAAGAGAAAACTGATCACAGGTAGTATTGAAACACTAATAAGCAGGCCTTGTCCAACCCAGGAGCTCAGGAAAATATTACTGCAGGAATGATATCAGAGTTAAAATTTAAAGGTTCAATCATAGTTCACAGGGATACGGTAGAGATAAATCATTTCAAGCTGAAAGGAAAGCATAAAGGCAGACAAGGAGCCACACGACAGAGGGCATTGTAGAAATATGAGAAGTTTCTTATTAAAAATTGAAAGAAGAGAGGCAGTGACTGAGGGGTAATAAGACTGGGGAGATACCTAATTTAAAGCAATAGTGACTTAACGTATGCAAAAAAAAATGGAAATGTAGTCTGTTAGGGAAAACAACATTTTAGAAGCAGAGATTCTCATTTTAGTGCTTCTCAGCATGTGTTCCCTCTATTTTTCCAATCTTATTTTATAAAGAATAATTAAAATTTTAATCTATGACTTGTATTTCTCTCCTGAGTACTAAAACTGTGTTTTTCAGCCAGATAGCTAGAGTAATCACCTCCAAATCCATCAAACATGTACATCTGATGGGAAGAATACCAATAATTCTCTGCCTACCACCCTCCTTTGTGCTGAGGGCCATCTCAGTTCTGGACATCTTCAGTCAACTCCTCTTCAAACAAGAAGTCTTAAATTCATTGTGTCTCAATACCTTTTCACCTGTCCTGCCCATTTTCTTCTTCTTGACTTATGAATTGATGTCCTCCTCTGATTTCTCATTGCTATCTTCTATACCTTCATTAATCCTAGCCCAGATAACACGAATGACACCTTAACTGGTGTGCACAACTCCATTCTCTTCAATTTTGTTTCATTTTCCAGATTGATGCTCCGTTGTATCTATAGTTCCAACTGTGTTACTTACTATCTTTAAATTACTTTCCAATCAGTTACATTATTATGATTATTTTACTATGATGCTTTTACCTCTTATTTCTGTTTTCACAGAATTATGTACTGCCTTACACCTCCTTATTGGTTTTTGCTATTATCAATGGAGATAACTGTGTCTTCTAGTACCATATTAAAAAGGCAAAATGCATCAGTAATATTTTTTTCTTGATCATCTACTTTAATCATGTTTGTAATCATGCCCACACTCATGATCTTGCTGAAATGAGACTTAAGGACAGCGTTTCACATCTCTTATTATGAGAAAATTTTTCATAAAGCACTTATTACTGTTTAAGATTCATAAGAGCAAAGAACATGTATCCCTTGTTCACCTTTGCTTCCTAAATGCATATGACAGTATGTGGTGCATAGATGTTAACCAAATATTTGTTGCATGGATAAAGTATTTTATTTTTTCTATCTTATCATCTTTGAATGAAGAAAAACATCTCCGTTCCAAATTGGTTTTATCAAGAGGCATCACTTGGAGGTTGATTGTTGGTATCATCTTTTGTGTAGGCGACTTCATATTCCATACTACCATGTAGAGTAATTTAAGTGGAAAATTTCTACCAAATTCTCTATGTCTCACAGGCTTTGCCTAATGCTTAACTGTCTTTTTTGTTGTTCTAATTTTCTAAGAATTTGAAGAGATAGAGGATAGAAGAAAATAAAAGTCCTATGTATTCTACCCTCCTAACAATGTGGCTATTTTCCCTTCTTGTCCATTTGTTTTTGTGATTTTTAGACTCGGGATATAGGAAGAGAAATCATTCTGGCAATGAAGATGAAAGCAGCAGGAAGGAATTCCATTTGTCTCAAAAAATTAAAAAATAGAGATTTTAAACTAAAGGAATGGGTAAGCAATGTTTTGTTTGTTTAAAAAAAAAGCTGTAGAGACAAGGGAAGAGGAAGAGAATAGCTGGGGAAGGGATTAGTAATCATTCTTGATATCAGCATAGCACACTTCAATTATAATTTTTCATTTATGTACTACCATCCTAGAATTTGGTGCAAATTATTAGATTCTGGCAGACTATTAATTGCACCATTCATTTGCTCACTGAACACACATTTATAGAGTGCATGCAAACCGCTGTATGCAAGTCACTGAATACAATGTAGCATTACAATGGTGAAATAGACACATTTTCTTTCTTCCCGGGTCTGTAGTGAGGCAAACAATACATGGAGAAACCAAAGGTAAGAAGTACAAGTCCTTATAGATAAAGAGGCCACAGAGGAGTAAAATCAACAATTTCAGAGATAAAAGAAAGAGTGGAGGATCTGTCATGGATTGGAGAGTCCTTCCTTCTTCACTGATACAGCTGCTACTCAGGTCTATGCAGTTAGTTTATGAGAAGCTCCAGGCCACTGGTGTGAGATTTTCTGCGGTTTAAGTAGAATCAGAAATCAAGATAATTATGTGAAATTCCCTAACTTTAAAATATTGCCAGTACATGTGATTTTTTAAAAATATGCCGTGCTAGGTAACATTGACTGTGGCCTAAGAACACTCATTGTGGGGCCCTCTTTGTCATGAAGGTCCAACCTTTGAAACAACACACAAGCATATGTTAACACCACCGCAAATCAAAATACATGTCTCTGAATAAAGAAAGAGAATGCAGTACCAAGTATACATAATTAAAACAGAGCTGTTATAGAATGGTTCTTAAGAAGTTGACCATTAGTCCGAGACTCAAAATGAAAAAACAAAACAAAACAAAAAAAATCAAACATTGTAAAGGAATAGGAATCAGTTCCTCAGGCAGAGGAGGGGATTGCCAAGGGCTAGGGGATTAGAAAGAGTTTATGAACTAGTGGATGAAGGAGAGAGTTTCATGAGATGAGAATCAAGGTTGGAATGGGGACCAGATTTTAATCGACATTCACATCCCTATCTGAAGCCGAGATTATTCATGTACAGTGGGAAGTCATTGGAGGACTATAAACTGGGAAATGGCTCTAGTTGACTTTTACTTTATCTGTGTTACTACATGCTTTAAAGCTCACCTATTTATTATAAATATTTTAAAGGGATGGTGGAAGAGGTTATTTGAGGAATTAATAGCCAGATACTTTTTAAATGGGAGCCTCCAAAAAGTCAAAATGAGAATTCACTCTTCAGAAGTAAATGAAATTGTGTAGAATTAGGAGGTGACATTTCTCTTTGTTACTCAAAATGTGGCCTCAGTCTATTTCTCTGTCCTCACATAGACATGAAATTCTCTCTCCAAGTAATGCGTCACCTTGATTTTTTTTCTGCTTTGTTTAAGCCAATAAGAAACTCTGAGGAGAATGGGATACTATTGCACCTGGGTAGAAAGAAATTATTTGAACATTTGGAGCCATTTCATGTGCTGTGGTAATATTGCCCTTGTGCATGATGGAGAAAATGTAACATTTTTTTTCTGTTTAGTGAAAAATAAGAATGTGCCTTACCAAAAAACAAAACAAAACAAAACAAACCCAAAAAACTGCTGTCTGCTTATAAGTGGGCATGTTATCTTTATATTCTGAAGATGTGATAGAGTTAAACTGAAGTTGTCTAAAACCCGCTTAGATAAGTTCTTTTGCAAGTATTAATAGCATATATCAGAACAAGAGGCAGGATCAAATGAAAATTTATAGATAAAGAAAAAATGCCATCGATACAGAAAAAGATGTGTGTAAGCCCATTATGCTGAAGGTTACTTATATTCTGTCTTGGACTCTGAATCTACTGTAAGTTTCCATTACTTAACCTATTTAGATAAAACGTTCCAGATATTAAGAAAATGACTCTTTATTTTAAATGCCAATATCTGTATTAGCATATTTCCACTCTACTTCTCAATGCAATCTATACAGACAATTAATCTAATATGACTTTTGAATACTTTATGTTTTCCACTAGCTTATACTTATTACTAGTTTCCTAATTTTAGATCATGCCTTCTAATTCAGCATTCTTTTAAAGTTTTATGTGTATTTTATTTGAGTCAGTTTTGTAGTCTTTTTGATCATATTCAAAGCTTTAAATATGTCACCAAAAACACAAGACAGCTTTATTTGCAAAGGCTTTCAATGATGCCTATTCAGAAATATTTACACATCACAGTGATAGAAATGTCTTGATTGAAGTGACAAATTGCATTTTTTACCACACTTTCTAAATGAAAGCAGAGCTGTAAAGTATTATATTACTGTCAAGAGAGTTTAATGTTTTAAACAATTCTCAAAAAGTTTTTGAAGATAAAATAAACATTATGCTCTAATAATTTGAACAACATTGACCCTCTGGAAACAAATTTGATGTTGCCTTCCATTTGAATATTTGTTTAAAATGTGAGGGAGAAATATTAAAAAGAGGTATTTATTTTATCATATGATAAATATTTCAGTTGAGATGATAGCATCTTGGAAGAAAATTCTTGGATGGGTCTGATAGCAGCCAGCCTCTCATTCTCCAGTTGTGTATATTCTCTCAATTTTAGATAAGCTTCAGAACTTACTAAGATTTTAACTTTCCACCTCCACAGCTCTGGGCTGAAGCACAGTGTCTACTGTGGCTTTTCCTTTAAGCTACATGAGAAGTCCCTCAGGGAGTCCTCAGTGAGAAGTGGCTCTGAGGGATTCTCACCAGCTTCAGGCAGAACAGTGTTTGCGATTCCATATTTTTGAAGACGAGTTTTGCATAGTATATACAAAATCAAAAACATTACTCTAGAAGGTATTACGGTGACACAGGGAATTTGAATGCCAAATAGTCATATATGATAAGAGATCACAAATTCTATTTCAGCTCCTCTTCTTCTGTTTAAGGGAGAATAGTATCCTTTATAGTCAGCCTCTTTCAGTTAGGGATTTCATCTTATCAAACATGTAAAGACATGACTCATACACATGGAGAGTGAACCTGTGTCAAAATATTTTACTGAATTCATTTTTTAAGGAGGTATTACAGTAAGGGGTTAAAAGCAATTCCGGGAGAATTTGACCTTCAAAGGTTTATTTTCTCTATTGGGCCAAGTTCATTTGCATTGCTACAGGTGAAAACATTTGCATTACAATCAGTTTTCTATAAATTAATTTCTATTCCTACAGAGTTGTAAAATGGACTAGTCGATCAAAATCAATCAAAAATACACAGCCCCACAGAATTAGAAAATGCCCAGAGGATGCACGAGGCACTGAAGATCCCTGGATCCCACTTATAGGATGCGGTAATCTCTTTTGCCCATTTACAATTCTTTGACATTTTGTTCCTGACAGGAACTACGAGAGAGTCTCCCCTCATGTCATGTAAAATAAATGTCTAAACATATGTGAGGCTAATACCTTAATTTTTATATTTTTATATAATCTATTGAATATTATAGACATATAATTCACAAGTTGATTGCCTTTTGGTTCTTTTATCCCTTTTTGCCTTAATATAAAGAAGCTAAAAATGTCTTCTGATTGCTTTTAGGGTTTTGGCTTATCTTTCTAGCACATTTATATTCTGCCATTTAGTTTATTTTAAAAGAGGAATTAAGGAATTTAAAAATCCACTTTTTTATAACCTTTGTATTTCTGTAATTTATTGCTCCCATTCCTGCTCCTGTAACAAGCATTCCTGCAGAAAGGAAGCAAACAAGAGGCAGGGAGGATCCTGAGAAGCAAGAGTAAAGAAAGAGAACAGGACTGTAAACACATTCTGCTTATAGAATATTCAGTATTAAATTTGGTGTTTTTTAATTTAAAAAATTAATGGAGCCAAAAGGAATAACATGTATACGAGATAAAACAGAATACAATAAGAATAAAATTGTAGGTATTTGCAAAATGAAGAATCTCATGGACTATTCTATTTGAAGGTAGGAAAAGCAAATTCAGAGGCTTATACAACAAAACCTCCAGGTGGAAAGTATAAACTTATTCTAGTCCATCCTCTTATATATTTGTTTCATTCAATGGAATAATGACTAATCTTAGTAATACTGTAAAAATAAAATAGTGAAAACTGAGAACTTTATTCAGGTGGGAGATAGAAATCAAAGGAGAAAACAAATAAAATGTTAGACACAATTTTCCAAGAAATAACCTGGATTTTTTTAATAAGATATTTACTTAAGTGAAATGAATTAACTCAGCCTGCTATAGGACATGAGATCCTGAGGCCTTGAAAGGTGATCCGACATTCACATGGTAATTGAGATAGTTTACTTGCTATGGAATCAGGCTCTTTCTGTTTTTATAACAAGGTGAATTATTTTAATAGGATTACACAAAGAATTATTGTATTTACACCATAAGTGAATTTCTTTAAACAGGATTATTCACACTCCTGTAATTTATAATTCTGTACACTAGATTGTCTCCCTACTATATGAAAGTGTTCAAAGAAACATTTTTTAATTGGTTGACATTTTAAAATTTAATTCCTAGGAAATTGGTGGAGTCCATTATATTTACTTAACGGATTATCATTAATACTTCAAAAAGAGGTTCATGCATCCTACATAAAGAATAAGTTAAAAATCAAACAATGAAAATATGACTGCATTTATTCTAGAAAAATTTTAGGAGCTTAAAAATACAATGTGGTCCTCAAAGTATAGTGAAATTTTTTGTTTACATAGAGGAATGTCACCTTGCCATATAAAGGAGAAAATCTGAGTTTGCCAAGTGATATTTAGGGTACGGATAGTCAACAACTCCCAGAAAATGGGTAGATTTCTGAAAGTTAATTTTTAACAATCATTTTTTTTTAAACATAGGGTTTATTTCATCATCTGACCATTACCCTATAAGGCAGTGTAGTCCTCAGATTAGTCAGGGAAAGCTTGTATGTATCAGAAGTAGAGAACCAAAAATAGTTTCAACTGCAGGTAGTCAATATGGCCATCATTTTGAGTTCTGAAATTTATGACTCTCCTTAAAAAAAATAGAAAATACATATAATCTGTATTCTGAAATTCCAAATCCCATATCCTTTCCACTTGAAATTTATGTCCTTTTTCTACCTTCCATGTCACATTTGCCCATTGTGACTGATTACTCATCCCAAACTGGCTTCTGTCCAAGACAACTGATGGATTAATTTGTGTTGATTGTAAATCAACTACAAAGATACTGAAAGCGCTTTTAAAAAGCAGTATTATACTAATGACAAGTGTGGTCCCTTGTGTTAGACTTAATAAATTCTATCCCCTGCCCTGCCACTTACTTACAGTGTGAACTTGGGAAAGTTGCTAAACCTATCTATGCCTCAGTATCTTTTTCTATAAAATAAGAGAAGACTCACTGTGAGTTATGAAGTACCTGAAACTGCACATAATATGCCCTCAATTAATGTCAGCCTACTAAACTTTTTGATTTAGGAACAAATCAGACTTCTGTGTTTATCTGATACATACCTTTATTAGATTAAGCATTCAAATTGCTGTATTCCAGGTTTTTGGAATTATTTAAGTATTTGTCCAGCAATATAATGTATATTTCTCCCAATTAACTCATATAATGCAAAAAAGGGGCATATCTTCTAGTTCTTTTGTAAACTAAAAAAAGATAAATTTTACAAATTTAAAAGATGGATTACTTTTATGATTTTATAGGGCCACACATCCTCAATAATTGCATATCTTATTACTGAACTGAGTGAATATAACAAAACATATATAGAAAATAGCATATTTTATTAACTTAGTTAAGTATCTTACAAGGAACATTTTTCATGTAAAGGAAAAACTACATTATTTTGCTTCCTAAATACCTAACTGTAAGAATTTCAAATTTTGCATGTATAATATTTTAGTTAAAATACTATTAGAAATAGTAAATATGTGATATGTGTATTAAAGGAGACAACTGACACTTTATGACTTTTGAAAATTATAATACTTTAGAAGACTCAAGAGGCACATGGGTGGCTCAGTTGGTTAAGTGTCTGCCTTCAGCTCAGGTCATGATCCTGGAGTCCTGGGATTGAGCCCCATGTCAGGCTCCCTGCTCAGTGGGGAGTCGGCTTCTCCCTCTCTATCTGCTGCTCCCCTTGCTCCTTCTCTCTCAGTCTCTCTCTTTCTCACTCACTCTCTCTCTCAAATAAATAAATAAATAAAATCTTTAAAAAAAGAAAACTCAAGATTATTCAATCAATAGTGCAGTTCAATATGAACATGTAATCATTTTTTCAAAAACATTGCTTAAATTTGCCAGGAGTTCAAATTGTATTGAGTATCCAAAACCAAATCCAAGTCCTCATCCATCCAATGAGGATAAATAGCACTTCAGTAAATAATTGGAGTATAAGTTGTCTATAGAAATAGAAACCACTGATGTTATTTATATATGGATGAATATGCATTTATTGCATCATATCCAGAACAAAAAGGGATTTTGTACTTTTACTTGTGATCATCGTTTGTTAGCTACAAATAGCTAATCTAAGTTTTCTGAGTTAAAAAGATTAAACACTAATTATAGTTACTTAACTTGAAAATAAACATAATAAGGCTATTCATTAAAATATAGATTTAAATACATTAAATTTGAAACATTGCTGAGAATGGGACAAATGTGTATATCTAAAGAATTGCAAATAGTTATATTCACAAGTGGAAGAAAGACCTATTGAGTAACTAAATTTTTAAGTGGAAGGGATGATGTTGTCTGGAAGATAACTTTAAGAATGATGAAATTGATTAATTTACAAAGTAAATGACAATACATTATATTCTTTCATAGTAGTTGGCACTGTGGGACTCTCACAAATTTGTTACTGTAATTTGGCATGCAACCATTATATTTCATGAGAATCATGTCTGGTCCTGTACTTCAGTCTCTGCATCATGTATACTCATTATTATATGTATATATAATTATTAAAATTGCTAGAAATGATGCTAGATTTCATTCTATAAATTAATATTAAACATTAGTTTAGAAAATATAAATTTGTAATATGTTATTAAGACATACCAACAGAAAGGATAATTATGTTTAAGAAGAAATGCAAATTTATGTATCTTGACAACTACTTACTAATTTTTAATGAAAATCTGGGTTAGAGGACAAAGCTCAGTCCCATACCCCATTTAATAATTTGAAATTATAATAGTTTATTAAATATGTGTGTACACATGCATGTGTGTAGTGATATTGAAGAAATGCTTTGTTGTGGAGAATGATAGAATAGTTAAGTAGTTCAGTCTAANCAACTACTTACTAATTTTTAATGAAAATCTGGGTTAGAGGACAAAGCTCAGTCCCATACCCCATTTAATAATTTGAAATTATAATAGTTTATTAAATATGTGTGTACACATGCGTGTAGTGATATTGAAGAAATGCTTTGTTGTGGAGAATGATAGAATAGTTAAGTAGTTCAGTCTAAATGCTCTCTTTTTTAAGGTTTATATTAACATTGCCACTTACCGGTACAATGTCCTACTCTATTTCTTGCAGTTTACAAATTCTTTTCTGTAGGTTTAAAAAGTTAATTGTAATTAATGGTCTCTGAAAGATAACTAGGCTTTGAAGTAATTTACTTGCAATTTAATGTGGATTTGCATTTCTAAATATAAAACTAAAAAGTGAAATTTCTTTCTGTCTTTCTATTTGTAGGGACCCAGGTCAGGCCGCCCCCAAAAGTGCCACAATGGCATATTGATTATTTTGAATTGAATCTACCTGGGAAACAGCTGGTAAAAGGACACTCAGACCTTCCTCTATTCCCCTAAAAGCAGGAAACAAATCCCCCACATGAAAAATACCCTCTGTGTATAAAGAAGTAAAAAGACATCCTTATCAGTAGAGGTAGGGACTTTAGAGTGGAGAAAGCTGTAGAAACAAACCTATTTTTTTTTTTTAAAGATTTTATTGATTTATTTGACAGAGATAGAGACAGTCAGTGAGAGAGGGAACACAAGCAGGGGGAGTGGGAGAGGAAGAAGCAGGCTCTCAGCAGAGGAGCCTGACGCGGGGCTCGATCCCGGAACGCCGGGACCACGCCCTGAGCCGAAGGCAGACGCTTAACCGCTGTGCCACCCAGGCGCCCCTATTTTTTTTTTTAATCCATTACTACAGCCTCTGTTCTGCTTAGAATTCCTTACTAATTAAAGCTCCCAAACACTTGTTTTCTTTATCCTGCCAATTCATCACAAATTTATTGTCTCTTGTCTAAAATGTATAAAAACTACCTGCTTTGGTCATTTTTTGGGGTCTCAATTTCATTATGGGGCCTCTGTGTGCACGTAATGAAACTGTTTTTTTTCCTGCTTAATCTGTCTCATATCATTTTAATTCCTAAATGTGCTAGAAGAACCCTGGGGTGCGGGTGGGGTAGGGAGAAGGAAATGTCTTTTTCTTCTAGGTTTTTCTACAGAGAACTGTAGCAGAACAAAGTAATTATACTTTTCTTAGTAGTTATGAAAAAAATTTAGTTTGTGGATATGCCAATTTGGTTTTGGCATTTCATTTGTTCTTTTTCCTCCATGTTTTCAAAAAGGAAAGAGGAAATTTGCATCTTATAATTTTGCAGGTAGGGATTTTTGCAGAGGTACTGTGGGAGCAGTAATTTATCATTGTTAAATCAAATATTACATAAAAGTGGAAATTTATTAGTGCAAAATTAGCCAGGTTTTGTTACATGTTTATCTTGATTTATCTGATCATTATCTCTGTCCTTGACTATTCAGAGGCATTCATGCAGGTTTCCAAGTTTGGGAGCAAATATATAACCAAACTGTTTCTGTGCATGCAAAGGTGGAAAATTATTTTCCAGTATATAGTTAACTTTAAATTAGAATGTAATGCTTTATCCTTTAGTAGCACTGCCCAATATAAACTTCTGTGATAATGGAATTACATGTCTGTTGAACGCTTGAAATATGCCTAGTGAAGCCAAAGTGATTTTTAAAATTTATGTGATTTTAATTAATTAAAATGTTATATTTAGATATCCACATGTGGAATGTGCCTACCATGTTAGACAATATAGCTTTAGAGTTTTATTATTACTCTTTCATTCATTGTACCTAAAATTTAAAAAGAAGTTTTTAAAAAAGATTTTATTCATTTATTTGAGAGAGAGAATGAGAGCAAGAGAGCACAGGAGGGGGAGCAGCAGAGGGAGAGGGAGAAGCGGACTTCCCACTGAGCAGAGAGCCTGATATGGAGCTTGATCCCAGGACCCTGAGATCATGACCTGAGCCGAAGGCAGCCGGTTAACCAGCTGAGCCACCCAGGCACCCCTAAAAAGAATATCGTTTTAACATTTGATCTTCACATGAAATTAGCATAGTAAACAGTTTGCTTTATTTTTAAGTTTACACAATTTAATTTACTGTGAAGATATGATAGAAAGATACAAGCAAGTGGGAATTTCTAAGGGAGATGTTTCTGTTTATCATNTTTTAAGTTTACACAATTTAATTTACTGTGAAGATATGATAGAAAGATACAAGCAAGTGGGAATTTCTAAGGAGATGTTTATGTTTATCATTCTCTTTTTTTTTTTTAAAGATTTTATTTATTTATTTGACAGAGATAGAGACAGCCAGTGAGAGAGGGAACACAAGCAGGGGGAGTGGGAGAGGAAGAAGCAGGCTCATAGCAGAGGAGCCTGATTCGGGGCTCGATCCCATAACGCGGGATCACGCCCTGAGCCGAAGGCAGACGCTTAACCGCTATGCCACCTAGGCGCCCCTGTTTATCATTTTCTTGATGTTTCTNGGGGGAGTGGGAGAGGAAGAAGCAGGCTCATAGCAGAGGAGCCTGATGCGGGGCTCGATCCCATAACGCGGGATCACGCCCAGAGCCGAAGGCAGACGCTTAACCGCTATGCCACCCAGGCGCCCCTGTTTATCATGTTCTTGATGTTTCCAGACTTTAAAAACAATCAGCCATAAGTGCCAGTCAGCTGCTCTGTTTAAGGCAGCAAGGTACTTTTTTATACCATTCACTACAATGTGGCTCAAGTCCAGAGACAAGCAACGTGGTGATCTCCTGCATAGATAATTCTCTGGAGCATTCTGGACTAATCTGGGAATTCTGGGGAAACTGAAGTCTCATAATTTAGTAATTAGAGTATGGAAAATCTACTGCAGGGGGCCGGTGGAAAGGCAGGTACAAGCTTTTATCCATGACATTTAAGCAGTTTGACATAGAAGCAATCTTATAATCATGACTATTGGTCCTATTTGTATTTGAACTTATTACAGAAAAAAATATAACAGAAACAGTGCGCAATGATGACCTTACTCAGAAAGTCCGTTAGTGTAGTTTTGAGTTAAAACATAGATACAGGTATATGTGAAGAAATAAGGTATAATTAAAGAATTGCAGTGTTGTGTGTTCAGGGAAATGAAATCAGACAGATTCTAGGGTATTAAGGAACAATGGGTTCATTAGAAATAAGAGTACAATTTAAAGCTGTATTGAATTGGGTGGGGTAAAACTGGAACAGAAATAGAAGACCAAAACAATTAAAGTTACTTCAGTTGCATGTCCTAAACAGGTGGGATAATTATTCCCCGAGCAGCATTTCAGGAAGACTGAACTTAATACTTGATCCTTTCATCTGCAAGCATGAACACGATAGAATAAAATATAATCACTTTTTAGTATAGAAAATTAAAACAAATTTTTTGTTAAACGTTTTTGTTTTAAGCATAAATTTCGTGCATATAAAAACAAGAAAATTAGGAGAGGAAAATAGAATCATGTGGTTAAGGTGGTCCTGTTTTGGAAACCAAGCATAGGCAGAAATGCTTCAACTTTAGAAAATAGAAGATGATAATTTAGAGTACAATCAAAATAAGGTTGATTATTGAATTTATGGTTAATTTTTAAAATTAATTGACAATTTTGAAAAAGGATAAATAGAAAATCAAATTTGTATTTATTTTAACAGCATAGTTTTGAGTTTCAAAATAGGCAGTTATAATGGAAGGCTGAGTTTGCAGGTAAAGATTGAGTGGCAACTATTTCAATGAAAGTACACCAAAAATTCTAACAGATCTAGACATGAAAGATTAGTATTTTGAAATATAAGTAGAAAGATTTAGTGATGTAATGAAATAAGGACAGTAAATTTGATACCTTATCTCTTGTTAGCCAATTATAATACTCTTTGTTAGCAGATGTAAAAAATAATTAAGTTTCAAGTATTTATTAAAACATATGCAGATACCCATAAGAAATGTTTTATTTTATCAGGTTAGAATCGTGTAAAAGCTTAATAATACACACAGTTGTTATAACTGTGAGGAAACAGCCTCTTGTATACATTGCTGCTACAAAGGCAAATTAGTTTTTAAAAAAAGAAATGCAAATAAGTTGCAAACATTAATGAGGGCAATGCTTTTCTTAATTCATTCATTTTTAAAAAAGTATTTCCCCACCATTATGAAAATACTATTGACAACATGTAAGTGTAAAGCGTACAAAGCAGGGGCACCTGGGTGGCTTAGAGGATTAAGGGTCTGACTCTTGATTTCGGCTCACATGATGATCTGAGGGTCATGAGATCTCATCCCACATGGGGCTCTGTGCTCACTGGGGTGTCTGGTTAAGATTCTCTCTCCCTCTTCCTCCTCCCCCACCCTCTCAAAAAAAAATAAAGTGCACAAAGTGATGATTTGATACACATATATATTGTGAAATGATTACCATAAAAGGTCAGTTAGTACTTCCATCCCCTCACATAATTACCATTTTTTGTCATGATAACTTTTACTCTCTAGTTCCTCTCTTAACTTTCAAGCACATAATATGCATTAGTAATTACAGTCACCATGCTGTACATTAGATCCCCACAATTTATTCACCTAGTAACTGGAAGTTTGTTCCCTTTGACCAACATCTCCCCCATGACCCAGCCACTGACAGTCACCATTCTGCTCTTTGAGTTCAGCTTTTTTTAGATTCCTCATATGAGTGAAAACAATCAGTATTGGTCTTTTTCTGTCTGACTTAATTTTCACTTAGCATAATACCATCAAGTTTCATCCACGTTGTTGCAAAAGGCAGATTTCATTCTTTTTTATTGCTGAATAATATTCCATTGTCTGTGTATCTCACGTCTTTATTCATTCATCCCTCATGGACACGTAGGCTGTTTCCAGGTGTTGGCTGTTGGAAATAATGCTGCAGTGAACAAGGTGGGATGGTGCACATATCTTTTCCATACAGCAACTTCATTTGCTTTGGAGAAATACCCAGAAGTAGAATTCCAGACCATATGGTAGTCAATTTTTAATTTTTGAGGAAGCTCCATACTGTTTTACGCAGGAGTTGCACCAGTTTATTTTCCCGCCATTAGTGCACAAGGGCTGCCGCCGCCAGCAGACACTGGGGTGAGCCTGGGGCCTTGGTTTGAGGGAGGCTGCTCGGAGTGGATGCCTCAGAACCAGCCTGGCGCCTCCTGAGCGGCCTGAGGACAGGTGGTGGGCGGCCTGGTGGTGGGGGGGAGCAGGGGGCGGGCCGGGATGCTCAGCTTCCGGTTAGGAAGCTCTGGTAGAGGACGCTCCCTGGTGTGCCAGGAGGCTCCTGGGGCTGTAGGAGCAGGCAGGCCAGGGATGTGCTGGCGGCCCAGGTTCCCGGAGCTAGCCAGGAGCCTGGTGGCGCTGGTTCTGTCTGGAGTTGCAGCCGCCGAGTGCCGGGAGGCTGCGGTCTGTTCCAGGAACTGGCCGAGCCCTCCCGTGGAAGCCTCCTGGAGCCTTGGCAGTTGCCTGGAGTGCACGGGAGCCCGCAGGGCCCATAGAGGGAGATGGGTTTCGTGTTGAAGTCAGGTGTTCACACTACTCTCCTCCCACGGGGAAAAGTGCCTCTCTCAGCGCTGGGCTGCCCGGGCTTGGGGGAGTAGTGAAGGGGGCAGTGTGACTCGGTCTTTCCTATCCTCCTCGCAGCGTCCTTTCTTAGTTCTGGGCTTCACCAGCTGCTGTAATCGCTACCTGTAATTCTTGGCCCCGTGCAAGTGTTCCCGCATTCTTGCGCAGAGTTGTTCAAATTGATGTTTGGGGTCGGGGAGGGGGGCGAGTCCTATCAAATTTTATGTCCCTGCTTCACTGACGTCACTGGCAGTCTCCAAGAAGTGTTCAGTGGTGTTCGAGTACTGTATTGAAGTTATGAAAATGTATTATTTTTTAAAAACAATTGAAAAGTAGTAATTTGTGGAGATCAAGGTGCTCAGAATCTCTTTTTTTAAAGGTTATTTAGCTACTTGTAGACAATAAATGGCCTCGTTCGGGATGTTACAGTGAGAGGGAAATTCAAAACAAATTTCTCTCATAATTCAAATGTTTAAACTTTTTAAAGAGTTTTGAAAATTTAGTGTATAGAGTTGAGTTTGCAGAAAAATGAACAGGAGGTTGGTGATGCTTAGCAATTCAAATTTCAATGGAAAGGGAAAATAGGGTTTGTATATGGGAAACTTATAAGTCAGAGGTACTAAAACTTGGGTCCATGAATAAACTTCAAGAAATTTACAGACAACGTGGAAGCTGGATGCAAATATGTCACATGTGTTTCTCAGAGCCATAATCTCTGAAAAATCTATGAGGAGTTTTTGGGTGAAAAACTAGAAACCATAACTTTAGGCCACATCTTGGGTCAACCCCTCAATCTGCTTGGTGGTAAAGGTAAGTATGAACTGTTCGAATTCATATGATTCAGATTTTTAAGGACTACTTTTCTAATGATTTTTGATGGTTTACACATTTTTCCAGTGTATCATAAAAATATTTTCCAGGGTATGTTATGTTGTTAAACTCAGGGTGGGAAATATGGGGTCAGTGAAATAAGAAATATCCATACTTTTTTTTTTTACATAGAGATATTTTCATTAAACCTACAATTTCATGTTTTTATTTTTAAGAATCTCATTGACTTCTTGCTCTCTTTTTTTGTTTTTTTTTTTTGTTTTTTAAAGATTTTATTTATTTATTTGACAGAGATAGAGACAGCTAGCGAGAGAGGGAACACAAGCACGGGAAGTGGGAGAGGAAGAAGCAGGCTCATAGCAGAGGAGCCTGATGTGGGGCTCGATTCCATAACGCCGGGATCATGCCCTGAGCCGAAGGCAGACGCTTAACTGCTGTGCCACCCAGGCGCCCCCTTGCTCTCTCTCTCTCTCTCTTTTTTTTTTTTTTTTTGCTCTCTTTTTTTGAAGATCCATGGCTATGACTCTGTGGTGCAAAAGTAGACTAGTTAACTTACTCAATTTTTACGTAACTTTTTGGTGTTATATAAATAATTTTATATTTACACCTGCATATTAGGCATTTCTTCTCAGATATTAAATGGTGAGATCAAACTTGACATATTTAAAACAAAATTCATATTTTATAATGATCTTTATTCCTACCTGCTCTATTACAATATATAGCAATCTCCTAGTCATATATGTTCTATATCCTATCGACTTTTTCCCTTTTTAAAAAAAAGTTTAATTTTTTAAAAGATGTTATTAATTTATTTGAGAGAGAGAGAGAAAGAGAGAGCACAAGCAGGGGGAGAGGCAGGCAGAGGGAGAGAAAGAAGCAGGCTCGCCATGAAGCAGGGAGCCCCACAGGGGGCCCGATCCCAGGACTCTGGGATCATGACCCCAGCCGAAAGCAGATGCTTAATCAGCTGAGCCACCCAGGTATCCCAACTTTTTTCCTGTTTTAAAATTTTCTTTTTTCTTGGCCAAAATATCCTTAGAACTATTTTTCATATTCATATATGTTTTTATTAATAACAGTGTTACATACTCTCCTTACCTTTCCACTCTCCCTGTTTCAATCAACCCTATGCCCTAACTAGTTTAGAGCTAATTTTCTAAAGCAAGACTGATCAAATTGTCTAGCCCTTTAAGATTAGTTGATAAATTTCTGCTGACCCTGGGCATTAATCCCAATGATTTAGTTACATTTTAAAATATTCTGTAATCTGACTTTAACTTACATTTTTTGATTTAGCAACTCTATGCATCAGAACTCTAGTCATTATTGTGCCATGTTTCAACTGAAACATCCTTGACTCTTCCGCTTACCTATTTTCTGTTCTGCCTTTGAAAGTCTATGCCTTATAAGTCTGATTACCTTGATACAAAACAGCAGTGACAAAATCAAATATCTTCCAATTCAGGCAGGTAGTGGGGCCTGGTTTGCGAGAATGGAATCGTGTTGCCCTCAGCAAACATGAAAGAACAGGGACTTTCTCCACCTCCACCAAAAACATTCAATTCAATACTAACAAACCCAGCTGAACCACAATAAAACAAATGTTGCTGTGGCTAAACAAAACTCATTAGCAAGGACGGGTTTGGCTTGCAGAAGCAGTATAAAGCTATTTCCAGCTTTACTTGCCTTTAAGTTGTGGCAATGTTTTTATGGTACCTGTCAAAGGCATGTTTTGTCCTTGAGAATGGAAAAGATGTACGAATTTTGGAAAGGAATGCGTAACTTCTGTTTTGTTTTCATTTGGTTTTTAGTATTGTCAGTGCATGGTATAAAACAATATGTGTGTAAATAGAGACTGTACTAATGGAGTTTTACAAAGATTGTATTTTAAAGATAAATTAGCTTGAAAATTAATTCTTATAAATATGTATGGACGTTAATTCTTTATTTTTCTCCCACAAATACAGGTACACATGTAGTTATACAAATTTATTGTTTTTGAGTGCAATATTTTCTTATTTTCATGAGTATTTGGGATTACTGCATGGTCAGTTTTGGAAAGAAAACATCCTGGCTCTATTGTTTCATTCACTAGTGTTTGACTTTGGACCAATGACTGAGAACTTACGCCAAACATTTTCCTCTTTCTGTATTGCCCAATACCAGGACAGTTGTTCTCCCATGTTACAAGTCATCAAAATCTTATATTCTTGGTCCAGTAAATCCTTGCTCCTGAAAAAAAAAATCTGTGAACCTACTAAAGTAGTTTGTTCAATAAGAAATCTTAAGTGAGAGGCTTGACTTGGCGTAGAAAATGTTAACAAAAATCTGAGGTTCAGTCCTCTCTAAATTGTAAAGAATCAGTATAGTGAGACTGTAGTTTAAAACGTAAGCAAATTAAGAGACCATAGAAGGAGCACAACTAATTTACTTATAAATATCAATAATGTTTCAAATACGTGCTAGATTATTTTAAAGAGTTGTGTTTATGACACCTTGCTTGAGAGATGAGGTGAAAGAACAGCTGTTAGTTTGTGTATATCCTAAAATTCGGCTACTGTGCTTGTTTTTACCCTGAGAAGGAGGAATAAGAAGTTAAATCAAGTATGTCTTGGTGAATAATTAATTATATTATATTATATTAATTATATTATATTGTTATGTTATGTTATATGTATTAGAAATTAGACGTAAGTATTTTCTGGATAGTGAGACTTGCACACAAGTAACATTTTTAAATATTATTATATTATACTTTTTAAGATAAATCATGTAGCCAGTATTAATTAAGAATCCTTCTAAGAACCAGTTTTAGGTTTAAATAAACCAATAGGAAGCAAGCTCCACCTTAGGCAAAAGGAACTAGAAGGATCAAGTGCCTCCCTGAGAGGCAGGAATGTGGTTGTCAAAACTCTCTCTAAATGTACCAAACCTTTGCCTGGGCAAGGGGCTGCTTTTGTGCTCATTTTGTCTGTTCGCATATTGCCTTGAGATATTGTTCCAGTCCATTACTTACTCCTTAAAAATAAAAGCAATTGCAAATGAAGGTACATCAGCAGTAAGTTATGGTCCAGCAGAGGTATATAACATTACGTCCCCTGCACTGTTTTCATTGAAGGAAAATAACTGGGTTGCCTTGTAAAAAGCACTCAGAGGAGTTGGCCACTCATAGTTTAAGCTACTTCTCTTTTGTCTTCCGCTTCCAGTTAAAGTGGCCTCTCTCCATTTTTTATTTTTAATGCTGAATGAGTGTTAGAAATAACTCAGTTTGGTTAAACAATATGGATGATTTAGGGAAGAGTAAGTAATTCTTCCCTTTTATTCAGACATCTCTTGCTTGCTCAGAAAAGTCATTTTAGGATGCTGCCACCTGCTTACGAGGTGAGTTACTAAATGGACCACATTACCCATTCATGTTCCTAATCATGAATTCATTGGTTACCTTATTTATTCATCACCTATTTCTGATTTTTTCAACCAATTAACTAGGTACCATCACTATGTTTTCACTGCTCCAGGTTTTGTTGTGTCCCTCTCAAGTATTTTTCTATAAAACATTAATACCATAGTCAACCTGATTTGGGAGTGTGACATTTTCTTGGGTTTTCTAGTACAGTTCTTGAAGAAACTTATTTTAAAGATGAATATTTTGTAACACACACTTACAAATTCCTTCCCGAATAGAGAGGGAGCATATTACTGTTAAAGAAACACACCCATTCCACACACAACACGCAGGCCTCCCTATTATGCATTGGCTTAGTGCTGGGCTAGATTTCTTCCCCACTCCACATTCAATCTAGTCATTTTGTGTGGTAGTAAAGCTAAATGATAAATCGGTTACCCTCAACATAGTACTTTTTGTGCTTTCTGAGCAAATTACTCCCAAATCATGATGACTCATGAAAAGGGCCCTGCGGCACACATGGTACCATGTTAAACCAACTATTTCTAGATTTACTCTGGTAACAAAGATCAAAAATGGGGAAACAACACCAATTATTTTGCCTGACCCGACAAGTGCTCATCTTGGAATGCAGAACTTGATTTTGTTACACAAAGAGAAAAGCAGAGTTTGTATAAGGATTATAATAATAATTTAGAAGAAAGTAGAAGGATTAATAATGCAACAGAATAAAACTGACTGCTAGTAGTTATTATAAAGCTTCTGGAAGTTTGGCTCTACATTAAAAAAAAAACAATAGTAATCCAAATGTGTCATTCAGAGCAATATAAATCACCGTAGGGTGGTTTGATTTTATACAGACATTTACACTGCTTATTTCACCTAAATTCTAGAAAATCTTTTAGTGTATTGTTTTAAAAATTGGGAGTTCTTGGATCTTCCAACTTAGAATTTATCCTGTAAACTCAAATCTCCCAATACCTAATCTTTGCCGCTGTAAAGCATGTATTCTCTTTCTCATTTAGATATTATAAAAGTGGAGAGTAAATGTAAAAAATAATTACATTTTCCAAAGCCTATCTTTGTTTCAAACAGAAGAAAAATTCTTAAAGGGTTATTTATTCTATCCTACATATTTTTCAGATATTAGAAGAAATACTGGAGAGAAAAGCAAAAGGAGATTCTGAAACATCTCTGGCCCAATTTCAACTCTGCTATAGATAAATTTAACATTATTCTAGAGTTGTCATTCTGAAGCTTTTATAGATTTACATATTCGCAAAAGTCAACCCAGTCTGACTATTGCCCATTTTGTCTCTTTGGAAGTATAATTTAAAAATCCTTCAGTGACGTTTTTTAAAACATCGTTAATACAGATGGTAGGTATACTTGTAGTGAGCGTAGTGTATAAATTTGTCTAATTACAGTGTTGTACATCTCAAAACTAATGTAACATTGTGTGTCAACTGTATTCAAATAAAATAATAAATCATTGATTGTCATTAAATCAACATTCCAACTAGTAAAAATAATTTTACTTGGTAGAAGTGTTATCAGGTAAGAAATACATGTCATATCATTAGTATATACCTGCTAATACAAAATTTAATATTGTATGCTTTCAACAAACAAAGTAAATAAAACTCAGACCATATCCTATTAGTAATTCAATGAGTTGATAATGCTGAGTTCAACCCATAGTAGTCCATTTAGTAAATAATATTGTACCACTAATTAGCAGATACTTAAGGCAAAAACATTGCCAAAAAAGACTAAGAATATATTGAAACTCATAATGCATAATCTCATACATTATTAATATTTTGTGGCACTTAAAGATAGTTTTTGCTTTTCACATTCTTCAGAAGAGTCCTATAAATGATTAAAATTCCTGTTGTGGAAGTATGGAAATTAAATAAATATATGTCAGTTTGGCAAATGAAATATAATTCATTGCATGTATAAAAATCTGTTACAGAATAATATATTCTATATAACAGATGTCTTTTTAAAATTGTGATGTTCAAGGGGTTCACATTTCTGCTGATATGGCCCACAGTTTGGTACACGAGTTGGGAGTGGTGAAGGAATCAAGATATTGAGAACAGAACACCAATAGAACATGAGAAAGAATTCTTTGAGAGTATGAGGGAGAGAATTGAGAGATTGTGTTGGGCTAGTTATGAGGTGAGGCATCGGTACCATCTAAAGAGTTGTAGTGGGTCTATCGTAAAACCCCCTTAAATGTTTGTGGGAGAATTTAGATTAAATATTGGATATTCTTGTTTGGGCTCAGATTCTTTAAATGCAGCTCTGATCTGGGACTGAAGTGCATTTTACCCTTTAGCGAATTTGATCACCATAAAGAGTGCTCTCATTATTGTCTTGTCAAGGCAGTTATTTGTCCACAGGTAACAGGATCTTCTGGAAATAAAACTTTGTCAAGGTGTATTTGTTTGTTGTGGTCAAATAGAAGGAGTTTGTAAGACAGTTATTTTTCTATATCCTGACATAGATATATGTGGATGACATATGGATATGTGGATATGACAACTATAAAAAAAAAACAAAACCTAAAATTATAGAATCTTCAAACAATGAGCATTTATTTCTTATTCCTGTAGAAGCACAACATGGATGTTTTTGGTCAACTGGATGTCCTGTGACATAGTTCAAAGAATGGGCTATTTCTCTTTTTGGTTTTGCCATCCTCTGTGATCTTGGAGTCTTGCTTCTATGCAGGTGACCAGTCAGGAAGCGATGGAGGAAATCTACTTCTTAGAGCATCAGACCTGGATACGCCACACCTTTTCCATTCATGTTCTATTAAGAAATAGTTACATGGTTCTTGGCAGGATAAGAGGGAGACTTGGATGCATAGTCCCAGTTTTAGGCAGTTCTCATCGACAAATGCCCAGCACGGCAAGGGTCAGTAGTGTGTTGAGGGCACTTCTCTATGCCTAACAGTGCCATTTGCGGTTTCTACTTTTATGAGGCTTTTAAATGTAAATGTATTGTGATGATCTAAGTTTAGCTCTTTTAATACACCTTCATGGAGGCCTGGCTGGCTCAGTCAGTAGAGCATGTAACTCTTGATCTCAGGGCTGTGAGTTCAAGTCCCACGTTGGGCATGGAACCTACCTTAAAACAACAACAACAACAACAACAACAACAAAACCCAAAAACCACTTTCATGAAACTAGTATCAGAGTCCCAAAAGAAATCTGATTTTTCTTCTCAGCTGTGGACCTGAATACTTTTGAACCAAATCACAATCCCTGGTGGAAGGTCCATGGGGGGAGCTTGTAAGCCTTCCAGATATTCTTCCAGAAGCACTCTTAAACCTGTTTTATAAATTGTTTGTGTGGAAATTGTCTTTTACTCATATAGTTTTGCCTGTCCTCCAAGCTCTAATACACTATTCAAGTGGAAATGGTTTTATTAGATATAAACTCCAATACAAATTTATTTAGTATTTAAGATGTTCCATTTCAGAGGTCCCCAAGTGCATCCATGAGGTTAGGGATTCCCTAGATGGACTCAGAGCTAAAGTCTATTTTAGTGAAAAGATAATATGACAAGTTTAGTAAGAAGAAGAGACATAGGACAGACAGGATGTGTAGCAATCCATAGGCAAGTTTTCTTCTTCCTGTGATGGGGCAAATTAAGTATGACCCTTTCTTCAGCAGTGAAAAGTACAAGAAAATGTGTGCAATATTTCATACCAAGGAAGTTCATTAGAGACTGAGCACCCAAGGTTTTATTGTGCTGGTCACATAGATAGTTTGTCCCTCATATGTTCAAAATTCCAGATTCCAAGAAGGAAAACAGGTGTTTACCACAAATCGCATTATTTGTACAGTTTACAGACAATGATTTACCTTTAATCATTTAGGGAACAGGTCAAAAGCAAAGTCCCCAGACACTAGACAAGGGCCAATCTTGTAAGCAAGCCCTTATAAAAACAGCAGTTTGACATCTGCTGTGTTAATTCTTTCTGAACACTCACCAATTTGTTAATGTGTTTTATCTCATTAAAGATGGTCCTCTTCAATTAAGACAATTTGTGTAAAGGAAAGGAAAGTGCTGATGTACTTCTCAGGCCCCTCCACCAAGATGTCCTTTTCTGGGGCCTTTGCTAAACTGACTCAGTATTTTTGAAGTAAAGGGAACTTATGTGTTTTGAATCCCAAGTTATGTATCAGAGTCTTGACTAGGAACTTTAAATATACGAACTCAAGGAAGTTAAGGGTTTTGCCTGTGGCCCCAGGACTAATAAAGAATCAAGGAGCTGAAACTGAAAGCCAGGATTGGATGATTTTGGATTATGCCTTTGTGCTTTTTTTCAAAGTACTTAGAAAAGGCCTTATATCTGCACTGTCCAATAGAGCAGCCAGTGGCCACATATGACTGTTAAACACTTGAAGTGTGGTTGGTCTCCGTTAAGGTGTTCTGTAAGTGTATCTACACACCAGATTTTGAAAACTTACCATTGGAAAAAGTAGAGTGTAATATATCCCATTAATAATTTTTAATAATTTAAAATATTTTGATATTGAAGACAGTTGGAAATAATGTTTTGGCTACATTGGTTTAAATAAGCCATATTATTAAAATGGATTTTACTTGTTTCTTTTTTTTTTTTTTTTTTTTTTTTTTTTTTTTGAATGTGGCTAGTATAAAATCTAAAATTTCATACCTGTCTCACCTTATATTTCTTTGGGATAGCACTGGTCTATACGTATAGGACCTGTCAGGCTGAAATCGTGTGTGTGAGCTTTAAGGCCTCACCATTGGCAGATGCAAAGGTTTGCCTGTCATGCGTTGTGCATCACGATGTCATGCTGCCATCCTCTGTCTGGACTCGGTGCATGGCCTTCCCCACCTCCGGCCAGCCGTGCTCTTACACATATGTGCAGTACTAGCTCGACACCTGCATTCAGAGGCCCCCCGATCGGTGGCAGGGGGCTGTGCTGAGTTACTTTTCAGGCCCCTCCACAAAGATGTCCTTGTCTGGGGCCTTCAGTAAACTGACTCAGTATTTTTCCACTCTTAGTCCTTCCTTTTTCCCGTCCCCAAATCCTCGGGGTCCATAACACATCCACAGGCTTTTGTCCACGGTTTCCCTCGTTAGCACTGCACATCACCCGATGTCACTGATGCCAGTCTGGGGGGGGGGGAAGTAACAAGGAGACGCCAGTACTATATTCTGTTGTGGCCTCTTGCTTATACTAGTGCAGTTAGTGAATAAAGCCTTAATAGTTATTTTCAGCTTAGGGCATTGTCCTAATTGATCGCTTAAACACCTGGTAGCTCAGACAAGCCCTTAGTAAATACTAGATCTTTTTCTGTGAAAACTATAATTTTGTATGAAGAAACTTTGGAATCAGAAAAGTTGAAACACCCTTCTTCTGGGCTTTCATATCACAATCCTGAATATCAATATATAGATCATTTTGGTATCTAGATCATTTCACATTGTTCTTGATTTCCTGCTCTGTCTCCAACATTAAAGCCCCTTAAAGATAGCAACTCTACTTGACTTGGTTTTCTGTCTTAACACATAGCATATGCCTTTTACATAGGATGGTCTCAAGTGATTTTCAATTAAATGAAATGTACTTGTCTCAACTAATACAGATAGTAAGTGGTACATAAATTCTGGTTTTCTTATATCAATTTTAGGGCTTTTGCGGCTGCAATGGCTATCTCTGTGTGTGGGGGGGGCATGTGAAGGGTCAGGGAAGAACAGATAGCGATGTGTAATTCTGGGTGATAGAATTTTTCCATATCTATATTCATTTTCTATTGTTGCTATATCAAATTGCCACAAATTTAGTGGCTTAGAAAGAGGAATTTATTATCCTATAGTTATATAGGTCAGTCTGACTGAAGGTGTTGGGCAGGCTAAGTTTCTTTCTGGGGGCTGTATATGAGAATCTATTTGTCTTCTCCAGCTTCTAGAGGTTGCCTACACTCCTTGGCTCATGGCACTTATCCCTCTTGTTGCAAGCCAATGTCCTTTCATCTCTCTGACCATTCTTTTATGTTCACATCTCCTTTTCTCTAATATAACTGGGAAAGTTCTCCACTTTTAAAGACCCATGTGATTATATTGGATCCCCCTACAAAACCTACAGTCCTCCTCCATCCTCAAGGCCCTTAGCTTTAACCACATCTAAAAAGTCTCATCTACCGTGGAAGGTGATATATTCACAGCTTCAGGAGGTTAGGATGTGCATATCTTTTGGGGACCATCATGCTACCTACCATAGTATTTAAATCATTAGTTCTCAATATAAATTTGTTCATGTAAATTAATATTTCTCAAAGTGTGGAAACCCAGAGCAACACTGTTTATGTCACCTGGGAATCTATTGAATCAAAAACTATAGGGGTTGGTCCAGCAAACTAGGTGTTTATAAGCCTGCCAGGAGTTTCAAATATATATAAAGTTTGCGAACATTCTAAACTATCTTTACACTTAGCAACCTTCTAGGAGTTAGCTATATCTGAGCTTGAGGTAATCCAATTACTTTTCAATAGGAAACACTACAGCTGGGTAGCAATCATAAGAATCAGAGAAGGTCAATGTGCAAGTGCTTATTAAAGCTGAATGTCTGAGTATCCCTGTTATCATTAAATTTTCAGAGACAGTTGAAAACACCTAAAAAGTCATCATCTCTAGTTGCAGCTTAGAGAGTTATTGAAGGTAGGCTTTCAAAGAGGAGGGAAATAAAAATAATATATTCCATAAATTGCATTTTAAATCTATTTTGGAAGTTGGTGACAACTAGTATTATGAATTATAGTAGTTTTAAGAAGCCACTTCTCCTTTTGATCCATTTCCATTTTCCACTCTCTAACCAACCACTTAAGTGTTTAGTCACATCAACACTAAGACTCTCACTGAGTGGGTGGTATATAGAGGATATGGAATAGTCACTGCCTTTGAAAAACTGAAAATACTGAATGGAAGATATGACTAATATGTAATAAAAGACAATATTTTAAGACAGTATTCTGCAGCATATAACTATCTCAGATAAAATGTTTACTTGGCAATATAATTGAAGTGATTGTTCTAACCTGAGCAGAGCTCACAAATATTTCCAGAATTATATACCTTTGTGAATTTCTTTGATTGATATGGGTCAATGCGTTAAGTGAATCCAGAATGTGTGCTAGATTTACAACTCAAATGCCATCTTTACTTTTTATTCTGCTTTTACAATCCTGTAAGTAAGTTTTGCATATCTACATTTCCATAGGAAAACAACCCAGACAGCTGGGAGCTGGCCCAGCTCTCTCAGCTTGGCTTTGGCGTTGTTAGCAAGTGGTCCAGCTGTCATATTCTTCTGTTGAACATAATTTCATAGAACACTAATATCAGACAAGGCAACTCTGACTGTAATGGGTCAAGACAAAAACAGAAGAGCCTTGTAAGCATATCCGAACAGAGAGAAAAGCAACAATTATGTCTAAACCATAAAATTGATCATCCACCCTCCTATGAGGTATAGTTAATATGGGTAGTATGATTTAGCTATAAAATCTAGATTATTTTCATTTAGGAAAGGCCAAGTAGTTTTACTTGGAATAAAATTTCTCTAATTACATATTCCCTACTTTGTCCTATCTTCGTGTGATTAAAATCTAAAATATCCCACTGAATGGGTACCAGGTTACTTGGAGCTAAAAAGAATTAGTCATAAATGCAAGCCCTTAACCAATCTGTGTCATAGTCATTATTTTGTGCATCAGATCCCTGTGACAAAGTCTTTAGTCCAGTAGGAGAAATGGTCAGGTCAAAGTCTAGAGACCCTTTTTCAACTCAATGGCAGCTTGAACTGATTACTAGACTTAACACAAGTTCTAATACACAGCATACCTTGTTTTATTGCTAGAGTGTAGTATATAGTATAGACCTATAGATTTGGGTTAAAAATGTTCAACAATCACACACTAAACTATTGCATACATGAAATGCTGTGTGATTTTCTTTTTGCCCTCTAAATAATGTTTTCCCTTTTTATTTATCTTCTATCTTCTATTATCTACCTATAACGTTTATATGTACACACATATTTCATGTCAGTTTATAATTCTGTCTTTTCATGTTGTAGGTAAATTTTCCAACTAATTTTTCAGGATGTCTTAATCATCTGATGTAACAGATACATTTAGAGTTTATAAGATTTCAAATTTGGATCATTTATTTTGCTGGGTAATTTTTTCTTAGTTAATTGAGTGACACATGTTTACATTTATTTTAAAGTGGTTCACATTTTCTTTATATATGATTGTTTCCCTTACTAAATTTAAATACAACTTTCTGTCTACTTGCATGCATATATGCATGTACACATATATATGCATGTATATATTTATACACCTGTACATAACATATATTTTACAGTTCATATATATCTTTCTATAAGCATAAATATATCTTTGTTCAATCTCATTTTGGTGATATGAAATTCTGAGACATTTGAGTATTAGGTCTTTCTTATCTGTAGTGTTTATTTTGTTGGTCTAAGTTTTTCTCTGTTACAGAACAGCATACATTAGGGGGAATATTCTCAATTCTGCATCTTTAATATATTCCAGAAATGGGCTACCTGTTTTATTACCTTGCTCTCTTGACCCTGCTTATACTCTCCAGAGCTAAAAGTGCAAATATATGATACTAATATATGCTGATGGCCATCATAATGACCAAAATTGAGAAAGCTAAGGAGGGAATATTAAGTCAGTATACAGAGAGAAATAAAAACAGCAGTGGAGACAAGGTCCTGGATTGTAGTATAAATTAAAGTTCTCAATATACTTGAGATTAAGGTGTATACATGTCCTTCCTACAGTTCAGTTACAGGAAACAATATATTCTTCTCTATCCTTAAGCTATATTGAGCTGGTCTTCCATCACAATTAATTTTTGTGGGGAGTTGCATTTCAAAAGCATCTCTAATTTTGTGGGAATTAAAGTGAAAAAATATTAAGGAAACTTTTTAAAGAGTACTTTATGTCTTCTAGGCATAACAGCTCATAATTTTTTAATGTAAGTTTATTAGTCATATCTGTGCACATGTATGTTTATGTGTTTGCATGAATAGATGCAAACATTTATTTTCCATAGTGTGTAACAGTTAGAAACACAAAACAATAGGGGAAAAGCCAAGATAAATTTAGGGCTGAAGGTAGACTTGACAAAAGCTATAGGGATTAGAGGAGCGGCTCATACTCAGCAAAGACACAGTAAGCCCTGTTCTGTTCTGGGCAGCAGGGAGGAAGCATGATCAGGCTATTCTGACCCTCAGAGGGCTTTGGCATTCCCCAGATTCCTGACAATCTCTGGATCTGTTGAGCAGAGATGTGACTTCAGTCACCACAGTAACAAGTTGCAGGCCCACAAAAAATTTCAGACTTCACCAAGTTCACAACCGGAGAGCACCTTGAATTGAAGGAACGATGGTGCCACTTGAATAGCTGTATAGCCAGAGCATTCTACTACATTCCTCTCCAGCTTCCTACAAAGGGACATAGAACCATTTCCTAGGGTGACTATGCATTGGAAAAAAGGGAATAATGAGACATTTTGGATATTGCTGTACATGTTGCTTTGAGCTGACAATTATTGGTGAGCTAAAACACTATAATATCCACAGTCATACTGGGTGCTTATGGAGGTTATGTTTTGAATGGAGTTTTGGCTTGAGCTGTTTTCACAGTGGACCCAGTGGGCTGTGAATCATCTGTGACTTTGTTCCCAGTCCAGATGCCTAATAGGGATAGACCTACTTCGTACCTTGCAGAATGCCTGCATGCATTCCCAACCTATGAGGTGAGGAATATGATGTTAGAGTCAGACAAATGGGGCCACCAGAACTTCCTCTCAATGACAATAATATTAAAACAAAATATATACCACATTTCTGGAGGGATTAGAGAGATAAGGGCCACCATTAAAAACTTGAAAGAGGCAGGAATAATGATTACTACCACATACTCACACAACTTATCTATTTGGTCTCTGTAGAAGATAGATGAAATTTAGATACTAGTTCTAAAATTAATTGGGTCTTTATTCTTATTATGATTGTTGTTTCAGACGTGATTTCATTGCTGGAACAGATCAACACTTCTGCTGGGACCTGGTAAGTGACTATTCATCTGATGAATGTTTTTTTTTTCTTGTTAAAAGATATCAGAAGCTATTTTCTTCCATCTGCTAGGACCAGCAATTGGTGCTGTCTCAATTGCCCATTCTTGATTGCCTGTCTATGCTATAGGACATCATGCTCTTCTGTTACATTATAACATGTTCATTTGACCTAGTAGCAAAAAGTAGCATATATTTTAGAATCATTTGTAAGACACATGTATGCCAACGAGTGGAAAATAAATCTCACAAAAGTTTAGGGAGCTGTCATGTAAGTGAAATATCTTGGGGTCCAGTTGTTCAAGACATGAAAATCGATTTCTTTAATGGACACATTTCTGCATCTGACACTGTGTACTACTAGAAAAAGAGACACGGTGCTTAGTGGGCCTTTCTGGGTATTGGAGGTAACATATACCCCATTTGGGTGAGCACCTCTGGCCCATTTACCAAATAACCCTAAGGGTTGCTAATTTTGAATAGGACTTAGAACAATAAAAATCCATGCAACAGGTATGGTGTTCCATAAAAACAAACAAACAAACAAACAAACAAACAAACAAAAAAAAACCCTATTCTGCCACTTGGGCCATGTGGCCCAGAAGATCCAGTTTTGCTTTAAGTATCTTTGGCAAAATAGGGATACTGCTTAGACCTTAGGGCTGCTTCTTAGAAGTTTGTAGTAATGTATGCCTTACCCAGCAGATAATATTCTTTTTTTTGAAAAACAGCTTCTGACTATCTTCAGGGCTTTAGGAAAGGGAGAACACTTGACCGTACAGCCTAAAATTACCATGTGACCTGACATCATGAATTGAATGTTCTGTGACCTAACCTTAAAGGCAGATGTGCACGGCAATATTCTATCATCAGACAGAAGTGGTAGATATAGAATTAGTCTTGAGTAGGTCCTAAAGTCTTAGTAGGTTCTAGGACCTGTGGCCCAAGTGTCCATGGCCCATTCTTCTAGTATATTGCCTCCTTCCTGTCAGTCTGCCCCTGTGAGCTCAGTGGAATCCATTTGAATATTGGGGGAAAATTATCTGTGGCTCTCCACTGTCTCCACATGTCTTTTGAGCAAAGACACTGTCTAGTTTTGTTCTACCCTGTCTTTCAAAGGATGTTTGTAGAGCATAGAGCCTTGGAAGATGAAGGCTGTCCATCACGTGCAGGCACCAACCAATCCCTTTTGAATCACTTTTTGGAATCTGGGGTTCAGGAAACCTGCAAAAATGCTGATACCTTGGCTATTAACATTTCAGTGACTAATAACTCCTTTATCTCTGACATAATAGACTCATGTTTCTCTCCACTATCCATCAAACTGTGGCAGACTAACTTGGGACTTACAAATAGAGTAAAATTTCAGTTTCTTCATAGTTACTGAGAGATTTTGTCATGAGGATAAAGTGCTGCCAAAGACATGGGATTGTGGAAGACAAAGGATGACAGCCTTGTAGCTGATGCAAGGGATATGGAAATTCTCATTCAGAGCTGTTAGCAAATGTTCTCACCCAAATGGTGAGTGAGTGGGAGTGGTGATAAGGCCCCCCCCCTTCTCCACCTGTAATGAATGTTTAAAGGATGAACAGTGAGAGGTGGGATTGGAAAAAGTTGCCCAAACGGTGTTTTGATTGTCACTCACTCTCCTTTAGGCAGGAGGGAGGAGGCATGTTATTACAACAGAAGCGAGCCGTTCAACCCCAAATTAAGAACAATGTGGCTATAGCAGTTGAATACAGAAGGCCCCAAAGCTAAAATATATGGTGTTAGAAATGAAAATACAAGTTTTGAGTGAATTAAAAACATGATAAGTTGGTTTGATTGAGTTGTGTGGGCAATTTCTGAACAACAGAAATGAAATGCAATGCCTTGTTTACTGGCATGAAGTGTTTCTCTCTCTACACACCTCCATCCCTTCTACCTACTCTATCCTGATGTTTGCTACTTCAAGGAGAAAGATGCTTAGGAGTCAGGCCAAGGTTCACAGACTGTTTTAAGTTATGTTACCTATGATACTATCATGTTATGTGGAATCAAGTTTTTGCTTTTTCTTTATTTGGAAGTTATGTATGGATAGCCATGTATGTATGGATGCTAAGTTGGATTTGTTCTGTATCAATGTATAGCTCAACTGGAACAGAATTTCCTTCCTCTTGTGTTACTTGGCTAGGACTAGCTACCAGAGAAATCTGCACAGTATTTGGAAGGTGAAAATTTAAACAGCTGCCATTGTTATGCTTGGGAGTCAGAGTAAGGTCAGACACTGTTGCAACTCATGCATGCTATCGTCAGACAGATGGCTCGCATTGTTGGTACGCGGTAGCAGGTGTGCCAGCCTTGTCTAGGTCACTATTTTCTGCCTCTCTGACTACTGAATCAGTTGGTCTGCAGGTCTTCAGAGCTTGGAAGTTAGAAGCTTAGATAGGGGGAGAGACTAACTTAGGTTTCATTTTATCTCTCTGAGATCCAGTTAGTCTCATGGGTCCAGTTTGTCCTTGGTCTTCTCTGCCTTTCATGCATCTTCCTTCCTAACTGCCTGTGCTGTGGATGCAGGTGCTGCCCAGTGCTGCATCAGACTTCAAGTCAACAGAATTACAGAAACTGCTATCTAATTAACATAACTATCTAAGATCACATTTATATAATGATCCCCTTATTTGACATCACTTCTAGTGGTTCTGCTTCTCTAATCTTATCTGACTGATAAAAAAGAAGAGAAAAAAATGATACTCTCAGTAGATACTTTTTATCACTTGGTAAATATATGAGAAAAATCTTAGTAGGCATGGCAAAGGACTACCTTAATTTGTTAGAGTATTTCTAAAATATCTCCACTAGCATCATGCTTAACAGTGAAAGGTTGAAAGTGTTTACCTTAAGATCAGAGATAAGACAAGTGTGCTTACTGCTACCACTCCTGTTCATCATATTACTAAATTCTAGCTTGTGTAATAAGGCAAGAAAATGTAAATTATAAGAATTTGAAAAGAAGAAATTAAATGCTCCTTATTTGGAAATGACTGAAAGTATATGTAGAAAATCCAAGATAATCTAGAAATAAACTCTTACATTTAAAAAAGTGAATTTTCCAGGGAACTGTATGCCAGGCCAATTAAACATTTAATTATATTTTTATATATTGACAATGAAAATTCAGAAGGGACATTTAAGGATCAATAACATTTAAGTAGTTGTAGATAACTTTACTTACCTAGGGATAAAACTAATGAGAAATGTGCAAAACTTCTATATTAAAATGAATGTAAGAATTTTGTGATATTTATGTATGAGAATTTATTAATCTGCTTGGGTTGCCATAACAAAATGCCACAGACTGGGTAGCTTAATTGACAGACATTTATTTTCTCACAGTCTGGAGGCCAGAGTCCAAGGTCAAAGTACCAGGGCTGGTTTCGGGTGAAGCCTCTCTGCTACGTCAGTAGCCACCTTCTTGCTGTGCCATCACATGACATTTCCCCTTGGTTGGCACAGAGGCAGAGAGAAAGATATCTTTCTCTTTTTATAAGGACATCAACCCCATGGGATTATTGTCTGACTCTTAGGGTTTCGTTTAACTTTAATTGCCTCCTTAAAGGCCCTATACCCCAATACAGTCAAATTTGGGAGTTGGGACATCAACATATGAATTTTGAGGGGACACAATTCAGTCTATAATAAACTGTTTATTCCTATACTATTTACAGTAGCCAAAAACAGAAGACCGCTTAAGTTAACCACCAACAGTAAAATAGATAATTGTATTGTGATCTCTTTCTGAGTACGGACTATGGGACATTATACAGCCATAAATAAGAAAGAAATTTTGCTACCCATAGCATGAATATTGCAAGCCTACTTAACAGATGCTAAGTAGTACACAATATATGATTCCATTTATGTAATGTTCATACACAGGTAAAAAAAAGGTCTGTCATGATAGAAGTCAGGATACCAGTCACCTTTGTAGGGGGTACAATAACTAAAGGGGAATAAGCAGAGTACTGGGTGTTGGAAATGTTCTGTTTCTGTCACCTGTGCTGTGATTACACAGATGTGTTTACTTGGTTAACATTCATTCAGTTGTACGTTCATGAGTTTTGAATCTTTTTGATACCCATGTTGAAATGTATTTCAATAAAAAGTTATTTTAAAATGAACAGTAAAAATTAGGGAAATATCACTCTTTTGGGGCTCGAGTCCTATTGTCATTGAAATTCTGCTTTTGAGTGAGCCAAGCTAGTATTAAAATAAAATCTCTGCATGAAAGTGTACATAATGAGTACATCAATTAAAAACAAATAAAAGCAAACAACAAAAATAAAAACTTTATTTATTATTATTATTATGTTTTCAAAACAAAACCTTTAGTGTTGTTACCCTCTACTGTCCCAATCAGGATGCTTCCCAGTATGTTCTCCTTACATATGTGCATTCTTGCCTTGTTTACAACCCTTTTATTGAAAAAGTTCACTGTCTCCAAACTGTACTATGACATTCTGTTGCTCAAGAGATACTTAACTTCCTATGCCATGTCTTTTTAAGAAGTTATTATTATCCAAAGCGTGCTTTCTCTCCATCCATATTTTACAGAAGCTTTTTAACATCATCTCAGCCTGAAGATGACATTCACAGCTCTTTGGGACGCTTACTGGTTTTGTTTGATAGTGCATGTGTTTTAAATGTGCCTTATATCTGTTTTTTTAAAGATTTTATTTATTTATTTGAATGAGAGAGATTGAGAGAACAAGTGGGAGGAGGAGCAGAGGGAGAGGGAGAAGCTGACTCCCTGCTGAGCAGAGAGCCCAATGTGGCTGGATCCCTGGGTCCTGGGATCATGATCTGAGCCGAAGGCAGACACTTAACTGACTGAGCTGCCCAGACACAACTAAATGTGCTTTTATCTTTAATCATAAGCTGTATAAAACAAAAATATCATGGGCACATAATAATGTTTGGAACAAAAGAAATAGCTGAGTAAGAGTTGCTAAAGTAAATTAGTTAAATTTTGAATATAAATTAAGTAAAATTAGGTTAGAAAAAATTCTCAGGTAATGAAGCAGAAGAAAGATAAATTTTAATTGGGGGTTTCTGTTGATAGTTTTTAAATATGTGATAGCATCTTATGAATGGTCTAGTGGACCCCAGATCTCAAAGAAGGATTCTCTGAAGGATAGAAATGTAGGAGTGAGAAAATACTGAATATAACTTGACCAGATAGATGCACACTTATTTCTGGAGCTTTCTCTGTTTCCGCCTAATGTTGAAATCTGGTAGTTCTCAATTCCACTTTGTATATTGTCCAGAATGATTAAGTCAGATTTGCTTCTTCGGTCTTTTAAAGCATGTGTCAGATTTATTTGATCAAAATTACTTGTAGTAAAAGATTCAGTGAGGTTACTGTAATGCTACGTTATTACAGAAACTTGTCCAGTTCTACAGACTAGTTATGTTAATTACTTTTCTCAGATGTCATATGTACATTAAATGAGAATGTTTATGTGTTCTTTCCTTAGTAAGAATTAATAGGATATTTCCTTACTTTTAAATATACGCGACTCAGATAAAGCTAAAAATGTATTTCTGAAATTGCTGGAGAAACAGCCTAAGGCACTTAAAAAATACTTTTGACTAATAAGAAAATTTCAGAAGCTCTTTAATACTTAGTGCCTAGGGTCCTCATTGTTAGGAGCGTTGAACATTCTGGAAAGTAGTACACTATGATAGTGTATCTAAATGAGGCTCCCAAATGATTTTAAGAATCTCATTAACCGACATAAAAATTCTAGAGGCATTTTCTCATGAAAGAAATATTAACTATTTTTCAGTTATGAAGTAGAAAAGCGTGCACCTTTTCCCAATGTGTAGTTTCTCCTAAACTTCTCAAAATCTGAAAAGCCCTTGTATTCAATGTCGCGAGCAGAACTGCCTATGAACTCAGTTTTCGTCTCTATTGCCCGTAACAGTAGTAATGTAACATTTCGATGTATATTTTTGGTGTAGATTCTTTATAACTCACGGGACAGTGTTCTGGCATTTGCATCATTTTACCTGTGCTCTCGCTTCCTGGGGCCTGTTTCATAATGCTGTTACTCCTGTGCCTGTGGAGGCTTGTGGACAGCCATATGTAAAGCAGAACAGAAACACAGAATAATTGAATGCAAGTTGTGCAGACTTAACAGACATCAAATCCTCTTTAATGTTAGAATCTTCTTTAATGTTAGAGCAAGATTTTGAGGGAGGTGGCAGAGGAAGTGTGCGTGCATTGTATAAAAGAAAGCTGCTGTTTAAACTTCCACTAGAGAATGACCTAATCACCATTGAACAAGGTCTGTACAAGATTCACAAACCAAAGTATAGTTTGAACAAATGAGATAAAGGCAGAACATTCTCCATATATTTAACTCATGAACGTACTTTAAGCTTTAATAAGTGAGTGGAAGATATTTTACAAGATTCCCTGGGTTGCAACTTGAAGGATTTGCAGAGGGGATCATCAGGAGTGAAGAGGCTGGAGGAGAAACTGGTGGGGAGGGGCCTTTTTTCCCCACCCCGCCCTCTGACTCAGCTTCTTACTTAGGAGAGATGATTCCTGGAGGCAAGCCTGTTTGGCAGCCACAGAGCAGAGGTGAGTATCTGCAGAAAAATAAGCATTGACCTAGAAACACAAAGAAAAAAATAAGGCCTATGAGTTGAAGGATTTATTTTAACCCGACTTCTAATCAAAGTGACTTGCTCACCCAAAAGCAGGGAACAGACTGACATTTACATAGTAGACTTGGCACAAGGTACAGAAATAAATTCACATACACATATTACTGGGTTATAACTGTTCATTTTCCGGGTTCCCTATATAATACCCTCAGGGAGTTGAATTATAAAAGTAAAATGCCATCAAAGTCCTGCCTTTCAAATTATAAAGGAAATACTCAGTTACAGCTTGGAAAAATGAAGGAGCAAATAGATTCTTACCCACATGGATCAAAGTTCATAGTAGGCCCAGAATTACCTGTTGTACAAGACAGATTCAATGAGATTTATGTAATGTTATGTTAGCGCAGAAAAGTGTCTAGTTCTACAGATTGGTTACGTTCTTACATAAAATAAATCAACATTTCCTATAGCGTGTGTCTGTTAAGTACATAAAGTAGATTTGTGGTGATCTTGTTGCAGAAGGATCACTTATGGATCCTGTTAAAGATGCAGATATGTTATAAATTCAGATACGTTATAAATACAGATAGATACATACATACATACAGTCACTTTAGGGACCTAATTACAGTGTTAGAGTTTTAAAAATCCATATATTTTGCTAAACTTTTTCACTTTATGAATTAAAAATAAATTTGAAAATACTCCAAGTAATTCTGACACACAGACTAGTGGCACAAATTCATGGTGATTTCTTAACAAAACAACAGAAGGTGTTGCTCTGTAGATGGTAATTAAACTGACTGTGATGGTGATCCCATAACTTCAATTTCATGAATGGGTACAGTAATTTGGATCAGAGGTTGTCCTAGCAAAAACCAGGTATATATCCTGTTTTGTGTGCCATATGATCTCTACTTTTCTACTCTGTTCCATATCTTTTTTCCCTGCAATCTTCTTTCTTAACTACTTTCTCCCGAACTCCTCACTTTCTCTCTACCTTTTTATTTTCCTGTATCCTTTGATGAGTAATTTTTTTTTTACGTTTTATCTACAATGTCCCAAGGAGATATGAGAAAGTAGAAACTTAGTATCAGAAGTTTAAATATCAACTAATGCTAGGAGCTTCTTTATGAGAAGTAAAAAACTAACAGATTTACTAAAGCTGTTGTCTATAGACCTGACAGAATTTAGCAGAAGGCAACTAATTAAGTTATTATTTCATAACAAATCAATAGCATTCTCCTTAGCTCCCTAGTTTCCCAAAATTTAGGCTATCCATTGTAAATGCTATCTATTTCAAAATGTGTGTCCCCATTTTCATCCTTAAAAAGTCATCTAAATATTTATTGGAAAAATAACCATTATGCCCATTATGAAAATCCGGTGTGTCTACTTTTCTCCACATGTGCTGGGTAATTCTGCATAGGCCCTTTAGGTCCTGTGACAGTGAGCCCTTTGTTAGTTACTTCAGTGAAAAATACATTCTGGGGAATTTTGTACAGTTCACAGCACAGGATGATAACACAGGTACAGAAGAAATGAACAATAATGTTTAAGATAATGCTAGTACAGTATTTAAACAGATGTTTAAAAAAATGCAAATAAAAAACCCTAATGAGATCCCCTGCTACTTAGGTGATTGTATTGAATAAAAGAATAAAATAAACTTCACTGGCAGTTGTTCCTAAAATCAGGTGTAAAATCAAAGGTCAAGTAGGATTTAAAAATATTTTTTTAAACTTAATTAAGAGTCTCCACCATTTCTAAAATACCTAATATGTTTAATTTTTTCATGTATGCCTTTGATTAATTCCTCAGGATTTTTTTTTTACCAGAGTAATTTTAAGTTTCCAGCTCCGATGTTAAAAAAAAAAAAAGATTCAAATGCCTTGATGAGAGGAAAAAATGAAAATTGAAAACAAAACATAAGTAGAATATAAAACTTATTAAGGAATTATAAATGATAGAGAAAATTGTGACAAAAAACCTAGGAAATTTTCTTCTTTTAAAAAATAAGACTAAGGCATTTCATTCCTAGGTACATTAATATTTAGATATGAAAATAAATTTTTCTCATAAGATGCTATTTGATTGTTTTTTGTTATTTTTCTACTTGTCCTTATTGGTAGACATAAATTGGTGATTAATAAATGGGTCCTAATTAGTTCACTACCTAATGTGCAGTAGTGAATAGGTTCAAAGTTTAATGGTATCTTAATTTCAAAAGACTAATAGTGTATTACAGATTTTTGTGAAATTTTCCTTATGTTAAATGTATTAAATAAGCCATTAAAATCATCTATTATTTACTAATCCTTAAAAATCATACAATATTATATGGGGTTATATTATAAGTCACTCTTGTGGAAAACTAAATTAAAACTGTACCTAGCAGGCAATTCAAAATTAAATTGAAATATTTCAATAATATTTATTGTGAACTTTTTAATAATTATATATCATAAATATGTTAAAGGCATGGTACACGAGTGTGAATGTTTTCCTAAGTATATCATTGCTGAAACTTATCAGGTTGTGGTATCATGTAGATTAGCAGCAGTTCTATATTTTATTTTATCTAAACTTCTAGCTGCATAATTGTTTGAGAAGCACAACTAACTTCCAACTAATGGGATTTCAATAACGAAGTGAAATCCCTGCCTCTAATGCTACTTTGCTTGAAATATTTCTCTTTGAGATAATGGGTAAGTGCATCAGCTCATCAGGGGCTATTTTTACTTCTGTGATTCCATGGTAACAAATTATCTTCACCTTAGCCAGAGTTTCTCGCACAAAGTCCTCTAACGTAAGTTGATCTATAGGTAATAACACAGAAACAAGTAAAATGATTTATTTTGGGGAGTGAATTAAAATTAAATCATGTGCACTTCGCCCAGGATCCCAGGTAGAAAAAAGATAACTTAAAAGATCTAATAATAAATTAGATTGGTTCATGTCTGAATAGAATTATATCGGAAATTTCATCCTTTCATTGTATGTAGATAACTATTTATTGCCTGTATAGAGAGTAAACATATTTATGTTTATTCAATATATCTGAATGATGTAGGGAAATTATTTTTCATGAAGGCTATATATAAAAAGTAGAAATAAATCTAACAACATGCCAAAATTTCTTCATATTTAGAATTAAAGTATAAGAAAATGTTTTATATGTGGACTTATGGCAGTTTTTCAAGTTGAGCTCAAAATTAACACAGTTTTACAACAATGGGAACCAATCTTTGTGAATTCAGTTTTATATCAAGATAAAGCTGTAGCAAGGCTGTTCTTTACTTACATTTCCTTACTTTTGATTTAACTTTTATTTTGTAATTTCTGAGAGTTGAGGTAGTAATTTATATCTTAATTTAGATTTTTTTTATTTTTCATGTCAGAAATATAAGAAAATTATAGTCTATATTGTTTTTTTTTTTTTTTTTACATTTCTTTAGTTTAGAGAGCGAGAGAGAGTGTGAGCAGGGGGAGAAGGGCAGAGGAGAGAGAGAATCTTAAGCAGACTCTGTGCTGAGCTGGAGCCCCACTTGGGGCACAGTCTCACAACCCTGAGATCATGACATGAAACCAAAAGTCAGAGGCTTACCTGACTACACTACTTAGGTGCCCCTACTTAGTGTTTTTTAATGCTTTTATGTCGTTTAATTATATATCTATACCTAGTTAACTAAACCGTTCCTCTTCCTTTGGATATGTGAACTATTTCAGCATTTTTCAGTTACTGGCAAGATTGTGATGGCTTCTTCTTGAATAGCTTATAATTCATTTGCTATTATTACTTTTGTGTGCCAAGATGTGGGATATCAGGGTCAGCTAATTTGAACAGTTAACAAGTCTTTCCAAATAATAAAACATGATACATTTTCCGAGCTGAGAGTGCAAGATGTCTCGCAAGTTTATCCAAACAAACAAATTCACAGCAATGTTTTTGTTCGATATGCTGAAGTTCAACTGCTTCTTCTAGCTGGATGCTATATAGTGTCATAAAACATGAAACAAATTAGATGAACCAGTCAATTACATTCCACAGGGTTTCCCCTTCAGCATTAGAATACTTACATGTCTAACTCTGGTCTCAAGTTTTAGATAGTGAATGATCTTCATTCAGATGGTAGAAGGCTAACCTGGGTAAAATAATTTTAGAAAAATTAGGTCATAACCATAATAAACCTAGAACTTCTATGACTTACTCATGGCTAACCAGAAGTAGGTTTGAAAAACCTCAATTTGTCATTTTCTCCAATAGGCATCCTTAGCATTGGGAAATGATATAAATAGTGGTACTCTGAGACAATAGTACACATGACATGGGTTGGACTTTGATCTCTTACAAGCAATTGTCAGTCATAGGGACATTTAAAGGGCTACATATTATAATACCTTTGCAGAAGGAAAAAACCTTAGGCTTTTATTTTGAAATACTTTTGTATTTCTAGAAGAGTTGCATAGATAGTACAGAGAAATCCTATATACCCTTCACCTAGCATTGTCTAATGTTAACTTTACACTACCATGGTACCTTTATTGACATGTAGATATTAACATTGGTACAATATTATTAAGGAAATTACACACTTTTTCTCAGGGTTCACTAGTGTTTCCAATGTGCTTTTTCTATTCTAGGACCCAATCCATGATACTGTTGTTGCATTTACTTCTCATGACTCATCTCCTACCATCTGTGATCATTTTTTCAGTTTTTTTTTTCTTATGATTCATGACTTTTTCAGATGTCCACCAATCTGTTGGATGTTTTGTTATGATTAGACTGAGGTTGTATATTTTGGATAAGAACACCACTAAGCTGATGTGCCCTTTTATTGCATCTTTTCAGGAGGTATTTGGTATCCACATGACTTAATAATGGTGATGTATAACCCTGATCACTTATGTAAGGGTCTCTTCTTTTTAAAGATAATTTTGTTCCAATGGAAATATTTCACATTTTATAATAAAGACATACATTTCGTGATAGGAATAGCATTTTAACTAAAATCACAAAAACTTCGGATAATGACAGTTCTCTACTATTAATGTACTGTTACACTATAAACACTGAAAAAATTTCAGAATAGAGTCTACCAAAGGCTGATATATTTATATAACTGCTTATGGTATATTATCCTGCCCTATATCTTTTAAGTTTGAAATGTTTCCACTGCCTATTGAATAAAATATCTTCTGAGGGAAAACAGTCAAAGTTTGTTAGCTGATATGCAATTAACTGAATTATTAGATTAACTGTTATTCTTCACAGTCTGTAAAAACTAATTCCCAGAGTGTGATGTACATGTAATGGGCTGGTGATAATACTCTACTGTACCCATACACTTTTTTTTCTGTTCATGGAGGTGAATGCTTACCACGGTCTATCTTGCTCATTCCCAAGTGAGTTGTTATAGTGTTATATAAATTAATTAAAAATTCTGTACACGTAAATAGTTCTAAGACTACTAGGAAAATGTATTCAATTTATAGGTCTATCTTAAAAGAAAGTGAGAAATCATAAATTGGAGAAAAAAGATAAGGATTGCAAATAGTTATCAACAAAAAGTGCTTAACCTCGATATCAAAAGATTGGCAAGTGAAAATACATTTAAGTAATATAAGCTCAAATCATTAAAAATTCTTGCTCTGCTTAAACAAAAGTTAATTATGGAGACATACTTGCAATAATTAATGCTTATTTATTCTCTCATTTGCCCACACATTTTTAAAATAATTAATATTACTTGTTTATAACATGGCACTATGTTCAACATTAGAAAAAAATGTGTTAGCTTGGCCAACATTCACATGAAACATAGTCTAACTTAGAAAACATTAAGTGATGTAAGAACAAGGCAAACATAGGGTTTTATAAAAATACAGAATAACAAGGGAGAATTTAAATGGATGATGCCATTTACATTGTGGGGTCAAAATGGATTTTTATAAGTATGATAATTACATTAGAAACCAAAGAATTACTAGGAATTGGATAATGAAATAATGAAGCACAGAAGCTGAGAAAATAACAGGAAGGCCCTGAATGAGAAGAAAATTTGAGACATTCATGGACTTGGAAAAGAGTTTTGTACATGAAGATGTTCTTCGGTGAAGATTGGAAGAATACTACCAAAAAAATCCCCAAAACCCACAGAACCCCAAGAACCCCCAAACCAAAACCCAAACAAAAGAAAACAAAACAAATTGCCTGTGAAGAAAAATAGACAACCACTACAGAGGAACCCCATATAGAGAATGGGGAAGTACAGCACCATGGACACAGCACTGACCACAGAGCGTGAGAGAAGAGCACCAGGAATAGAGCAGAGACTTTGGTGAAGAATCAAACAACATAATAGGTGGTATTGGAAGAAAGAGAACTAAGGATAAAGCATTAACCAGGGTGCAGAATGAAAAAACATTGCAGACAGAGCAGTGCCAGTGAAAAATGAAGAGCCTGTGGAAGGAACAGAGCCTGTGGTGAGCAGTGGGAGGCCATTGCAGATGGAGCTTGTGGTAATGAGTGTCAGAGCACTGAGAAATAAGAGGTGTCTTTGGAAATAAATGGAAAAGCACTATAGATGGATCATTGCCTGTGGTGAAGAATGGAAAGGTGACATGGTACAGAGCCTGTGTGGAAAAATGGAAGAATCCTAAGTTTAATGCTCTGCCTTTGATGAGCACAAAGGGCAAATCACTACCTGTGCTGAGGCATGGAAGAGCACTATGGGAAGGACAGAGACCCTTATAGAAAATGATAAAACCAATTACAGAAGCTTAAGACCTTCTATTCATAAATGTATACATTCTAAATAAAATGTCCAGCCAAAAACTTAAAAGATTTACAAATTTTTCAAGAATTGATTTTCAATATTAGACAAAGTACCAGTGGTTTTCAAAATATGAGAAATTTCCCAAATCACTAGTAAACACAACCCAACATAAAAATGTGCAAACAAAAGTTCTACAAACACTTTACCAAGTAGGAAATATACATGGCCATGAAACACGTAAAAAAACATTCAATTTCATTAATAATCAGTAAATGAAACCTCAATGGTATAGATGAAAATTGCAAATGATTTATAATATTAAATTATGTCAAGGATGGAGAGCCACCCTGAACTCTCTTGAATACTGCCAGTGAAAGTGTATTGTGAAAAGAATTTGGCATTAGGTAATAACAGTTGGTTAGTTTCATATTATAAAATTTGACTTGAAATCCTGGCATATAACCTGGAGAAAGTCTAGCAGTTGTGGGTAAAGACTCATTTGCAATAATCTTCATAGCAGCATTTATTATATTACAAAAACCCATCAATATTAGATCAGGAAAAAAATAATTGTGGTATAATCATAAAATGGAAAAATGTAAGGAAGTAACAATGAACATTACATGCTACAGTTGTCAGTGTAGGTGAATACATTCGTTGTTGAGGAAAGAAAGAAAGTCATGCAAGAAATCTTACAGATGAACAGTTTCCTAAATTGCATTGTGAGGACTCCATGGATTCTCTCCCCAGACAGTCATAACAGATGAAAATTAAACAGTTATCCAAAGTCTCTGGAAATAGTCCTATGGGCATACAGCATGTGTAGAAACATTTATTCAAGAACATCTACTACATTTCAGGAAGAATAGCAAGTGTGTGGCACTTGTCACAACCACTCCCACTCTACATGCCACCCCCCCCCCCAGCTCAGCACTCTGGATGGCTGTGGCAGGGAATGTAGAGTTTTGCATTCCCCAGCTCTCATTTAGTGACTATGGTATCTCCCCCAGCTGTCAGCGTTTTTTTCATCTCTCCTTTAGCCCTGATAGTTCAGGGCAGCCACCTAGCCCACACGTATAGTTTGGAAGTTCTACCCCAGGCATGGAAGATTGAGAATACTGAGACGCCAATCACCCTTGCCCTAGCTTGCTTATATGACAGAGGTTCCACACCAGAAGAGATAAGACTAGAGGCTACAACCTCTGCCTCCACCTAGCTCCATGCTCTTAAATCAAGGGTGCCATTTAAGGAGAAGCAGGCAGCTGTTTGCATCTCTGGCTTTGGAGCTGGGGTGCAGAAATTTAGCCCAGGGGCAGAGCCTGTCTATAAGGACAGCTCTGAAGCTCTCCCAAAGGAAACTGACTTTATTTTTTAAGCAATTATAGGAAGCTGGTAGCTCCATGAGAGCCACAAGCTCTAAACTGTAGGCCAGTTAATATACAAGAAAGAATCAGGGAAAAATATAGCTAAGAAGAACCCTCCTGTGGTCCAAACAAATTTCAAAGATTTGCCTCGAAATGATCCCTGAAAAGGTGCCTTAATTTAATTGGATCATAATGTGTAGCAATTTATGCCCCCAGGACATTGTCAAAACAGTGGTACAATGAGCCAGCAATTAGTAAAACCTAACTGTTGGTTTGGTACCAAGAAAGGCCTACAGCTTAACAGATCCCAGAAAGAGGCAGCCAGAGATAGCCCTGCTGATGATTGTCATGTGCCCAAGGCTATACTCTCTGGGGAGTGAGATGAGAGAGAAAAGGATTTAAAAGAAATTGAAAACATAATGACAAAATATTTCCCAAATTTGAGGAAGAACCTTAATCTGCACATCCAAGAAGCACAACCAGTTCCAAGTAGGATAAAAAGAAATAAATCAATACTCAGATACATAGTAAAACTAATGAAAGGTAATAAATTTCAAGAACGTCTTGAAAGCAGCAGTTCTTTTACTAATCATATGTAAGGGAACTCCAATTAGATTAATTGTCAGAAACCATGAAGGCCAGAGTGCTTGGTGATGCCATATTCAAATGCTGAAAACAAACACCCAAACAGTCAATCAGGATTCATATCCAGCAAAATTGTCTTTCAAAATTTAGTATGAAATAAAGACATCCTCAGATTAAAAAGAAGAGAGAGAGATTTCATAGCCAGCTAAAAAGCTGTTTTTAAAGCTAAAAGAAGTTTTTCAGGTGGAAGGATATTACCCCAGACTCAAACCTATGCCAAAATTTAAAAACACTGGTAATTAAAACAAAAACAGCCAGTAAAAATGGATATTTCTTCTCCTGTCTTGTCTTATCTGACTTAAAAAGCAATTAGATAAAATAATATATATGTAATTAATTGCATTTTGGAGCCTAATGCCATTTATAAGTAGAATATATTTGACAATAACAGTACAAAGCACATGGGTGGGAGAAAAGCTGTATTGTAGTAAGGAATGATGCCAGATAGTAACTTGAATCCATAGGAACAAATAAACCCAGAAATGGTAAATAATAAGGCCAATATAACAAACTCTGTGAATCTATACTGCTTTTTTTTCTTTCAGCTTCTTTAAAAGACATAACATAAAATGCAATAATTACAACACTGTGTTTTTAACATATATAAATGAAATATGTATAACAATAGCATGAAGGAGAAAAGGGAATAGGATGAAATAGGACTGACTCTCATTGAAATTAAGTCAGTATACACTGAAGTAGATTCTGATAAGATATATATAGTATGCCCTAGAATAGCCTTTAATAAATGTATTTATTAGAGGAACTAAAAAAATCATTAGAGGAACTAAAATACTATACCAAAAAATATTTACTTGATTCAAAAGAAAGCAGTAAAGATAGAGAAATTAATTCATGAGACATACAGAAAACTTAAGATAAAAATGACAGCTTATTCTAACTATATAAATAATAACATTACATGTAAGTGAATTAAACAATATAATTAAAAAGCAGAGATTGTCAGACTGAATCGAAACAAAATAAAACCAAGACTAATTGTTTGTGATTTACAGAAGACACACTTTAGACTCAAAGATACAAGTAGATTAAAGGTTGAGAAAGCTGAAGCAGCTATATTAATACCAAAGGTTGATTTTAAAACAAAGAAAAATGTGACCAGAGATAAAGGACATTGATTAAAGATTTAATCTATTAGAAATATAATAATTATAAATAAAATGTATCTAACAGTGGAGCCCTAGTATGTATAAAGCAAAAACTGACAGATTGAAGGGAGATACAAACAATTCAACAATGATAGTTTGAGATTTCAATGCCTTGCTTTCACTAATGGATAGAACAAGTAGGCAGAAAACCAATAAGAAAATAGAAGACTATAAACAGCACTATAAATCAACTAGACCTAGTAGACATCTAACATTCCACCTAACAGGATCTGTATGTTCTCATGAAACATTCTCCAAGATAGACCATAGGATAAGCTATAAACCAAGGCTAAATAAAGTTGCAAGGATTAGGATCAGATAAATTACTATCCTTTCACCACAGTGGAGTGAAATGAAATATAATAACAGAAGGAAATTTGGCAAATTCAGAAACATGAAAATTAAGCATAGCCAGTGGGTTAAAGAAGAAATCACAAGGGAAATTAAAAAATCTTTGAGATGAATGAACATGAATATACAACATGTAAAAACTTGTGGGATCATGTAATTTAGTGCTTATAGGGAAATTCGCAGCCTTAGTGCTCATATTTTTTAAAAAAGAAGAAAGATCTCAAATCAGTAATCTAACATTCTGCCTTAAGGCAATGGAAAAAGAAGAGTAAAAGGAAGAATATAATGAAGACTAAAGTGGAAATTTATGAAATTTAGAGAAAGCATTAGATAGAATCAGCAAAACCACACATTGTTTTTTTGAGATAAAAAAAATTAATAAACTTCAGCTAGACCGACCCAAGAGAAAGAAAGAAGGCTCAAATAATTAAATCAGATAAGAAAAAATACAGGGTACAATTAATATCAATTTTACATAAATAAAAATGATAAGGGAATACTACATACAATTGTAGGACATAAATTAGATACCCTACTTGAAATGTAATAATTCCTGGAAAGCGTAAATTATTGAAACTGACTCCAGAAGTAACAGAAAATTTGAATATACCTATACCAAGCAAGAGACTGAATTAGCAAATTTTTAAAATCCATTAAATAAAGCTTAGACCCACGGAGCTTCAATGATGGATTCTCACAAGACTAAAGCCAGAGTTACCATATGATCCAGCAGTTCCACCTTGATCATAGGTATGTGGCCAGGAGAACTGAAAATATACGTTCACACAAAAACCTGTCCATGAATGTTCACAGAAGCATTATTCACAGCAGCCCAAAAGTGGAAACAGCCCCAATGTGCATCAACGGATGAACGGAGAGACAAAAATGTGGTATGTTTATACAATGGAATATTATTTGTTCGTAGAGAAAATGCAATGCTGATATGTAATACAATATGATTGCGCTGTGAAAGCATCATGCTAAGTGGATAATGAGAGCAACAAAAGACCACATATTGTATGACATTCTTTATATGAAATGTTCAGAATAAGTAGGTCCATGGAAACAAAAAATATGTTAGTGGTTGCCAGGGGTTGGGAGGAGTATTGAGGGAAATTACTAATCACTGTTAGTGGGTATGAGTTTTTTCATGGGGTGGGTGAGAGGCTAATGAAAATAAAATTGATTGTGGTAATGGTTGCATAACTCTGTAAATATACTAAAAATAATTGAACTTTACTCTTTAAATGAATAAATAGTATTGTTACAGAGTGAATGTGTCTCCCCATTTGTATGTTGAAGCTCTAACCTTCATTTTGGCTATATTTCGAGATGGGGCCTCTGAGGAAGTAACTGTGGTTCAATGAAGTCATAAGCGTAGGGCTCTGATTTGATAGGCTTAGCGGTCTTATAAGAAGAAATACTGGGGAGATAACTCTCTTTCCCATCTCACATGTACAAAGAGGTCATATGTGTACACGGCTAGTTTGTGGGTTTTTTTCTACAAGAAAAGAGGCTCAAAATGAAACCGACTTTACTGGCAATTTGATCTTGGACTTCCAGCCTTCACAACTCTGAGAAATAAATTTCTGTTGTTTAGCCATCTGGTCTATAGTATTTTGTTGTGGCAGCTCTAGCTGACTAGAATATGTATGACATGTGAATTAAATACAGCTGTTAATTTTTTTTAAATGGGCAAATGATTTGAACAGAAATTTTTTCAGAGAAGTTATATAAATAACCAATATGCACGTGAAAAGATAGTATCATAAGTCATTAGGTAAATGCAAATGAAAACCATGAGGCACCATTCATACCCACTAGGAACTCTAATGTCCCATAAAAATTATACGTGAATGCTTATAGCATTCATGGCAACCAAAATGTAGAAAAAACTCAACTGTCCATCAACTAATAAATGGGTTTAAAAATATGATGTATCCACAAATGAAATATCGTTTGCTATAAAATAGTTAAAATGCTGATACATGCTACAACATGGATGAATCTTGCAAACATTATGCTAAGTGAAAAAAGTCAGACCCCAGATGACATGTGGTATGGTCCTATTGATATGAAATATCTGAGATAGGCAAGCCCATAGAGACAAGTAGATTAGTGGTTGCCAAGGCCCAGGGGAAGGCAGAAATTGAAAATGATTACTGTATTTCCTCTTGGATGTTGTTATGTTTGAGATAAAAGAAACACATTTATGGTACAATAGTACAATATACTGTAAGCAGTTAAAATGCTAAGTCAGGAAATTGTGTATAGTACTCAGATATAGGAACCATACAAATGGTCAACAGTATGATGATATGTCATCACAGAAAATAAAACACAAATTATAAATATATGTATTATAGAAAAATCTCCTGGACTCACAGGAAAATCTTTACAAATCCCCATGGACTCAAGGATCACAATAAGAGGAATAGGCACAGAAGGAAAGGTATGAGCACAACTAACCAGATTGGTGAATTTTGTATAGTTATTTCAATACTGCGTTATTCTATATATGGTATACAATATTCACACTATATTATTTCAATGTGATTATAATCAAGTGAAATAATATCAACAGCATGGACTTCATATTCAATGCATGTACTCCAATCCCCAGATACTTTATTTTTTTGTTATTTTTAAAATATTTATTTATTTGAGATAGAGAGTGTAGGTGGCACACGGGGTGGGGGGGCGGTGGTGACGGAACGGAGAGGGAGAGAATCTCGAGCATGCTCCGCGCTGTGTGTGGAGCCCAAGGAAGGGGCGGCGCTCAATCTCACTACCCTGAGATCATGACCTGAGCTGAATTGAAGCATCGCTTTACTAACTGACTGAGCTACCCAGGTGCATCCCCCATATACTTTAAATTAAGTGTCAGTTAAACAGAGTTCAGACCTAATGATAAGATGGATGGGAGAGTTGCTTTTTCTGGAGTTCAGTATACACTATCTTGGCCTCCAAACGTATAAAAGGTAAAGACTTTTATTCTGACATTTCTGGAAACCCATTTGCTTTTGGTAAACAATTCAGTCTTGTCCTTGGAATATTAGGAAAGAGTTAACTAATAGTTAGATAATTATGTTTTTAAATAACACATGTTTTAATACCTTAAGCACTCCACTTAAGCTATAGCCATAGAGATCCCAAGGATCTAATCATATTAGATATGGAGCTATCATATTAAAGAAATAAATTGGGTTTTTGTTTTGGTTATTATTTCTAGATCTGTATCAGAATTTGTGTGCTGAGCTTAGATCAAAAGTCCTATAATTTTGTTCTGTGCAATGGGGTGGATAATTGAGGCAAATGGGTGATTAGTGCAGTCTCAAAGTTTTTACTATTTCACAAAGTGTGTCAGATTGATCTGATAAATTTTAGTTTAGTTAATTATATCTCCATTATATATGTTTCATAAGAGACTTTATACTTACTTGTGAGTCATTCAATAGTCATAAAAACTTTTTTTTTAATTCTAAAATATATTTCTATTAGTATCTTATAATTAAATCTAAGTTTTAAATATTTATTACACTCTTAAGAAAACTGGTATCAGAATGTTAACTATATTAAAAAATTTTAAATGACAATACTGTAATATGATCTTCCATTTCAGTGAGTTCTGTCATTGACTTGTGTTTTAGTTTGTTTTTATGCTACTGCTTCTATTGATACATGAACATAGCCTAAAATACATTTATGAAAGAATTTTAGCAACTTTTCTGACATTTTGCATATTTAATGAATGGTGTACCGGATATACCAGGAAAATTTAGATGTTTTGTCAATTGTTTATTTATAAAGACATGGACTCCACTATATATATCTGTAATTTTAGAATCTGCTGCAAAATTTTCTGGAACTAGGTGATCCAGATGATTTTTAAGGTTTATGAAGGTGGGATTTTAATCTCACCTATTGATATATTTCCATTACTCTTTTTTTTTAAAGATTTTTATTTATTTATTCGACAGAGATAGAGACAGACAGTGAGAGAGGGGACACAAGCAGGGGCAGTGGGAGAGGAAAAAGCAGGCTCATAGCAGAAGAGCCTGATGTGGGGCTCGATCCCATAATGCCAGGATCACACCCTGAGCCGAAGGCAGACGCTTAACCGCCGTGCCACCCAGGCGCCCCCTGTGCCACTCAGGCGCCCCTATTTCCATTATTCTTAACAGTACGTGTCATGGAAGAGGTGCTTGAAAATAGTTTTTGAATGAACACATAATATTTTTCACATTTGCTATATCTTTTTATTAAAAGCACATATAATTTGTTTCTGATTTATGCAAATAAAGCTAAAAATTCAGAATGCTGTAATAACATATGCCATTTTATTTTTGTCTATTTTATATCTCTCAAAGAACCAGGGACAAAAGTTAAGTAGGCATAGTGTCTACTACGGGACAAATTTGCCTTCAAAAATTTTGTAAAATATACAAAATACAAACTAATTTAACAGGTTGAATCTTTGTAAATATTATATTTGGGGAAGTAATTTTAGCAGAAATCAAAGTTTAGTTATCTTTGACTTATACAGAGAAAAATGCAAGTTCTAGACATAACCTTTGTATACCACATTTAATACAAAACTACCTTGATTAATGCATAGTTAGCAATCAGCTGTTTCAATTGAAACATTGAAAGCACATCTTTAAAAATAAATATTACCTCATTTCATAGACATTGTCATAGAGTCTTTGTCTTATGTCATTTTTATTTCTAGAAAATTTAGTTCACTTAAAGAGTAATGAGATGCATGACCTAAACTGAGTCTGTTTATATCTTTGTGTGACTGGGGATCAGAATCAGGTTAATAACGATTTGGGGACAACTTAATATAGAATAAGAAGAAACTTGACAAAAGAAAGCAGACCGCTACTAATGGTGCATTCTTTTACTGTGATTGATCAATCAAATACTGTGATTAGAATTCAGGGACTGGAGAAATGATCATCTCAGTAGAGGAAGTGATATTTGTGAAGAAGTTAAGGGGGAAATGCAGCATGGTTCATCAACCCTTTCAGTTTACAACAACAGAATTAGCTGCCTTCCCTCATAGACATCTATTACTTGCTTACATCATGGTGCTAGATGCCTATCTTACAATTCCTCCATTACCTCTTTCCAACCCTATGATGTTTTGTCTTCACTTAAAAATTTTACTCATGGAAAAAATTTTCTTACTCATAGTTCCTTAATTAATACATGAATATTTCTTTGGAAAAATAAGAAAACACATGATTTTAAAAATCAGGTCACAATAAAAATAACATCAGAGTCCAAGTCTTCAAGTTACTATTTATCAATTATTAGGTCTCATTGGAATATTTATAGAATGGGTGAAAGAAGTGTTAGATGTAGCTTTTCAGGAATCACTAAGGCCAGAGAATAGATGTTAAAATACATACTTCCAATTCTTGTTTGCCAGTTCCTGTCTGTGGCTAGATTCTGTGATAAAATTTTGTTAGGACAGAGACAAAATGGGTATAAGGAAGATAAATTAGTGAATTTTTCATAAGCTGGATTTATTTAACTTAAATAAATATTTTGAGATTATATCTCTTCCTAGCTTTTATTTTTTTTATTTTTTTTTAAGATTTTATTTATTTACTTGACAGAGATAGAGACAGCCAGCGAGAGAGGGAACACAAACAGGGGGAGTGGGAGAGGAAGAAGCAGGCTCATAGCACAGGAGCCTGATGTGGGGCTCGATCCCAGAACGCCGGGATCACGCCCTGAGCCGAAGACAGACGCTTAACCGCTGTGCCACCCAGGCGCCCCATCTTCCTAGCTTTTAATATTAAAATTTTTTTATCTGAAAATATTGTGTTAATTTGATAGGCTTTTATATCCATGGCAGTAAAAAAAAATTTTAAGCTAAGTCTATATGTTCTGCTATGTGGCAGAGTGTGTAGAACTTTGCTTGCCGTGGAAATCCAAACTGTCAAGACCATTCCTGTGAGTCTGTTTTTGAGCTACTTTTAAAACTATTTTATTCTCTTGTTTTACATATTCTTATGAGTTATTTTTTATTTCATTAGATTTAGAAGATCTACCACATAATTTAATGAAAAATTAATTTTCAAAATTTATCTGTACATATTCATCTTTTTACCACTTAATTTGATTATTTGTTCCTAGGTTGCTCTATAGATTTGTATCCTTGGGGTATGAACTGATTGGATATAAATGTAAGAGAGATCACTTTGTTTCTAAAACGCTAGCTGAATAGAAGAAAACTTTCACTAATGCTGCCACATCTTGGGCAGGGTCCAAGAATGCGAATGCTTGGATAAACTATTCTCTGTCAGAGAGTCTAAATGGAAGAAGGTAGAATTTGGGGCTTAATGCCTCATAGTTCTCTAATATCTCCAATATTCTTTGTGATTCTCTCACCATTGTTTATGGAAAATAAAGCATATAAGCTTTGTTCACTCATTTGTGTATTAATCCATGATTACTTACTAAAAATATATATCCTCTATAAACACAGCCTAGGCAATGAGAATACAAAGGAATCAGGCAGAAGAGTTTCCTGTATTTATGGCAAATATTAACATCATTTCTGTCCTAAAGATTACTAATTCAAGAATTTATTCTAAAGTAAATACTTATTTCTGAAGGGCTCATTACAGTCAAGAGGCTGTATTAGTGCCTGGAAAATCATAAGTGAACAAAACATTCTGTTTCTTCCCTTTTGGAGTTTAAATTCTAGGAGGGGAGGGAGAGAGAACACCCAAATAAATACATATGAGATATGGAGAATTGGTATGAAGAAAATAAGCAGGATAGAGAGTAAGTGTGGGGGTCCAGAAAATCTCTCTGATTAGTTAACATTTGAGCAGAAAGTGAAATACTATACCCAGTGAAAAGACTCAGAAAAGAACATTTCATGAAAGATACGTGAGAGATTTTAGCAGCGGCACACTCTTATGATGGGTATTCTTAAAGAATTCATTTAGGCAGAATGAAGGTGATTACAAATGGCAGTTTTGCTTGCAAGGAGGAATAAAAAGTTCATATGTGAACATATCTGAAGCCATGATAATAAGAATGTCTTGTGGAATTTAAAAAAAAATCAAGAAAGAAGTAAAAAACTCCCAAATAATGCCTGTAAGTCATGAAGAGTTTATCGATGTTAAGGCTTTTTAAAGTCCTTATATAATCTGGGATTAAATATATTATGCAATATATATAATATCTGGGATTGTGTATATTATACATATTATATTGATATATATCATATATATTATATGTATTATATTGATATATTGATGGATTTGAACATTTGATATATTAGCTATACATATTTATTATGCCTAGGGTAACAAAATAAAGAAATGGCGTTTATAGCTTTCCAAATATAATAGGAAAGAAAGGAATGAGAAAAATAAAATGCTCACTCCAATGAAGTCAAGAAATGAGAGAAAAAGGAAAGCACAAAAACTGAAATAAATAAAGGCACAAAATAAGATGATAATAAGCCATCAGTTAAGATAATAAATGTAATTGGATTTAATAATTGTAATTGGATAATAAATGTAAATGTTCCAATTAAGCACAAAAATGTTTCCACTTTGTAGCTCTACCTATAGGTAGATTTACCTATATGATTTTTATAAAATGTAATTTTTATTTTATTGTTATTTTTATTTTAGAGAGAGAGAGCAGGGAGAGGGGCAGAGGGAGAGGAGAGAGAGAATCTTAATCAGGCTCCACACCCAGTACAGAGCCTTATGTGGGGCTCGATCTCATGACCCTGAGATCATGACCAGTCTAAGCCACCCAAATGTCCCTAAAATGCAATTTTAAAATCATGAAAATATGCAAATGATGAGTAAAAATTAAAAAGTAAGAGAAAAATAACCGAAGAAAACCTGCGTAATTATATTAATGTCAAAGTACTCTCTAATATAAAAGCCATTACTGAAGATAAAGTGTCACTTCATGATGATAAAAAATTCAATTCACTCAGATTACATAAAAATTATTTACCTGCATACACTTCAAAATAATTTTAAAAGTATATAATATAAAAATTTATAAAACCACAAAAAGAAATAGAAGGTATACACCTACATTTGGGTGTTTTACTTATCTCAACAATTGATAGATCAGACCAGCCGAGCATCAGTAAGAATATTGGAGAATTAACACAGTCAATAAACTAGGTCTAATGAGCATATGAAAGACATTACACCCAACAGTAGAGATTCAACAATTTATTTCAAACATATATGGACATTTATGAAAATTGACTTCATCTTTTACTATAAAGCATTCCTCAACCAATTTTTACAAGGTAAATATCATACAGACAGCATTGTCTGATAATAGTTCTGATAAGTTAAAAATCTAGTAATAAACAATCAGAAAACTTCCATGAGTTTAGAAATTTGAAGACATTGTTCTGAATAGTGAGCAGATCAAATAAAAAATCAAAATGGGTATTAGAAAATGGGGCTGATTTTAAAAATTATCATATATCACAGGTTATGGAATGTAAATGAAGTATAACTCAGTTTGCAATATATAATAGCCTTACGTTTTTATGTTAGAAAAAAAGGCTAAAATTAATGTGTTAAATATCCAACTTTAAAGTTAAAAAAACATAAACTGTAGAGTAAATCCAAAGAAAGTAGAGATAGGTTTTAATAAAGAGACATTGCCTCTGAAGCCAGACTGTCTACATATGAATCTTCGCTTTCCCTCTTAATAGTTTTTTGACCTTGGGCAAGTAACATAAGCTCTTCGATTTCCTCATCTATAATGTATGGGTGATAGTAATAGCACCTGCCTTGCAGAGTTGTGGTGAGGGTTGAATGAGTAAATATATAAAAGATACAGGGCTGTGGGACTTTGCTTAGAATTTTGCGGTTAGCCTTTATCATTACAAGGGCAGAAATTAATTAGGAAGAGGCAAAACACAACTTTAAAAAAGCCAAAACTACTTCTTTTAGAAGAGTAATAAAATCAACATATCCCTTCCACGGCAGGTTAGGAAAACAGAGAGAAGGTGGAATTGACAATGTTCATAAAGAATGAATAGAACATGAGGAAGGAGTGACCATACACAGCTCTTTTGACAGCTTTACTATGTACAGTGTCATACAAAATGGGGCAATATTCGGAGGAGGCATGTTGAAGCCAAGTGGAATTTTAAAACTGTCCTTTTTTCTTTTTTCCTTTTTTTTGGGGGGGGCTGCGCTAAGTAAAGGCAAGTTTGTATGCAGGTGGCAAAGATCCAGCTGAACAAGAATGTACTGAATCCCCTGAGAAGTCAGGGAAAGCAGTGATTCACAGGAGAGTGGACAGGGGCCAGGAAAAATAAATAATTTATGAGTGAGCCTAGGTTTAAAAAGATCATATTCTGTGAGACTCTCTTTTTTAAAGAAAACACCGATTTTACCAGAGAAAGAGGTGTTATTTTGGGAGCTAGTGATTATCGGGAGCCAAATCTCTGCCTCGCACCCTGCTAGGAGGAACACAATGATTAACAAGATGAGCATGGCTGTATTTGTTTAATTACTTATTTAGACTTTTGAGAGAAGGGAAAGGAAAACTTTAATCAAGAATTAGAGCCAGAAACACTAATGTAAATGAAACCCTAATCCTTGAACCCACCTACCCCAGGACATTTATATTTGCCCTTCTGCCTGACATACACAGATATCATACCAGTAACTGGCTGGCTCATTCACCCCCTTCATGTGGGTCTCTTCTCAGGTGTCACCTCCTCAGCAAAAGCCATTGCTAACCATGTGATCTAAAGAGCACCCTCTTTATCCTCTATCCTGTGACCCTGCCTCATTTCTGTCTAGTAGGGCTCACCACTTCCTAACATCGTATAATTTTCCTATTTTTATTTATTGTTTCCACCTCCTCTTGGAATGCAAATTGCTTGAGAGCGGGGACTTTATTTTGTTCACTCTTGTATTCTCATGTCCTAAAAGAGTACCTTACATTCATGTGGTCCTCAAGAAATGTGCAGGAAGGAAATAAATGATTACAGTTGCTTTTGCCAATAATCCTGGCATCAGGCTTCCTTCTTACTTTCACTCACCATTGACACTGAACCCTAATCCTGTCCATTCTACCTCTAAAATATATTTCGATTCTTTCTAATGTCTGTATCTCCATTTCCATTACCCTACTCCAGTATACTTTCATCAGTTGTCGAGAGCTTAATAATAGCCTCCTATAGTCTATTGGTTCTACCCTATTTCCCTGATTCTACTTACCCTCTTCAAATATATTTACTTACTGGAATCTGAGTCATCTTTTTAAGACAGAAGTTGAGTATCATTTCTTTCCATGACCAGTGACTTCCTTTCCCTTAAAAATTTCAGTGTTACTTAGAAAATATAAATTTCTTACCACCTTCCTTCAGAACCTGTTGTCTTCTAGGGACTCTTCCAAATTTTCCTGTATAATTTTCAAACAAGTTTACCCTTCCTTTTGCTTCATTCTAGCCATATTGGTCCCCTGACACCCAGACTCTTTCTCACCTTTGAACCCTTGGTTTTGATGTATTGTATACCTAGAACACTCCTGCCTCATACTTCTAGTGGAAGACTCTTACAATTCATGTCCCAATTTACAAGTCACTTATTCAGAGATCTTTTTTTCTCACTATCCTACCCTCTATATCTGCGGGTATTCTCTCTCACAGTTCCCTGTTGCCCTCCACTATAGCACCTGTGTGGAACTATAGTCATCATGGTCTTTGTTATTTAAATGGGGTTTTGTTTATCTCCCCTATTAGAGGAGGGGCTTACTGGTCACCCATCACTATATTTATAGCACTGGAATCATTTTGAACATATAATTGTCAAGAACTGTGAAGGACAGGAGGTTTTTCCCTGCTTAAAAGCTTACAAATTAAGCTTCCCTGCTTCCATGTCCTAGCTGCTAGCAGAAGACATGAGTTTTGTGGGTCAGAGACAAAGGAACTTTATTACACAGAGTACACCATGCAGCATATGCTTCAAACTTTCAAGTCCTAACTGCCCCTTCAAATACCATGAAGGGGGTCTGAGACAGCCTACATGACTTATGTACGTACACTGTTTTTGTGTCACAGCTGAGAAACTGATTTTAGGGGAACACAATCCTCTAAAGAACTTCAAACAAACCTGCTCAGCCTTTGTCCCAGAGGGAGACATTTGCTTTATTATTCTGGACAGCAAATAAATCTACTCTCTTTTCCTGTGTAAGGATCTATCTCTATAGACCAATGTTGTTTGCTTTGTAAACATCCTTGAAAAGATAATCCGGAAGAAAAGCTGGCAATGCCTTGATCAGAAGGTATGCAGAAATATGGGACTCATGGGTGATGGTTTCTTTTTTTTTCTTTTTTCTTTTTTTTTCTTTTATTTATTTATTTTTTAAAGATTTTATCTATTTATTTGACAGAGATAGAGACAGCCAGTGAGAGACGGAACACAAGCAGGGGGAGTGGGAGAGGAAGAAGCAGGCTCCAGCGGAGGAGCCTGACGTGGGGCTCGATCCCATAACGCCGGGATCACGCCCTGAGCTGAAGGCAGACGCTTAACCGCTGTGCCACCCAGGCGCCCCTGTTTCTTTTTTTAAATTTAAATTCAGTTAGCCAACATATGGTACCTCATTAGTTTCAGATGTAGATTTTAATTCATCACTTGCATATAACACCCAATGCTCATCACATGACATGCCCTTCTTAATGCCCATCACCCAATTATCACATCCCCCCACCCACTTCCCCTCCAGCAACCCTCAGTTTGTTTATTCCTATAGTTAAGAATCTCTCATGGTTTGTATTCCTCTCTATTACTTCCCATTCAGTTTTATCTCCCTTCCCTTATGATCCTCTGTGCTGTTTCTTATATTCCACAAATGAATGAAACCATATGATAATTGTCTTTCTCTGTTTGACCTATTTCGTTCATCATAATACCCTCCAGTTCTGTTCATGTCGATATAAATGGTAAATATTCATCCTTTCTGATGGCTGAACAATATTCCATTATATATATATATATAGATATATATATATATCTATCTATATATATATCTANTTATATTCCACAAATGAATGAAACCATATGATAATTGTCTTTCTCTGTTTGACCTATTTCGTTCATCATAATACCCTCCAGTTCTGTTCATGTCGATATAAATGGTAAATATTCATCCTTTCTGATGGCTGAACAATATTCCATTATATATATATATAGATATATATATATATCTATATATATATATCACATCTTGTTTATCCATTCAATTGTGCTACAAAGTATTTACCCCAGTGATGCAAATGTAATGATCCAAAGGTGCACCTGCACCCCAATGTTTATAGCAACAATGTCCACAATAGCCAAACTATGGAGAGAGCTGAGATGTCCACGGGTAATTGTTTTACAACAATAATAGGAGTTTGGTAATGTTTCCCATTTGACTTAATGTCAGTCTGTTTGTGTAACTGTTTGGGGTAGGGGTGGCGTCCAAAGTTTAGATGAGCATCAAAAGGTGATCAGGGGAAGTTCAGCCACATTGGGAGGATTTCATGGATGGTGTCCCTGGAAAAAGTAACTGAGGTTCCCAAGGTGATACTCCATAGGACAGTAAGATGGTGCAGTTGAGGCAGGTGTATCTAATGGAAGTTGTTCTGTTTGTGGTCTATCTCTCAGACTCCTTTGCTTTGTTTTGTTCTACTGATGCTTTACTGCTCCTTAATGCACTTTTTTGCCCATGCTACTTTTTACCAAGCTGATCATTTTATTAAATAAATCCTAACTACATGGAAGTCTCAATATCTGATTTCTCATATTTCAGTCTTTGTCAATGGTTTAAATATTGCTGTATTTATTTTGCTCATTATTTCTACTGTACATTGCCTGTTCAGAAATTAGATGCTAATGAGATTTGGCTTTCCTTCTACTTGTGTTCTGCTTATACCTATCCAGTTGCCAAGAAACTGCCTTTTCTTTGAAACCCTGGAGAAAATAGGTTTTGTGTATCATAGAGGCCTGTAAAAGAACAGAAATAGTATTCAGTCTCAGCACAACCTCATAGTGTCTATACCACATCTTAAATCATTCAACCAAAACCTCTCCTTGTCCAGTGAAGTATGGACTTTTGTATTTAACCCATCACACTCGGTGACATACGCTTTTCTTTCAGTTGCCAAGGAGCATTTCTTGTGTGTCCCCTCTGACAGCAGCTTTGTCAAGCACAGGGATCCAACCATAAATGAGATACTATTCTTATTTAAGCAGATCTCCACAACTAGAGGCAGATTTTAAAAATTAATTGCAATAGGCTTAAATGTATCTTAGAATTATAGGCTTATACGTAGGCACACAGTGAAAACAAATGTGGTGGTGGCCGTGAATGGGGGGACAGGCATGGTAAAGAGAATGCCCCTTCCATTTCATTTGAATATTGGATGATGAAAAGGAACACACCAGGCTGAGTTAAGGTGGGGTGGGTCAGCAGGTGGAGAGGAAACATTACAGGCAAAGGACAAAATAGTATTTAAGGAGTCATTTGAAAACACAGATTTTGAATTAGGCCATCAATGAGCTCTCTGACCTTGCTATCTCAATTTCCTTGCTTGGAGTATGAGACATTGAGATAGATGATCTCTAAAATCCAATTGCAGCTGTGTCACTCTTATCAAGTCTGCATGTTATTGTTTTGTGTCCTGAAATGGCCGTGGCTTCAATTATTTATTATTATGACAGGGCAACTATTGATAGGACTCTGGCTTACTGAGAGGATTCCTTCTTTAGCATATAGGTCATGACCAGTGGGAGTAAATCTCTGACTAAAAACACAGTATGATTTCACCACAAAGAAATATTGAATACACATTATCTTAATTTCCATTATCTCTTTGATATAATGTACATGGAATGAGTGCATCACTAAAAAGGAAGACTTGAGTTGTGGGTGAGCTAAGAATGTCAGAGACAAACTGCTCCGTCATTTGTTCAGAACCTTTTTCTCACTCTGAATGTGCAATAAGAAAAAATGTATTTGCTCTCTGCTTATTAGTATGTATACAGAATAGTTCAGAGTAATTATTGAAATTGCTGATAACTCAAGAGCCTGTGAATTGCTCAGAATGGTAAGAGAAGACAATTTCTTTAGTTAGCTTTTAATATTTTGATTTTTTTGTTCACCAAAATCCATTGCCATTTTATTATCGATGCAATGTAGTAATCATTGAGGAAATTGTAACGCAAAACACATTGTGAATCTGTTGGCTCACACACATTAGCAGGGACAGTATTAAAGACAAGATGATGTGCTTTATAGTTCATCTTCTGTCCTATGTATTTATTTTTCTTTTTTTGTCATCTTACTTCAGAAAACTCTCATGCAGACAACACCCTACCCTTTACGTCTAAAGAGAAATATGAGGTTTCTGAATGTTTACTTGAGATCAGACTTTAATACCTTCAGTAAAGTCTTCTTGACCTTTTATTCTTTCTAAGGTTGGATTCTTAGTTTCCTCATTCAAAAAAAGATGATTAAAAATCAACAAATGGCCTGAACATTTTGATAGGAGCATCACAGTCCTGAGGCACTGGCTTCATTGATGCAAATCAGTCAGCATCTCGTATGAGGCGGAGATAATCCTAACCCTACAATGTTCCCATAGGTATATATTATTGTCCTGTTATCAGAACCAGGAATGTTAGTTGAGCATGAAAATTAATGTCGGGGATTAAGTCTCCTCCCTGCCCTTTACCTTCTACTCCCCAAAGTAGCTGCAGGGAGAATGAATGCTATCATGGATTTATCAATTCAAAGAACACTAGACTTGCATTTTTTCATCAGCAAAGCAATGAAAGCCAAAATTTTGGAGATAGTTTCCGGGGGAGAGCAATCTCATTTACTTCTAGTTTTTTTCTGCCTCCTATCTGTACACCCTCTGATGAAGCCAAATATAGTAAGTACCACATTAGAGTTTGGGGCAAAACCAATGCAAACAAAATATGATCTTTTCCTTGCCTCTCTCACTAGGTTACAGGTGACATTAAATAAAGTGAGGGAGGTAGTAACTTGGTTATGTGGAGGGCAGGTACTCCATTTAGAAAAAGCAGACGTGCAAATGCCTTGGGCCAGGAGTCTACCTGGTAAGTCTGAAGAACGGCAAGAGGCCAGTGCCGCTGGAGTGGGGAGACCAAGAGGAAGCAGGGAGAGAGGGTAGTGATTCTCGGTCACACAGTGTCAGGCAAGCTGTCTGAGGAGCTTTGCTAGGATCATTTATCTCCATGTTCTGACTCTAAATTCAGAATATACTCTTTACATTAGTAAACTTTGTATTTACCTCTCTTTCATTTGTCTAAGTGAAGAATTCCTTCAGGCTTTCTAAAATGAAAGTCGAGCCAATCATTTTACTTCTTCACAGGGATGATAGCTGCTCAAATTGGCCCTACCTAAGTAATCCAAGCCTAAATCTCCTTTCCTGATCTCTCATGGAGATGAGAAAAAAACATTCTTAACTTTACCTCACATAAGAGATCACATTCTCAGGGCGCCCAGGTGGCTCAGCCATTAAGCCACTGGCTTCGGCTCCGGTCATGATCCCAGGATTCTGGGATCAAGCCCGGCATCGGGCTCCCTGTTCAGCAGGAAGCCTGCTTCTTCCTCACACACTCCCCCTGCTTGTGTTCCCTCTCTCACTGTCTCTCTCTGTCAAATAAATAAATAAAATCTTAAAAAAAAAAGGAGATCACATTCTCAAACTTTTGGTCTGATACATTTTGCTTTATGTTTATTTCCTAGAAATTGCTCTCCCTGCTTTGTTTCAGACTATGAAGAATGCAGTAGGAAGTGAGTGCTCTATGTGGAGAGCCTCCCAGTTCTCCCTTCTCTATATGATGGAAGTAAATCAAGCCATTGTTAATTGAAGAAATAAAATTTGAAGTCTGTTATGCTGAATGTAATTTAAGCTTTATTGAAAAAAATTGCCTTTTTAAACATTATTTATTATAGAAGACTAATTTGTATAAGCACAAAACATTAAGTAGGGGGTACCATTGATAGTTGAGTTGGTGAATACTTCTTGTTTTTTTATGTCATATGTATCTATCACTTTTTCTTTGAAACCTTTTGGTTTGGGTTTACAAACTTGGTAACAGCTCTTACTTCAAAATCCATCCTTTAGTAACTATCCTATTATAGATAGTGTAATAACTTCACTTACCAGTCTATTCTAAATTACAGCCTCACTGTCTTTGCTTGGAATGGAAATACAAATATTCTAACCTGGGATGTTAAATTTATCATAAAGACATTCAAAGATGTAAACTTTGAGATTTATGGATTAAAAAGAAATGTTGGTTATTGGGGAACTGCTATTCACACTTGCATGCATTATTTATCTGTTAAATAAGCCTGTATTAAAAATACAAATCTTTGTTCCAATGTAATTTTTTCTAGAAAAAAGAAAGACAAATTCAAAGTAATGTACCATTCACACGACAGTCTAAAGAGAATGTATTGCTGTGACCGCTAGGCTAGGTCTTACCCTGTAACCTTTTAAATATCTGTGTTTGCAAAATACTTTTCCAGAATTTGAACATTACCTTCTTTCCTAACAGCTATTCTATAGCACAATTTCTTTGGTTTACAGTTGCAGGATGTTACCCTCATTTTGCTATTCATTAGAATATTGTTGAGTAGAAAATGTACATGATAATCAGATTTTCTAAATTATAGTTAGAAGCCGCTTTTATCCTATTTTCCTTGGAAAACTTATGCATGCTTTTTCTCTACCCATTGATTTTCATTCTTTCCATAAAGCCATGAAAGAAGCCAGGGTTATTATGTATCACCTCTTTTAGCTGTCATGCTGGCTTCCTTTGCAACAAGAGCAATTTGAGTGACTGTGCCTTCTAAAATTTGATGAACAAATAAGCATCTTTGTAATCCAAAGATTCCTCAGGAAGGCTCTGAGTAAAAACCTTAGTATGCTCAATACTTATAATATTCAATGAGAAAACATCTATAGGAAATACCACCAACCAGAATAGCCCATTAAGATACATATGGTACTGATTTTATATATATATATATAATCAGTAGGAATAGTACACTAGTTGTTGTTTTAGTGAGCACTATCCATTTAATGTGCTCTGTGTATAAACTAAGCCTTCATAGGTGGCTGCAGATTATTCAGTTGCTCAGAAACAAATAGAGACTTGTCATTTTGAAGTTCCAGCTGGTATGGTGGCTATGGACTTTCTCTTCTGTGTATCTTTGTGGAGTGTTTTTCTTATATACATGATTAAGGAGTTCATAATCTAACAAGTCTACAGCATGGAAGAGGAAAGAGGTCACAGAAAAACATTCACTCTCCTTTTGAGGGCTTGATCCAGAAGTTGCTCGTGTCATATTTTTTAACAACCCATTGTCTGGAATGTATCCCTATGGATATATGTAGCTAGAAGAAAGTCCTCCTCCCCTCCTCTCTTCCCTTTCTCCACCTCCTCTTCTTTTTATTCCTTCTTCTACTCTTTATTTTGGGAGATGGTTGAATAAAAATTTAGGAGCTTTATTAAAAGGAAATAGAATTGAAAAGGAATATTAAAAGACAATGAAGCAATCACTACAGTGTTCTCATTTAAAAACATTGTATTAGATATTCTGTTCTGTAAAGCTGTGTATATTGAATTTTAAGTTAGTTTTCAATTCCCCAATATAAGTTTAGACATATTAATTTTCCAATATATATCTTTAACAAAAATCATATGCATCTTACTTTCTTAAAATTTCCATCCAGTTATTTTGATAATTTTGCTATTGGAAGTGTTTTCTTTATTGGATTCTTCTTTAGAAGTCCTTTCCTATCCCAAGATAATAAAGGAACTCTCTATTCTTATTTCCCCATAGTTTTTTAGGTTTTTACCTCTGATCTTTAGATCTTAAATCTGTCTACAATTTGATTTAATGTGTGGCATAAACTATGAAATTTACTTTAGGTTTTCTACACAGGGTGAGTGGCTTCCCCAAAGTCTTCTACTGATTTGGGGTTCAATCTCTATCATATACCTCTCATTATCTTTTCTTTCCTTCAACAAATATTTAATAAGCACCATAACAAGTCCTGGGCATATAGCAAGGGTCAAAAGTCTCTTCCCTAATTCAACATTTTTTATAATAATAATAATAATAATAATAATACAGTAATATTTTTCTAGTGGAGGGGTCAGGCACTAATCAAATGAAAAAATCAGATAATTAAAAGCTCAATAGCGATATATAAGAAAGTAAGGGTATTTCTGAACTCTGTATTTCTATAAATAATTAGTTTATTTGCCTGTTTTTGTGTATATAATTGCTACATTTATGAAAGGCAAACACATGCGAATAGAGCATCTGCTCCCTCTTTATCCCCTTTTCAAATTATTTTTGGTATTTCTTGATATTCTTGTGATTTTTGGTATGAGTTTCACAAAATATGAAAACAAATATTTGGAATTCCAACTGAAATTGTATTGAGTTTATAGTTTATGTTGAGGAAAATTAACATATTTTAAGTTTTCCCATCTATGTACTTGACATATCTCCCTGTTTATCTAGAGCCTTTAAAATTTACATTTAATAGTTTAGAAATCTATTACAAAAGATCTCATATACATTTGGTCAGGTTAATTAGTTACTACCTGAAGTTATTTCTGCATTTTCTAGTTACTATTGCTCATGTACCCAAACTATTTTACTTTTGAAAAATTATATCATATTTGACAAATTTTATGAACATTCTTACTATTTCTGGTGATTTCTTAACTCAAATGGGATTTTCTACCTAAGTGAGCACATGTCCTATTGTGTTGGTTGATAATTTAGGTATTAAGTTGAGCAGTAAAAATGAGAGCAAGTAGTGATGTTTGTATTCCTTTTTTTTTTTACGGTTTTATTTATTTATTTGAGAGAAGAGAGAGTGCAGAGATAGAGCACGAGTGGAGAGGAGAGGGAGAGAGATGAGTGGAGAGGCTCCCCACTGAGCAAGGAGCCCAATGTGGGGCTCGATCCCAGGACCCTGGGATCATGACCTGAGCAGAAGGCAAATGTTTAACCAGCTGAGCCACCCGGGTGCCCCTGATGTTTTTATTCCTTATTGTTTCTCAGATGTTCCATTATGGCTATTTAAATTTTCTAATGTTTCTTATGTCAGTTTTAATAATTTATGGTTTCAAGTTATTTGTCTACTTCATCTAGATTGTCAGATTTATAGGCAGAAATATTAACTATTATCCTTTTGATTGGTATAGGATACTGAGGGATGTCCCTTCTCTTTGCCTGATTTTGGTAATTTGTCTTTAGTCCCATTTTAAGTTGATCAGTCAACTAAAAGTTTATAAACTTTATTGATCTTTTTAATATAAATACTGTGGTTTCATTGATTTTCTCCTTGATGGTCTACCTTCTATTTCACTCATTTCTGCTCTTATTTTTAATTTTTACTTTTGGGTATGATTCTTTTCTTTCCCTAGACATGTATGGTAGAGGCTTAGATTTCTTTTTTCTTTTTCACTTCTTTATTTTCTATTATTTTTTAAATTTAAATTTTAGGTAGTTACCATACAGTGCAATATTGGTTTCTGGAGTAGAATTCAGTGATTCATCACGTACATATAACACCCAGTGCTCATAATAACAAGTGCCCTCCTTAATATCCACCATCCAGATAGCCCATCCATCACCCAACATCCTCCATCAACCCTTAGTTTGTTCTCTATCATAGGAGTCTCCTATGGCTTGTTTCCCTCTCTCCTTTTTTTTTTCTTTTCCCCCTTCCTATATGTTCATCTGTATTCTATCTTAAATTCTAGATATGAGCAAGATCATATGGTATTTGTCTTTTTCTGACTGGCTTATTTCACTTAGCTTAATGCACTCTAACTCCATCCATGTTGTTGCAAATGGCAAGATTTCATTCTTTTTGATGGCTGAGTAATATTTCAGTGTATATATATATATACCAATTCTTCTTTATCCATTCATCAGTTGATGGACAATTGGGCTTTCTCTATAGTTTGGCTGTTGTTGATAATGCTGCTATAAACATCGGGGTGCATGTATCCCTTCATATCTGTACTTTTTATCCTTTAGATCCTTCAGATCCTAGGGTAGTTCTACTTTTAACATTTTGAGGTCCCTACATCCTGTTCTTCAGATTCTTGTGTTGCTAATTTTAGCCATCCCAGCAGGTGTGAGATGATATCTCATCATGGTTTTGATTGGTATTTCCCTGATGGTGAGTGATGTTGGGCATCTTTTCATGTGTCTGTTAGTCATTTGAATGTCTTTTTTTGGAAAACTGTCCATGTCTTCTGCCCATTTCTTAACTGGTCTATTTGTTTTTTGGGTGTTGAGTTTGATAAGTTCTTTATAGATTTTGGACACTAACCCTTTATCAGATATGTCATTTGCAAATATCTTCTCCCATTCCATAGGCAGCCTTTTAGTTTTTTTATTGTTTACTTCACTGTGGAGAAGGTTTTTATCTTGATGAAGTCCCAATAGTTCATTTTTGCTTTTGTTTCCCTTGCCTGTGGTGGCGTGTCTAGTTAGAAGTGTCTATGGCCGAGCTCAGAGGTTTCAGCCTGTGTTCTTCTCTAGGATTTTTTTTATACTAATTTTTTTATTATGCTATGTTAGTCACCATCCAGTATATCCACAGTTTTTGATGTAGTGTTCCATGATTCTTTATTTGTGTATAACACCCAGTGCTCCATGCATTATGTGCCCTTCTTAATACCCATCACCGGCCTATCCCAATCTGCCATCCCCCTCCCCTCTGAAGCCCTCAGTTTTTTTCCCAGAGTCCACAGTCTCTCATGGTTCATTCCCCCTTCTGTTTACGCCCCCTGCATTTTTCCCTTACTTCTCCTACCGATCTTCCAATTTCTTATGTTCCATAAATGAGTGAAACCATATGATAATTGTCTTTCTCTGCTTGATATTTCACTTAGCATAATCTCCTCCAGTCCCATCCATGTTGCTGCAAATGTTGGGTAATTGTTCTTTCTGATGGCTGAGTAATATTCCATTGTATATATGGACCAAATCTTCTTAATCCAGTCATCTGTTGAAGGGCATCTCAGCTCCTTCCACAATTTAGCTATTGTGGACAACGCTGCTATGAACATTGGGGCGCATATGGCCCTTCTTTTCACTACAACTGTATCTTTGGGGTAAATACCCAGTGGTACAATTGCTGGATCGTAGGGTACCTCAATTTTTAACTTTTTAAGGGGCCTCCACACTGTTTTCCAAAGTGGCTGTACCAACTTGCATTCCCACCAACAGTGTAAGAGGGTTCCCCTTTCTCCACATCCTCTCCAACATTTCTTGTTTCTCGCCTTGTCAATTTTTGCCATTCTAACTGGCATAAGGTGGTATCTCAATGTGGTTTTGATTTGAATTTCCCTAATGCTAATGATTTTGAACATTTTTTCATGTGTCTGTTAGCCATTTGTATGTCTTCATTAGAAAAGTGTCTGTTCATATCTTCTGCCCATTTTTTTTTGTTGCGCTGTATTCATACAGATCTTTATTATTACTTACCATTCATACAGCATTTGGTATTTGCAAAGGGTTTCGCACTCACTTTTTTAATAATATTTTTTCTTATATTTGATTTGATTATTTGTTTCTCGTGTATTGAGTTTGAGAAGTTTTGTAGATCTTGGATACCAGTCTTTTAAATGTAGTTTCATTTGCAAATATCTTCTCCCATTCCATGGGCTGCCTCTTAATTTTTTTGACTGTTTCGTTGGCTGTGCAGAAGCTTTTTATCTTGATGAAGTCCCACAAGTTCATTTTTTCTTTTGTTTCTCTTGCCTTTGGAGATGTGTCATGAAAAAAGTTGCTGTAGCCGACGTCAAAGAGGTTGCAGCCTATGTTCCCTTCTACGATTTTGATGGATTCCTGTCTCACATCGAGGTCTTTCATCCATTTGGAGTTTATCTTTGTGTATGGTGTGAGAGAGTGGTCAAGTTTCATTCTTTTGCATATAGCTGTCCAATTTTCCCAGCACCATTTATTGAAGAGACTGTCTTTTTTCCACTGGATGTTTTTTCCTGCTTTGTCAAAGATGAGTTGCCCAAAGAGCCGAGGGTCCATTTCTAGGTTCTCTGTTTGGTTCCATTGGTCTATGTGTCTGTTTTTGTGCCAGTACCATGCTGTCTTGGTGATCACAGCTTTGTAGTATAGCTTGAAATCCAGCAACATGATGCCCCCAGCTTTGTTTTTAATTTTCAGCAATTCCTTGGCGATTTGGGGCCTTTTCTGGTTCCACACAAATTTAAGGACTATTTGTTCCAGTTCTTTGAAAAATGTCNTTCATCCATTTGGAGTTTATCTTTGTGTATGGTGTGAGAGAGTGGTCAAGTTTCATTCTTTTGCATGTAGCTGTCCAATTTTCCCAGCACCATTTATTGAAGAGACTGTCTTTTTTCCACTGGATGTTTTTTCCTGCTTTGTCAAAGATGAGTTGCCCAAAGAGCCGAGGGTCCATTTCTAGGTTCTCTGTTTGGTTCCATTGGTCTATGTGTCTGTTTTTGTGCCAGTACCATGCTGTCTTGGTGATCACAGCTTTGTAGTATAGCTTGAAATCCAGCAACATGATGCCCCCAGCTTTGTTTTTAATTTTCAGCAATTCCTTGGCGATTTGGGGCCTTTTCTGGTTCCACACAAATTTAAGGGCTGTTTTTTCGAGCTCTTTGAAAAATGTCATTGGTATTTTAATCAGGATGGATTGAAAGTGTAGATTGCTTGGGGTAGCATAGACATTTTAACTATGTTTATTCTTCTGATCCATGAGCATGGAATGTTTTTCCATCTTTTTGTGTCTTCTTCAGTGTCTTTCAAGAGTGATCTGTAGTTTCTAGAATATAGATCCTTTACGTCTCTGGTTAAGTTAATTCTGAGATAACGTATGATTTTTGGTGCTATTGTAAATGGAATGGATTCCCTAATTTCTCTTTCTTCAGTCTCATTGTTCATGTATAGAAATGCAACTGATTTCTGAGCATTGATTTTGTATCCCGCCACATTACTGAATTGCTCTATAAGTTCTAGTAATTTGGGTGTGTAGTCTTTTGGGTTTTCCATATAGAGTATCATATCATCTGTGAAGAGAGACAGTTTGACTTCTTCTTTGCCGATTTGGATACCTTTTACCCCTTTTTGTTGTCTGATTGTTGTTGCTAGGACTTCTAGTTCTATGTTGAATAATAATGGCAAGAGTGAACATCCTTGTCATGTTCCTGATCTTAAGGGAAAGGCTTTAAGCTTTTCCCCATTGAGAATGATATTCGCTGTAGACTTTTCATAGATAGTTTTTATGAAATTGAGGATTGCACCCTCTATCCCTATATTCTGAAGGGTTTTAATCAGGAAAGGATGCTGTCTTTTGTCAAATGCTTTTTCTGCATCAATTGAGAGGATCATATGGTTCTTGACTCTTTTCTTGTTGATATGGTCTATCACACTGATAGATTTGCGAATGTTGAACCACCCCTGCATCCCAGGGATGAATCTCACTTGGTCTTGATGGATAATCCTTTTAACGTACTGTTGGATCCTATTAGCTAGGATCTTGTTGAAAATTTTGGTGTCTGTATTCATCAGGGATGTAGGTCTGTAATTCTCCTTTTGGATGGGGTCTTTGCCTGGTTTGGGGATCAAGGTAATATTGGCCTCATAAAATGAGTTTGGTAGTTTTCCTTCTGTTTCTATTTTTTGAAACAGCTTCAGGAGAATAGGTATTATTTCTTCTTTGAATGTTTGGTAGAATTCCCTGGACTCTTGTTTTTGGGGAGGTTTTTGATCACTGCTTCAGTCTCTTCATAATTAATCATTCTGTTTAATCAATTTCCTCCTGTTTCCGTCTTGGTAGTTTATAGGTTTCCAGGAAGGCATCCATTTCTTCCAGGTTGTTTAATTCATTGGCATAAAGCTGTTGATAAAAGTTTCTAATGATCCTTCCTATTTCATTGGTGTTGGTTGTAATCTCTCCCCTTTCATTCATAATTTTATTAATTTGGGTCCTTTCTCTATTCTTTTGAATAAGTCTGGCCAGTGGCTTATTGATCTTACTTATTCTTTCACAGAAGTAGGTTCTAGTTCTGTTGATCTGCTCCTGGTTTCTAATTCATTGATCTCTGCTCTAATCTTGATCACCTGCCTTCTTGTGCATGGGTTAGGGCTGTTCTTCTGTTCCAGCTCCAGCTTCTTTAGGTGAGAATATAAAAACTGCATATTAGATTTTTCTATTCTTTTGAGTGAGGCTTGGATGGCTATGTACTTTTCACTTAGGACCGCCTTTGCAGTGTCCCATAGGTTTTGGACTGATGCGTTTTCATTTTCGTTGGTCTCCATAAATTGTTTAAACTGGTTTTTAATTTCCTAGTTTACCCAATCGTTTTTGAGCAAGATGGTTCTTTGTTTCTAAGTGTTTGAGTTTCTTCCAAATTTTTCCTTGTGATTGAGTTCCAGTTTCAAAGCATTGTGGTCTGAGAATATGCAGGGAATAATCTCAGTCTTTTGGTATCGGTTGAGACCTGTTTTGTGACCCAGTATATGGTCTATTCTGGAGAACGTTGCATGTGCATTCGAAAAGAATGAGTATTCTGTTGTTCTGGGGTGTAGTGTTCTGTATATATCTATGAGGTCCATCTGGTCCAGTATGTCATTCAAAGCTCTTGTTTCTTTGTTGATTTTCTGCTTAGGTAATCTCTCTATTGCTGAGAGTGGATTGTTGAGGTCCCCTACTATTAAAGTATTATTATCTATATGTCTCTTTATTCTGGTTAAGAGTTGGCTTGTGTATCTAGCTGCTCCCCTGTTGGAGGCATAGATATTTATAATTGTCACATCCACTTGTTGGATACATCCTTTAAGAATAATATAGTGTCCTTCTGTATCTCTAACTACAGTCGTTAGTTTAATATATAATCTGATATAAGAATTGCTACCTCAGCTTTTTTTTGAGGTCCATTGGCATGAAAAATGGTTTTCCATCCCTTCACTTTCAGTCTGGATGTATCTTTAGGTTCAAAATGAGTCTCTTGTAGACAGCAAATGGATGGCTCATGTCTTTTTATCCAATCTGCAACCCTGTGGCATTTTATAGGAGTGTTTTGGCCATTCACATTGAGAGTGATTATTGAGAGATATGGTTTTAATGATGTCATGTTGTCTGTGAAGTCTTTGTTTCTATAGATTGTAAATTTCTGTTCTGTATCACTCTTGGGGACTTTTTATTTTTATAGAAACCCCTTTAATATCTCATGTAGGGCTGGTTTGGTTGTCACGAATTCCTTTAGTTTCTGCCAATCTTGGAAGGTCCTTATCTCTCCATCAATTCTGAATGACAGCCTTGCTGGATAAAGGATCTTTGGCTGCATGTTCTTCTCAGATGGAGCTTCGAAAATACCCTGCCAACCCTTCCTGGCCTGCCAGGTCTCTGTAGACAGGTCTGACATAATTCTGATATTTTCCCCTCTGTACATAAGGATTTTCTTTTCCCCTGGCCGCTTTCAAGACTGTATCCTTGGATCTAATATTTGCGAATTGCACTATAATGTAACGTGGTGTAGGTCTGCTCTCATTGACCTTGGGAGGGGTCCTCTCTGCCTCTTGGACACAGATGCTTGTTTCCTTTGCCAGATTATGGAAGTTCTCAGCTACAATTTGTTCAAATATCTCTTCTAGACCTCCCTCTCTCTCCACCCCTTCGGGGTTGCCAATGATTCTGACATTGGAACGTTTCATCGAGTCAGTAATCTCCCACAATCTGTATTCTTGAGATTGGATTTTTTTGAGCCAAGTTTCTGTTTTAACTTTCTCTTCTAACATCCCATCTTCCAATTCACTAATTCGTTCTTTTGCCTCATTTACCCTGGCTTCAGAGCGTCTAGTTTAGACAGCAACTGATTCGTAGCATTTTTAATTTCTGCCAGTTTTGCTCTCATTTCCACCCATAGAAATTCTATATTCTCGTTAATATTTTCATTAGTGTTTTTTCAAGCCTACACATCATCTTGACCATTGTTACTCTGAACTCCATTTCTGACATTTTGGTTATGACCATATCCATTAGTACTGTGGCAGAGGTCATAGACTCTGTAGCTTTTCTTTGTTGGGGGGGATTTCTCCTCCTTGTCATTCTGATGAGAGGTTGTGGGGATGCCCAGAGCCCAAATTATTATTATTATTATTTTTTAATAATAATTTTTATTATGTTAGTCACCATACAGTACATCCCTAGTTTTTGATGTAAAGTTCCATGATTCATTACTTGCGTATAACACCCAGTGCACCATGCAATACGTGCACTCCTTAATACCCATCACCAGCCTATCCCATTCCCCCCACTCCCCGGAAGCCCTCAGTTTGTTTCCCAGAGTCCATAGTCTCTTGTGGTTCATTCCCCCTTCTGTTTACCCCCCTTTCTTCTTCCCTTTCTTCTCTACCAATCTTCCTACTTCTTATGTTCCATAAATGAGTGAAACCATATGATAATTGTCTTCCAGAGCTCAAATTATTGACCAGGACCCAGGCAGTGTGCACTTGTTTTATAGGGACCTTAGGAAAGTGGGCTTCTTGATTTTTCAGCCTGCCTTCTGGGGGAGGGGCCTGCTGTGCTGATACTCAGGCAACCCTGTTTGGGTAGAGTTGCCCCATCCCCTGCGAGGGGGGATGGGGATAGGCACAATGTGAGCTGGTATTTCCAGGCTTTTGTTCTCTGGCTTTCCCTGGCTGCTTTCTGTGACTCTTCTGAGAGTCAGAGCAGCAGTGGTCGTATCCTAGCCTCTGTCTCATAACAGAGAGATTGCAGTCCGCTCTCCACTGAGCTCTCTTGGCCACTTTAACTCTGTTTCTGTCGGTGCTGCTAAACACCCTGCAGCGTCCGGGGTTGTGAGCCCCACAGCCGCTCTCCCAGCCCTACCTTCCAGGGCTGGCACGTCTGTGTCGTTTTGCTTCTCTAACACTGCCAGCCGCCCCTGTTCCCTCGTGCGCTCCCGAGCTCCCTGTTTCAGTGTGGTTCACGTGCTCTGGATTTCCAGTTTTCAATCTGGTCACGCGCGCTCCCAATCTCCTGGTATCAGTCCAGTTCCAGTGAGCGGTCTGGAGGTCTGGTTTTCAGTCCAGTTGCGCGAGTGCTCCCAAACTCTCAGGTTTCAGTCTAGTTCGAGTGTGCGCTCTGGAGCTCCGGTTTTCAGTTTGGACGGATGTGTGCTCCCGAGCTCCCAGTTTCAGTCCGGTTCCAGTGAGCACTCCAGAGCTCCAGTTTTCAGTCTGGTCACATGCACGCTCCCGGACTCACAGTCTCAGTCAGCTTCCTCCGGGGCTACCAGTCCACGACTCCGGGCTGCTCCCCAGTGCTGGTGGCTACTACTTCCTGGCATCCAAACATGGCGGCTCCCTCCCCCTTCCATTTATCTTCCGATATCTGTGCGAGGCTTCATGGCTCCCCACTTCATACCTCAATACTCAGCGCTGGAGATGTTCGTTTGTAGAGATCCAGATGTATCTTCCTGCATCTCAGGCTGATTTTGTGGGTGTTCAGGATGGTCTGGTAGATATCTAGCTCAATTCAGCAGACCAGCTGAAAAAAGGAGTCCCCTACTCCTCCGCCATCTTTTCTCCCCCCCACTTCTCTAGGATTTTGATGGATTCCTGTCTCACATTAAGGTCTTTCATCCTTAAAATAAATTTTGAATTTATTTTTGTGTATGGTGTAAGAAAGTGATCAAGTTTCATTCTTGTGCATTTTCCTGTCCGGTTTTTCCAACATCATTTGTTGTTGAGATTGTCTTTTTTCCATTGGATATTCTTTCTTGGTTTGTCAAATATTAGTCGACCATATAGTTGTAGGCCCATTTCTGGGTTCTCTCTTTTGTTCCATTGATGTATGTGTCTATTTTTGTGCCAGTACCATACTGTGTTGATGACTACAGCTTTATAATATAGTTTGAAAACTGGACTTGTGATGCCTCCAGTTTTGTTTTTCCTTTTGAGAATTGCTTTGATTATTTGGGGTCTTTTGTGGCTCCATACACATTTCAGGATTGTTTGTTCTAGCTCTGTGAAAAATGCTGGTGGTATTTTGATGGGGATTGCATTAAATGTGTAGATTGCTTTGGGTTGTATAGACATTTTAACAATGTTTGTTCTTCCACTTCATGAGCATGGAATGCTTTTCCATCTCTTTGTGTCCTCTTCAATTTATTTCATAAGTGTTTTATAGTTTTCAGAGTATAAATCTTTTACTTCTTTAGATAGATTTGTTCCTAAACATCTTACTGTTTTTGGTGCAATTGCAAATGGGATCAATTCTCTCTCTTTTTTTTTTCCTGTTGCTTCATCATTGGTGTCTAGAAATGAAACAGATTTTTGCACATTGATTTTATACCCTGTGACTTTGCTGAATTCATATATGAGTTCTAGAAATTTTGTGGTGGAAGTCTTTTTGGGTTTTCTACATAGAGTATCATGTCTGTAAATAGTGAAAGTTTAACTTCTTCCTTGCCAATTTGGATTCCTGTTATTTCTTTTTGTTGTCTGATTGCTGAGGCTAAGACTTCCAGTACTGTCTTAAATAGTAATGGTGAGAGTAGACATCCTTCTCTTGTTCCTGACCATAGAGGAAAGGCTCTCAGTTTTTCCCCATTGAGGATGATATTAGCTGTGGGTCTTTCATTTATGGCCTTTGTGATGTTGACTCAGGATCCATCTATCCTTACTTTGTTAAAGGTTTTTTACCAGGAAAGGATGCTGTATTTTGTCAAATGCTTTTTCTGCATCTATTGACAGGATCATATGATTCTTATCCTTTGTTTTATTAACCTAATGTATCATGTTGATTGATTTGTGAATATTGAACTACCCCTGTAGCCCAGGAATAAGTCCCACTTGATCATGGCGAATAGTTCTTTTAATGTGCTGTTGAATTCACTTTGCTAGTATTTTATAGAGAATTTTTGCATCTATGGTTATCAGGGATATTGGCCTTAATTCCCCTTTTTAGTAGGCTCTTTGTCTGGTTTTGGAATCAAGGTAATGCTGGCTTCATAGAATGAGTTTTGAAGTTTTCTTTCCATTTCTATTTTTAGGAACAGTTTGAGAGAGTAGGTATTAACTCTTCTTTAAATGTCTGGTGAAATTCCCTTGGGAAGCCATCTGGTCCAGGTCTTTTGTTGGGAGATTTTGATTACCAATTCAGTGTCTTTGCTGGTTATGGGTCTGTTCATATTTTCAATTGCTTCCTGTTTCAGTTTTGGTAGTTTGTAAGTTTCTAGGAATTTGTCTGTTTCTTCCAGGTTGCCCAGTGTGTTTGCATATAATTTTTCATAGTATTCTCTTATAATTGTTTGTATTTCTGTGGTGTTGGGTTTGTGATTTTATCTATTTGGGTCCTTTCTCTTTTCTTTTTGTTAAGTCTGGCTGGACGTTTATCAATTTATTAATTCTTTCGAAGAATCAGCTCTTAGTTTCATTAATCTGTTCTGGTTTTTTGTTGTTGCTGTTGCTTATTTGTTTCTATATCATTGATTTCTGCTCTGATCTTTATTATTTCCCTTCTGCTGGCTTTAGGCTTTATTTGCTCTTCCTTTTCTAGGTCTTTTAGGTGTAAGGTTAGATTGTGTATTTGAGACTTTTCTTGCTTCTTGAGATAGGTCTGTACTGCAGTATACTTCCCTTGTAGGATTGCTTTTGCTGTGTTCCAAAGATTTTGGGCTGTCATGCTTTCATTTTTACCTGCTTCCATGTACTTTTAAATTATTCTTTTATTTCCTGGTCAACCCATTCATTCTTTAGTAGGATGTTCTTTAACCCCATGTATTTGAGGACTTTCCAATTTTTTCTTGTGGTTGACTTCCAGTTTCCTAGTGTTGTGGTCTGAAAATATGCATGGTATGATCTTGATCTTTTTGTACTTGTTGAGGGCTAATATGTGACTTAGTATGTAACCTGTTTTGGAGAATGTTCCATGTGCACATAAGAAGAATGTGTATTCAGCAGCTTTAGCATGAAATATTCTGAATATAAGATGGAACGTTCTGAATATATCTGTTAAGTCCATCTGGTCCAGTGTATCATTCAAAGCCATTATATCCTTGTTGATTTTATGCTTAAATGATATGTCCATTGCTATAAGTAGGGTGTTAAAGTCCCCTACTATAATTGTATTATCATCAATGCATTTATTTATGTTTGTTATTAATTGATTTATATATTTGGATGCTCCAAAGTTGGGGGCATATACATTTACAATAGTTAGATCATCTTGGTGGCTAGACCTCTTAATTTTGATACAGTGCTCTTCTTCATCTCTTGTTAAAATCTTTATTTTTTTTTAAAGATTTTCCTTATTTGACACAGAGAGAGAGACAGCGAGAGAGGGAACACAAGCAAGGGGAGTGGGAGAGGGAGAAGCAGGCTTCCCGCTGAGCAGGAAGCCTGATGCGGGGCTCGATCCCAGGACCCTGGGATCATGACCTGAGCTGCAGGCAGATGCTTAATGGCTGAGCCACCCAGGTGCCCCACAGTCTTTATTTTAAAATCTAGTTTGTCTGATGTAAGTATGGCTACTCTAGCTTTCTTTTGATGTCCGTTAGCATGATAGATGGTTCTCCATCCCTTCACTTTCAATTTGCAGGTGTCTTTAGGTCTAAAATGAGTCTCCTGTAGGCAGCATATAGTTAGATCTTGTTTTTTTATCCATTCTGATACCCCAGGTCTTTTGATGAATTTAGTGTTATTCTGCTACATGTAGAGTTGTTCCTGGTGATATTCTCTGGTCCTTTCTAGTCTCTGTTGGTTTTGGTCTTTCTTTCCTACTCAAGGAGTCCCCCTTAAAATTTTTTACAGGGCTGGTTTAGTGGTCATGAACTCCTTTAGTTTTTGTTTGTCTGGAAAACTATTTAGCTCTCCTTCTATTCTGAATGACAGCCTTGCTGGATAAAGAATTCTTGGCTGCATATTTTTCCCATTCAGCATGTTGAATATATCTTTCCACTCCTTTCTGGCCTGCCAAGTTGCTGTGGATAGATCTGGTGAGAACCTGATCTGTCTTCCCATGTAGGTTAAGGACCTCTTTTCCCTTGCTGCTTTCAGGATTCTTTCTTCATCTGTGTATTTTGTAAATTTTGCTATGATATGCCTTCATCATGGCCAGCTTTTGTTAATTTAATGGGGGTTCTCTGTGCTTCTTGGATTTTGATGTCTTTGTCCTTCTCCAGATTAAGGAAGTGTTTAGTTATAATTTATTTGAATAAACCTGCCCCTTTATCTCTCTCTTCATCTTCTGGGACTCCTATGATATGAATGTTATGTTTTACAAAGTTGCTGAGTTCTCTAAGTCTGCCTTCATGGCCCATTACCTTTCTTTCCCTCTTCTTTTTGGCTTCATTATTTTCCATAATTTTATCTTATAGATCACTGATTTGCTCCTCTGCTTTGTCTTCCCTTGTTTTTATGGCCTCCATTTGTGTTTGCATCTTGGTTATAGCATTTTTAATTTTGGCCTGACTAGATTTTAGTTCTTTTATCTCTGTAGTAAGGAATTCTCTAGTGTCTTCTATGCTTTTTTCAAGCGCAGCTAGTATCCTTATAATTGTTCTTTTAAATTCTAGTTCAGACATCTTACTTATGTCTGTATCGATTAAGTCCCTGGCCATGAGTTCTTCCTTGTGTTCTCTGTTTTGGTGTGAATTCCTCTGTCTCATCATTTTGTCCAGAAAAGAAAAGAAGAAAGAGACGAAAGAACAACAAAAGCAAAAAACATACAAAAATCCAAAACTGAAGCAAAAAACAAAGATAAACAATCCCAAAATCAAGAAAAAAAAAACCCACAAAACAAGAAAAGCAAACAAAACGAAAACAAAAAACAAAACAAAACCTGGGTGCTAGGTCTGTTTTATCCTACTTGTTAAAATAATCTAGACCCCAAAATTAAGAAATAAATAAATAAAATTTTAAAATGAAAGAAGTCCTAAATAAGCACCATATATATGAAAAGTATATATAAAAAACTTAAAAAAACAATAAAAACTTTAAAAAAGGAATTGGAAAATGTAGGAAAATAAATTAAAAAATAATAAAATATAAAAGAAAGAAAGAATAAAGGCAAAAAAGGAAGTTCGATCCTATTTCTCCTAGAGTTGAAACTTTGTAGCGCTCTGTGATCAATAAACTTGGTGCAAGCTATTTGTGTTCTTCTTGGGGAGCAGCCTGCTATGCTGATTCTCAGGCTGAGTTGTTTTCAGTGGAAATGCTTCTCCAGGGCTCAGGGGGGCAGGGCTTGGTGTATGTGGCTCCAGCCTCCACTAGGTGGCACTCTTTTGCTCCCTGAAGGCTTTCGGCGTTGATGGTTGGGATGAAAATGGCTGTGCCCTGCTCTCTAACTTTGCAGTTAGAAAAAAGCTGGCACCCTCTACTCTTTAGTGAGCCTTCACAGAAAAGCAATCAATCACCCTATTTTTTCCCCTGTTTCCATCTGAACCCTGCATTCACCCTGCCTTCATCTGAGCCTTTTTATCTCAGGCATGTGACCAAGTTTCAAAACTCCAAATTTCAGGGATGCTGCAGGGTGGACCTGCACTGTTGCTCCAGGGGAGGGGCTTGCCATGCTTGCTGGCCTGTCCCAGGAAAGGGATCACACAACTGTGCTGGGAGCAGTTTATAACAGAGAGCTAGCACCAAGACCTGCTGCTTTCTGCTGGCTTCCCCGCTCCTATGCCTGGGAACAGTGGATCACCTTGCTGCCACCCATTCTTGCTGTGCCCCAGGGGTTCCTCAGACCACCCTAGCATTCCTGGGATTCTGCTCCTCTTTGCCACCTGAGCACCTTGAATCCTGGCACATCCCCCAAGGTAGCGAACTTAAAAGTTCAGATGTTGCACTCCATCGTTTCTAACACTTTGCAGTAGCCTCCCTAAGCAGGCTCCCTCCCCACCGCCTTCTGCGCCTGTGTCTCCCTCAAGGGAACTTAAGCATCTCTTACCTTCCAAAAGGCAGTCGGTAGCTTCTCTACTTGGAGACCTGCAGGTTTTTTTTTTCTCTCAGACCTCTGATTGACTTTTGGGTGTTCAGAATAATTTGGTAACTATCTAGCTGTGTTGGAGGGATGAGACAAGCTCAGGGTCCTCCTACTTGTCCATCTTAACTTCTCTCCTTAGATTTGTGTTCAGACTTTTCTTGTCCTCCAATATAAATATTTAAATCTATAAGTATCTGGAAATCTTTCTTTTTTGATATGCTGTGTTTTAATTATAATGTAATACAGATATTTTCTAATTTATGTATTTTGTCTCCCTGGACTAATATATAGTATTTACACATTTATTTTTATGTTTCTAAACATATAGAAAATTCTGATATATCTTATTAATTATGAATATAACTATTTTGATATGAGAATACACTACATATATGTTAATATTATTTAAATTTATTGAGATATGTATTATGTATTTGTATTATGGCCCATCATATTTGTCTTCATTAATAAGTTCCATATTCCTTGGAAAAGAATAAATGTTTAGTGTAATTCTCGATGTGGTTGTGGGTTTTATTTGTAACATCTTGATACATGCTTTTTCTTTATCTTATTCTTTTCCTTTTTCCTTTTTTCCTGCCATATTTTGGATTAAGTATTTCTTAGAATTTTATCATCTCTATTTGTTTATTTTATCTTTTTTTTTTAGGTGGGTTCTCTAAGGCAGTGGTATATATTAGAACATTCAATGGATGATAGAAATATTTTAAAACTATGGTGTCCTATTCAGGATTGTAATTTAAGTTCAATTTACATTCCTACATTTAGCTAGTGGCTACTGTATTAGTACAACTCTAGGGCTTATGGTATGCCTCTGTTAACTCATTGCAGTCTCTCACAAAGTATATCGTACACTTTACATATCACTTAAGACTTTTAAGATAGTATAAGTGTATTTTTCCCATCTCGTTAATTAGGGGTTAGGGGTTTCCTAGAGAAACAGAATCAGTAGGAGATATACACATATATGTGTGTGTATACATATATATACATTTATTATATTTACATATATGATATAAAATATATATATTATATATGTTTTTGATGCCAAGTATTCTTTATTGTACAATAAACAGCTACCCTTCCAGATTTTAAGATGTTTTAGATATATTCCACAGTAAAAACATTGTAAAATATCCAGTTTTTCTTGATTCATTAATTATTAATCTCAACTGTATGTATGGTTTTAAGATCGATACACACTTACATATAAAGTACATACACCCATATAATGCATATCTATGTATACATCGGGTTACTCTGATATTTTGAGTTCAATATTTATCAGTTCTAAGTGCTAGAAAAATTTTGTTCCACTATCAATTTGCTAATGTTCTCTCTCTCTCTCATATATATATATGTTATGAGAGAGAGAGAGAGATTTATTTATTATGAGGAATTGGCTCACACTATTATGGAAGCTCAGAAGTTTCACAATCTGCCATCTGCAAGCTGGTGACCCAGGAAAGCCAGTGGTGTAATTCAGTCTCAGTCTGAAGGCAGGAAAAGATGAGAGGAGATGAAGTGTTCCAGCTGAAGCAGAGAGGCAGGGGAAAAAGAGGTGAATTCCTCCTTGCTGTTGCTTTTGTACTCTACAGATCTTTAGTGGATTAGATGATGCCCACCTGCAGTGGGGAGAGCAATCTACTTTACGGTAGTCCAGTGATTCAAATGCTGATCTCATCCAGAAACATACTCAGAGATATATCCAGAAATAATGTTTAATTTGGGCACCCTATGGCCGGCAAATTGACCCATAAAACTATCACACTTATCTTTTGTGCTATAATTTTAATTCATTTTATTTACACCTATCTTAAAAGTCCACAGTACATTGGTGTCCTTTTTTCTTTAAATATTAAATTATCTGTTACAGAAATTAATAGAAGAGGAAATATCTTTTACATTCACCCATAAATACTATATCTGTTACTGTAGAATATTTTTGATTAATTTGGAATTCTTGTTTTAGATTTTTTTTTTTCGGCATACTAATGCCATTGATGTGGATTTGGTACAGGTTACAAGTATAGATGATACAGGTAGGGTGCATTTTTAGTAGAGACTTGAGTTTAGGAGAAAGTTGGACAGATGGTTGTTTCAGGGAAGGGAGTTGCAGGCAGAGGGAACATTTAGAATGAATATCTAGGGGAGACTAGGCTAGGCAGAAGAAAAACTAGAGCAAAGGCCTTCAGGCAGGAGCATGAACAGGGATGACAATTCACCTAGCACTGAATGAGTGAAGCGGTGTTAGGAGAGGAAGTCAGGGCACCACAGGCCGTGCAGAGCCCTGTCAGCTTTTTAAAACATTGACTTTTATTCTGAGTGAAATGAGGAACTGTTTCAGACTTTAAAGCAGCAGACTTAAACACGGAACACAGACACAGGTACACCAAAATGGCTTAAGTTTCAAAAATAATTTTGTGTTAAGGTTTGAGAATGGAAGTAAGGAGACCAGTAGGACCTGAGATGATGGTGACTCAGATGAGGTTGAAAGCAGTGGACACAGTGAGAAGTGGTTAGATTTTGGATATACACTTAACGATTTCCTGGTAGATTGTGTGGGAGAAGGAGAGAAGGAAGTAGAATGGGATGTCTATCAATTGAAGTGGGAAAGATTAGAGAATAAGGAGTTTGGGGGGAATCCAATGTTCAGTTTGGACATATTAAGTTTGAGATGACTATTGACATCATAGGAAATGTGAGGTAAGCAGGTGCTGTAAGTGTTTGGAGTTTGGGAGGGAAGTATGGTCAGATAGTATAAATTTAGGTGATGTCACTTTACAAATTGTATTTAAGCTCTGAGGCTAACTTCTGCCTTGGACATTAGCATAGACAGAAAAGCAAAGAATATCAAAGACTAATACCTGGGAGCACTCTAACATTAAAAAGGAAAGTTAGTAGTGGCAAAGGAGTTTGTGGAGACCATTGAGTAAGGAGTTCAACCACAAGCTGCAGCTTGGTCAAAAGTAAGTACTGAGAACTGACAGTTAGATTTGGCCTCTAGGGAATGTATTGTTAAAAAGGTGAAATTAATTAGAGCAATTTCAGAGAAGCAGTAGGGGTGAAACCCGGTTGGAATGGATTTAAGAGGCAACGAGAGAAAGGGTGTTGTAAACTGTGATGCCAACTCTGAAGGACTTTTGCTCTAAAGGAGAGGAGAATTGGATTTGGAAATGCTGAGGAATATGCTGTTTAAGTTTTTGTTTTTGTTTTTTTAAAGATGGGGAAAATATTAGCATTTTGAACGCTTACACTAATTTCCTCCTGGGAGCAAAAACACGATGGTGCCAGAAAGAGAAGACTAATTGTTGTAGATATGTCTTCAAGTAGTGAAGAAGGAATGTGATCTAATGCACAAGTGGTGTACTTTGGGGGAGGGGTAAAAGCCTATACCTTAATCCTTGTCTTTACTTTGAATTCATTATGTTGGTTGGGGTGGTGCCTCAGGACAGAGTCCATTGAATGTTACAGTCTCTCTGTCTTGGACCCCATTTCCATGAGGTATTCTTTTTTCTTGGAATTTCTTGGTATTACTTATCTTTTATCACCATTTGTTTCTCTCAGCTATCAGTAAGTGTGTGATGAGAAGAATAAATAAAAGAATACCCAGCAGCTAGCCCATCTGACTGGACCTACCTATTCCTCTTTGCCTACCACCCTGGTAACTTTGGCCTGAACTTGCATTATGTTTACACTGTGATTCTGGTAGCTTTCTTTTCTGCCCCCCTGACTTGCAGGAGAGATAGGATACTAATTATCTATTCAGGACAATGTAGGGAAAAGAAAAACGGTACACTAAGAAAATTCTTTAGAATAATTTTCTTTAGAATAACTGCAACTACGGATGCCTGGGTGGCTCAGTCAGTTAAGCGTCTGCCTTCGGCTCAGGTCATGATCTTGGGGTCCTGGGATCAAGTCCTGTGTCGGGCTCCCTGCTCAGCAGGGAAGTCTGCTTTTCCCGCTACCCCTCCCCCCCAATTATGCTCTCTCTCTCAATCACTCTCTCTCAAATAAATAAATAAAGTCCTTAAAAAAAGGAATAACTGCAGCTAAACTGCTAGAAATTTACCTATTTTTATTCTAGTTGCTTGAATTCTTTAACCTTCCTATAATTTTTGAGGCACTTCCATGCTGCGTTACAATTCAGCAGTAGCCTGTGTATTTTCTTTTATCATACATAACATAGATTTTAAACACTGGAGAGGGATCTTTAAATCCTTAGTTCTCATCCCAATATTCAGAATAATTTATATTTTCCTATTAAATATAAAAGAAATTTATTAAATAAAGTCTTATCTCATTTTTATTCAAATTTGTAATAATAAAGATTTCTGGTACACAATAATTTCATTCCATTTGCTTTGATCAAGTTTTCACAAGTGATGTTCACATTCAAATAAACAGTAGTAAACCTTTTGGAAGTATGCAGTCACACACACAACTTTTTGGATAAGTGAAAATTTTATATGAAAATGCTAGGTTTTTAGTTTTGCTAATTCAATTCCACTTCCTATAAAAATTCCTTATTAAATTGTTAGAGCTTCTATACAATACGTCTCTCAAATGATTTTTTTGGAACTTGAACTAGGCTGGATGATAGAGAATTGAAAATTGTTTAGTATGACTATTCAAATAGGCTTTGGGTGCTTTCATTTGGGTTTACTATGAAAGCAAACCAAAGGAGCATTGAAAGAATATGCCAGAATTAAGGGGAAGGTGATAGAAGCTGCTCCACAGTGCTTCCCTAGATCTGCACAAGGCATTTACAGAGCAGCCACAACAGCAATCACATTTTCTGCATTTCCTTTCTTACACTAATGCTAGCCATTGCTGGAGGTGTTCCTTCACCATGGTAACTGTTACCTTGGAGACTGCCAATATCATCACTGATGGAACCTCCATCTGCCAGCACCATCCCTCCAGTCTGAGCCTTCACAGGAGCTCATTCTGTGAGGGAGATTTTGACTGGTGATCATTGTAAACTCTTTTAGGGAACATTAAGTAGAATAGAACTAAGTGATCCTAGTATCTATAATCTAGATTCACATGTTCCAGTTATTTTCCATTGTTTTTTTTTTTTTTTTTTACTAGGAGAGTTTCTAGTTTTTGTTTTGTTTTGCAAATACATATATTTAAGCTTCATACAAGACCTAGTAAATATCGGTTACCTGTTGTTGGGCTGAGGATTTTTTAATTTTGAAACAACACCCCTCCAAAAAAAGAAACAACCCATATATTATTCCAGAGTATGTTACAGGTATGAACAACTGAATAATGCTGTTGGTAACACAAATAACTTTCTAGAATAATGCTTCTGAAACTGTCTCTGGTGAAGTACTAATTATCCCCATTCAATACAGGTAAAAACTTTTGTAATACACAGTAATATATAGAATTATTAGGAAAATGAAAAAAAGCATAGAGAATATAAATACAATGTTTATTATTAAATTGAACAGATATGCATTTACTTTGACATATTGCTCTAAAATTTCTAAACACTTTTAATTAATGTATCATCTCTATTTATACTGTTATTCAATAGTTCAGGGGTGAAAACTGGTCTTTTAACCTTACTTTGGTTAGTCCTCTTCTAAAGTGTGAGTTTACTTATCCATCAAATGGATAAAATATTACTGTCCCTCCCTATTCAGAGGGCTCAAAGAGATAATAGTAAGCTAGAGAGAGATGCGAAGCCTTTAAAATAAAAATAAGTATTCATCTTTGCATTTCTTCAGTGATTAGCAAAATGACATGTATATGGAATAAGACCAACACTGTTTTTGAAATTTAAATTAAAAAATGTTCAAGGGTATACTGGTGCATTTTGTTTGTCTGTGTAGAGAATTTTCAGTGATTTTTTCCAAACTGTCAGATGTCACACTGGAATTCTGCCATCAACATGTAACACTCAGCTAGCTAGCGGTGACAATCCAAGATGTTAACCACAAAGCAGACCTGACTAGCATAAAAATATTGACCTCATGGTATACTTTCTAAGAATGAGCAGAATAATCCCTAAATTGCTTTGTCATATCATCCATAGTTTAGTGAGTGGAAGGCAGGGAAATAAGATTTTTTAAAAATGATTTTTCTGAAGGGAGAAAGCTATAATTTCTTTTTACAGAAGAAGAAAATAGAGCTTTACTTAATGAAAAACTAATACAGGGGAATGCTGAATTCATCTATCATTCTGAATGAAAATTTACTTGAAAAGCTTTTCAAATCAAAGTCACCTATAGAAAGCTGAAATATAGGTAGTGGTTTAGTTTTTGACATTCAAAGATGCTAAAATAGAAATATAATTTAAAAAATTAGGTGTTTTTACATTTTAAAAAATAAACTAGAAATTCAAAAGATTCCATTCTTAGTCTAAAATTTATCTAGTTTTATTAAATCAGAATTGCAAATCACATTATAAATCTCTTGATATGAAACTTAATGTATCTTTCTAACTAACTAACCATAAACTTTAAAAATTTATCAGAGAAAATATCTATGCAAAAATAATTTTAAAAATTCAAAATAATTTTTAAATTGATTGAACACCTGATATTTCTCATCAGGAACAATGTAGCCAAAATCATTATGTGCATATTAATGATGCAAAGGTATTCAGGTTGAAAGTTTTACTGATTTCATTAGCATGGAATAAAGGGCAGTCATATTATAGTAAATATTTGAATAACATATGAAATATGACGTATATAAAGAAATGGGGAGGAACAAAGTTTGAATAAAAATACAGAAAAAACACAATAGGGACAAATGAGAGTATCATACACATTAAAAAAAAACCATAAAATGTATTTAAATTTCTGCTTATGGTTTATTTTAACAACCATTAATTCAAAGNAACAAAGTTTGAATAAAAATACAGAAAAAACACAATAGGGACAAATGAGAGTATCATACACATTAAAAAAAACCATAAAATGTATTTAAATTTCTGCTTATGGTTTATTTTAACAACCATTAATTCAAAAAAATGTATTAAAATGGGGTTTGGTATAATAGTAAAAATAAGCAACCAAAGCAAAAATAGACAAATGGAACTACATTAAATCAAAATGCTTTTGCACAGCAAAGGAAACACCATCAGCGAAATGAAAAGCCAACCTATGGTAAAGGAAAAAATATTTGCAAATCATATACCTGATAAAAATTTATATCAAAAATGTATAAGGAACTCATACAAAAAGACCTGTGTTCATGTTTTAATCACATGAACAAAGACTTGTATAGACATTTCTCCAAAGAAAACATACAAATGGTAACTATTTTAAAAGGTGGTTGACATCAATAATCATCAGGGAAATAAATGCAAATCTAAATCATAATGAGATCACCTCACACCTATTAGGATGGTTATTATTGAAAAACAAAAAATAACAAATGTTGGCAAAGTTCAGGAGAAATTATACACTGTGAGCACAGTGAGAATATAAATGCAGTGGCTATGGAAAATGGTATGGCTGTTCCTCAAATCATTAAAAATAAAACTATCATGTGACCCAGAAATCCCACTTTTGAATATGTATCCAATGGAATTGAGATCAGAATCTCTTAAGAAATATCTGTATTCCCATGTTCATTGCAGCATTATTCATAATAGCTAAGCAATCTAAATTTCCATTGATGAACAAATGGATAAAGAAAATGTGATGTATGTATGTTATGGAATATTATTTAGCTATAAAGAAGAAGGAAATCCTGCCATGTGTGACAACTTGAGTGAACCTGGAGGTCATTATCCTAATTGAAAATGAGCTAAATACAGAAGGATAAATAGTACATGATACCACTTAGATGAGGAATCCAAAAAAGTCAAAGTCATAGAAGCAGAGTTTAAAATGGTGGTTGTCCGGGGCTGAAGGGAGGGAAGAATAGTGGTATTAGTCAAAGGGTACAAAGTTTCACTTTATGCAAATGAAAAAGTCTCAGCATACTGCTTATAGTTAACTATACTGAATTGTGTAATTAAAATTTTGCTAAGTGGTTAGATCTTATGTTAAGTGTTCTTATAAAATAATACAGTAATAAAAATTAAGAGGGCAGGAAAAAGCTTTTGGAGGTGATGGATATGTTTGTGGCATAGATTGTGGTGATGATTTCATGGATATATACTTATCTCCAAACTCATTAAGTTGTATGCCCTAAATATGAACAGCTTTGTGTATGGCAAGCGTATCTCAGTAAAGTAGTTAAAAAAAAGAAAGGGAGGGTTTGACATTAGTGTTTCTGTTTCTTCTGGTATTTCCTTTAATTATTTCATAGTCAGTTAAGGTATGGCTAGTAAGAATAATTTTTGTACAAATAAGATAATGTTTATTGAAAACCTACTTTCCATAAGCCTGATGGCCGTCCTTCTGGTAGCAAAGATGGGATATTGCCAATTTATCCTTTCGCACTATCAAAAATTGCATGTGACTTCTCGTTGGCCCATGAATAATTAGTCTGAAAAACCTTTTGAATATTGGAGAGTGTAGTGTTAGTCTTTGTGGTAACTCAGTATTCATAGCTGAAAATGTTTTCTCTGAGTTAAAATATTAGAGATATGTATCTTTTGTAGAAGTAGGATAACGTTCCGACCTTCTAAAATTTTTAGTCTGTATCTTAATAAAATCTCTTCAGCAACATTGTTTAACACTATATGTTATTTAATTAATGTAAATACGGAAGACAAAATTTTCATAAATTCAGATATTTTAGCAGGTGCAAAGTTTCCAAGCACTTCTCTTCAAATGGAGGCAATAAAATTTTTTTTTTAAATTTTATTTTATTATACTGTGTTAATCACCATACAGTACATCCCCAGATTCCGATGTAAAGTTTGATGCTTCATTAGTTGCGCATAACACCCAGTGCACCATGCAATACGTGCCCTCCCTACTACCCATCACCAGGCTATCCCCTTCCCCCACCCCCTCCCCTCTGAAGTCCTCAGTTGAGGCAATAAAATTTTGAATGCATTAAAAAGGTGTCATAAAGTTGAAATATCAGTGTCAACATTATATGAGATTTTTAAAGGCATTTTTATATTTGATACAATAAAGAGAAGAATCAAGGCTGAATGGAATGAGATCCTGTGGAGCACCTTCCTTATCTGTGTAAAAGAATCTGGGCTTGAGACCTCAATGTAATATGTAGGAGATGCCTGAATTCAGAATTTCATAAAACCAACAAAAAGACCTTTTTAAAAAAACAAACTGAACCATTATTACGGAATTTTTATTATGATCTTTTTACTTTAGAACTTACTTAAAAGTATACAACGTGACCTTTAAAAGATGTAAAGTTTGTTTCTGGCACTATTTTAAATCTATCTTTAGAGAAATACTGAAAATGCGCCTAATTGAAAAGTCATTTTATTTTCTGACCGCAATTTTTTTTAACCTCTTTTGTGTAGCAGCTGTTTTTCTTTATGTCTTGCACATCTGTTTGGCAAAAAGGTATTTTTATCAATATGAAGGTCCACGTTCTCGATTTCTGTTGAACCATGTGTTCACAGTTTAAGTATTTTTTTAACCTTTTTTACTAATAAAACAAGTTCGATTTTGGTAATGATCCTGACAAATGGCAAACATTATTTGTTTATTGATAGAGGATGATTTTCCCTTTGTTCATATAAATGTGTTCCTGGCTTTACTCTCAATTTGGCGATTATCTCATACCTGCAGTGTCAGTATCAGAATGTCAAGTGTATCTTCTTCCTCTTCTTTTCAGAGGGTGGCTAGCTTCCTGATTGGGAAAGAAAGTGTCATTTAACTGCTACACAAAGGTTAAGAAGCATTCTATGTAACATCATCAAGCATCTCTAGTTACACCATTAGATATTGCTTTTGACTGTGGTAGCCCATGATTATTAATTTTTAGCTATTTTATACTCAGATTTATGTTTGGTATAACACAGTGAAAATAATGATGTAGAAAAATTTAAATGCAGTTTTATATTTTGGAAAAATACATTATAGGAAAATAATATTGCTAAGTATTTTACTTAGGATTAGTATATTTCCCATTTTATTTAGATCAGCTTATTAATTTCTGTATTACCAAAGTACAAATTGAAGTTCAGGAATCTATTATGAAGAGTTTATCATGTTAGCGTATTAGTTTTCTATGGGTGATGTGATGAATTTCTACAGTTTGTGGCTTAAAACAACACCCATTTTTATCTCACAGTTCGTTGGGTAAATACAAGGGTAGACAGTGATAATCTGGGTCCTTTGCTTAGAGTCTCACAAGACGGAAATCAAAGTGTGAAGAGAGCTGTGTTCTTTTGGGAAGCTGTAGGGCTGAATCTACTTCCAAATTCATGTAGATTATTGGCTAAATTCAGCTCCTTGCAGTTGTAGGACTGTGGTTTCATTTCTTTGAGGACTTAAGCTAGGACACTTTCTCAGATTCTTAGGGCATTCCTCATCATATTGCCTCAGCCATTTTCAAGCCAAAGATGGTGGATTGAGTCCTTCTAGTACTTTAAATCTCTTGCAGCATCTTTCTGACCCCAGCCAAGAAATTTCTGTGCTTTAAGGACTTATGTGATTAGATTGGGCCACTGTGAATGATGGCTAATAATGCAGAATAATCTCCACATTTTATAATGTGTAAACTTAATTATATTTGTAAAGTCCTAACCTTGTAACACTACATATTCATAGGTTCCAGGGATCAGCATGTGGATATTTTTCAGAGTCATCCTGCCTACTATACTTAAGACATATCTCAGCTGGAATTTTATCCAGACTCCAATGACTTTACATTACTCTTAATGTAGAATAGATACTTTCTTAAATTTTAAGGGACCTCTAATTTTGCCTGTTATGATGAAGAAACTGATTCTTTGCCTTACATTTTGGAATTGAGCAGAGTGACAATGCTACAAAATGACTTTGGGGCCAGCTAAATTTATCTACCTGGTTTTGTTCTCCTTGACTCACCACAATGATTCAAGCAAATTATCCTTACACTGAGACAGTTGTATACAAGAGGCCAAGTGGATAAATGTGTGAGGAAACCAAAAGAAAGATGAAATGGAAATAGAAGCCCAATTTTATTATTTCTTACCACCTTTCATTTAGAGTAAAAAAGTTTACGTTAGGACATTTTCTTCCACTAAGGATGGATATAATTCACAATGGAGATAATGTTAGTCTGTCATAAGAGTCCTTGGATTGGTTTCATAGTCCTCATCATTACACTTAGACCCACTGACATAGATTGGGTCTCAAGTTCCACCTTTCCAGAATTGATGGAATAAAGTAATAGCCCAATGTCTGAATTAGTTTCAGCCGCTTTATGGTGTTCTACTGTCCCATAGCACCTGTAGGGGCGATAGAATTTTCCTAATTAGATGATAAATTAAGAATACTTATTTCATTTACTTTTTTTGCCTTTTTCTTCCTGAGACATAGTCATAAAAGGAACGGTCTAATTATCACTATGTCAAAATGAATATTCAACCTAAGAAAAGAAGATTAATAATTAGAATATACCTGGCAAAGAATTTCCTTTTGTTAGTCATTGGAGTCAAATCATTCTGTATTTCTACAGATGATCTCTCTGCTAACTACTTATGTGTTTATGTGCTTATTTTCTGATAATAATCTCTTTTAATATTCTCTTCCAAGCCCATTGTGCTATAATGTGATTATATTTTTGATACAGAATGGAGTTCACGTGTTTATGTCAACATGCTTATCTATCATACTTTATAATGCTTTCCAAAATGACTGAGACCTCTGTTGTCACCACCGCATCCTGACACTGATATTTTCAAACGTCAGCAATTCTGTTATAATACATTTACTTAGAAGCAGGAAGCCTAAGTTGCATTCTTCAAGGTTGATCAAAATGGCAATATCACAGTGGCCTATTTGCATCTCATCCCTGGAATGTTCCAAAAATCTCACTAACAAATCATCTTGGTTTAGTCATATGATTTTTAATTTATACAACAAAAACTAGCAAAGCCAATGTGACAGAGAACTTTTACACAGTACTTTTATTTCTCTCAAAAAAGTTGAGCTAGTATCCCTTATTTAATCACTGGGAATCTAACTTTGAGCCATTGGGCATTTTTGAAAATATGGACATTCTGTGAATGCACAAGTGTATTTTTTTTCATATGTTAGGATGAACTTTGAAATCTTGGGTTTCTCTTACTCTGGATGGTTTTACAGGCAAATATGACTTAACTGGAGTAACGAATAATTAAGCTGACACATGAAGGATAAATACTTATTATTTTAGTGAAGGAAGCTGGGGGGAATATTTTATAAAGAGATAGTACCATTTCAAAGAGTAGAAGATGAAAAAGATATGGCAGGTTAAAAAATACATTCAGTAAATGTATATTGTAAAAAAATAGAGAAAGGTAATTTGTGGCAAAGTGAACCTGAAGGTTTAAGTAGACACCAGGAAAAAGGAGATTTTGTGAGCAACGATATGCAAATTTATTCTGACTCACCTACACCTATGATATGCTATGAATGAATTCTGTCACATATTAAAATGGAATCTTGGAAGGAGAGAAAGAGAGCCAGAAGAAGTCAAATATTTGAAAAACTAATGACAAATTTCTCAAATGAGAGAAAACACTAATTATACATCCAAGAAGCTCAAGGAATCCAAATAGGGTAATATATATATACATATATATATATGTATATATATACACACACACACACATATATATACACACACATATATATAAATTTCATATATTATATATAAAATAATATATACAAAATATATGTAGTATGCAGTGTATGGAATATATATTATATATATAAAGTTATATATTTATATATAAACAACTTATTTATCGGTTCTAGCAGTTTTTTGGTGGAGTCCTTTGGGTTTTCTATGTACAGTATCATGTCATTTGCAAATGTGAACATTTTACTTTTTCCTTGTGAAAGTTTTACTTTTTCCTTACCAATTTGAATGCCTTTTATTTCTTTTTGTTGTGTGATTGCCATGGATAAGACTTCCAGTAGTATGTTGAATAAAAGTGGTGAGAGTAGACATCCTTGTCTTGTTCCTGACCTTAGGGGAAATGCTTTCAGTTTTTTTCACATTAAGGATGATATTAGCTATGGGTTTTTCATATATGGCCTTTATTATGTTGAGGTATGTTCCCTCCAAACCTACTTTTTGAGGGCTTTTATCATGAATGTATGTTGTACTTTGTCAAATGCTTTTTCTCCATCTATTGAAATGATCATGTGGTTTGTATCCTTTCTCTTATTGATATGATATATCATGTTGATTGATTTGCGAATATTGAAGCCCCCCTTGCAATCCAGGTATAAATTCCACTTGATCACGGTGAATGATTTTTTAATGTATTGTTGGATTCAGCTTGCATTTTTTGAGAATTTTTGCATCTATGTTCATCAGAGATATTGGCCAGTAGTTGTCTTTTTAGTGGTGTCGTTATCTGGTTTTTAATATCAGGGTAATGCTGGCCTTATGGAGTGAATTTGGAAGTTTACTTTACTCTTCTATTTTTTTGGAATAGTTTGAGAAGAATAGCTATTCTTTAAATGGTAGAATTTGCCTGTGAAGCCATCTGTTCCTGGAACTTTGTTGGAATTTTTTTTGTTTACTGATTCAGTTTCTTTGCTTGTTATCAGTATGTTCAAAATTTCTATTTCTTCCTGTTTCAATTTTGGTAGTTTATATGTTTCTAAGAATTTATACATTTCTTCTAGGTTGTCCAATTCATTGCCATATAGTTTCACAATATTCTCTTATAATAGTTGTATTTCTGTAGTGTTGGCTGTTATTTCTTCTCCCTCATTTGTGATTTTAATTATTTGAGTCCTTTCTCTCTCTCTCTCTCCCTTTTCTTTTTCTTGATAAGTCTGGCTAGGGGTTTATCAATTTTACTGATTACTTAATTTTATTGATTTTTTTAAAGGACCCAGCTCCTGGTTTCATTGATGTGTTCTATTGTTTTTTTAGTTTCTATGTTATTTATTTCTGTTCTAATTTTTTATTATTTCCTTCCTTCTGCTGGTTTTAGGTTTTGTTTGTATTCTTTTGCTAGCTCCATTATGTGCAAAGTTAGTTGTTTATTTGAGATTTTTCCTTGCTTCTTGAGGTAGGCATATATACAGCCCTTTTAGAACTACTTTTGCTGCATCCCAGAGGTTTTGGGCTGTTGTGTTTTTAGTTTCATTTGTTTCCATGGATTTTTTTTTAATTTCTTCTTTTATTTCCATGTTGACCCATTCGTAGTTTAGTAATGTATTATTTAACCTCCACGTATTTGTGATCTTTCCAGATTTTTTCTTGTAGTCGACTTTTAGTTTCATAGTGCTGTGGTCAGAAAAGATGTATGGTAAGACTTTGATCTTCTTGAATTTATTGAGACTTATTTTGTGGGCTAGTTTGTGACCTCTTCTGGAGAATATCCCATGTGCATTTGAAAAGAATATATATTCTGCTGTTTTAGGATGGAATGTTCTGAATATATCTATTAAATCCATCTGTTCCAATGTGTCATTAAAAGCCATTGTTTACTTGTTGATTTTCTCTTTAGGTAATCTATTGATGTAAGTGGGGTTTAAAGTTCTCTACTATTATTTTATTATTATCAATTGTTCCCTTGATATTTGTTAACTGTTTTGTGTATTTGGGTGCTCCTATATTGGGTGCATAAATATTTACAATTGTTATATATTCTTCTTGGATTGTCCCCTTTATTCATACGTAGTGTCCTTCTTTGTCTCTTGTTACAGTCTTTATTTTAAAGTCTATTTTATCGAAATAAATATTGCTACTCCAGCTTTCTTTTGACGTCTGTTTGCATGATAGATATTTCCCAGTCCCCTCAATTTCAATCTGCAGGTGTCTTTAGGTCTAAAATGAGTCTTAATTTTTTTTTTTTTTTTACCATTCTAGCATCCTATGTCTTTTGATTGGAGCATTTGGTCCATTTACTTTCAAAGTAATTATTGATAGAAGTGTATTTAGTGCCATTTTATTACTTTTTTCTGGAGATTTTCTCTAAACTTTTCTTGTCTTTCTCTTTCATTGCTGATTTTCTTAGTGATATATTTTAATTTCTTTCTCTTTATTCTTTGCATATTTATTAGTGGCTTTTGATATAGGGTTACCATTAGGGTTGTGTATAACCTCTTTTGCATATAGCAGTTTATATTTGTTCATGGTTCTTTAAGTTTAAGCTCATTCTTTATTCCTCTTCTTCCCCTTTTATGTATAAGTTATTATAATGACATCCTATTATTTTGTGAACACTTTGATTTTTTACAGAAATATTCACTTTTACCGCTTTTGTCTTTCCTACCTTCATACTGTCACTTTTGGTCCCTCCTTTCCACTCACACAGTCCCCTTTAATATTTCTTACAGAACTGATTTAATGGTCATGACCTCCTTTAGTTTTTTTTTTTTGGGGGGGGAAACTCTTTATCTCTCCTTCTACTCTGAATGATACCCTCCTGGCTAGAATATTCTAGGCTGCAAAATTTTCATATTCAGTACTTTGAATATATCATGCCACTCCTTTCTGGCTTGGAAAGTTTCTTCTAAGAAGTCTCCTGCTAGCCTTATTGGGTTTCCCTTATATGTTACTGCATTCTTCTGTCTTGCTGCTTTTAAAATGTTTTCTTTATCACTATATTTTGCCAATATGTTACAATATGTCTAGGTGTGGATCTGCTTTTGTTGATTTTGCTGGGGGTTCTCTGTTCCTCCTGGATCTGCATATCTGTTTACTTCCCCAGATTAGGGAAGTTTTCAGCTATTACTTCTTCATATAAATTTTCTGGCCCCTTTCTCTCTTTTTCTTCTGGGATTCCTATAATACAAATGATTTGATGGAGTCACTGAGTTCCCTAAATCTGTTCTCATTTTGCATTCTTTTTTCTCTCTTTTCTTCAGCTTAATTACTTTCCATTACTCTGTCTTCTAGGTCATTAATTTGTTCCTTTGCTTCTTCCAGCCTGCTGCTCATTTTGTAAAGCATGTTTCTTATTTCATTTATTGAGCCCTTTATCTCTGCTGTGTTTTTCCTTATCTTTATATTAAAGGTCTCACTCATGTCTTCCACCATTTTCTTAAGTCCAGTGAGTATCCTTATGATTATTTGCTTTAAATTCTCCATCAGACATGTTACTTATATCTGTTTCACTTAAATCTCTAACCATGGCCTTGTCCTATTCTCTCATTTGGGATAAATTTCTCTGTCTTCTCATTTTGTCTAAGTCTCTGTGACTGTTTCTGTATCTTAGAAAAGTAAGCTCCATTTCCTTTTCTTGAGGGTAATGGCCTTATGAAGAAGAGATCCTATTGTGCCCTGCAGTGTAGTGTCCCGTGTTCTCTAGGGTCTAGTGGTTCTGGGATTTTTCTCCTGGCTGCTTTATCCTTTAGGCCAGTCATCTGCAGGGGTTCTTTTTGCTTATTGAGGGCAGTGTTTGGTCCCTGGCCTTAATGTGGTACAGTTTAACTAGGTGTGCTGTGGTCTGCTTATGAAATGAGACCTATCACTTGCTGCAGGATGCTAGGCTCTGCAAAACTCCTGAGTGGGGAGATATGTTCTGAGCAGGGGTTTGGGCTGGTCTTCTGTGGGAGGTCGCCTGCAGCACTGGGACTGAGTTAAGCAAGACAGGGAAGGCAGTTCTACTGGAGCACTGGAGGGGTAAGTGGGACAGGTCCTGACATGAGCTAGTTAGGTAGCCAGTATGGGCATGGCACTGGTTCCTGCAGGTGGTCCTGTGCTTGTGCTGAGGGATGGGGGAGGGAAATGGAACCTGCCATTCATTTGTTCCTGGAGTGGTCTCTCCGTGAATGCTGCCTCTCTGTGATGTACTCCAGAATGAGCAAATAACCTTCCCACTATGTGTCCCAGGCACTCTTCAGATTGCTGTTTCCAAGCTGTATGCCTGTGGGTTGTTTGCCTGCCTTCTCTCCCTTTCAGGCTCTACTCTAGCCAAGCCTGCTGACTTCTAAAACTTAGACTTTAAGCCCTGCTTGTTGCCAGAAGTCAAGAAATTCAGCTCTTCTCACTTTCCAAGCCAATTGCCATGGGGATTCACTTTCCCCTCCCCTGTGTTTCTCTGTCTCTCATCTTTCTCTATGACTGCAGACCATAGTGGCCATGATTCGTATCTCTCCCAAACCTCTGCCTTTTCTACCTTCTTTGATGTGGGCTCTTCTCTACCTTTAGTTGTGTAGTCTGTTCTGCCAGTCTCAGGCCAATATCTGGGTATTTAGAATTATTTGATACTTATCTAGTATTTGTGAGACAAGAGGAGCCTAGCATCCTCCTCCCCCTCCACCATGTTATAACAAAAGAACTACATGCACTCTTAATGGTAGAAGAATGCATAGAGTAGGATGAGGTAACATTTATAAATAAAAATGCACATAATTGCAGAGTTCCAAAATACTTGAAGTAAACCTTACAGAGTAGAAAGGAGAAATAGAAAATTTATGATTAATACATGAATATTTCAGTAATTTTCTTTAGTAATTAAAAGAACAGGAAGATAAAATATCTCAAATAGTAGAGAAAATAGAGAAACATTGGACTCCAACTCGACCTAATTAACATCTATGGAATACTCTATCCAACGTGTCTAAAATATGTATTTATTCAAGTGTACATGGTTCATCGTTTAGTGTACACCACATGGTGAGTCATAAAATAAGTTTTATTATATTTAAAGGACTGAAGTTATTTGATCTCTTAACACAGTGGATTCATATTTCAAATCAATAACAAAGAAATTGAGCAAGCCCATAGACATGTAGAAATTAACACATTCCTAAATAAACCATAAGTCAAAGGAAAAAACTCATAGGATAAAATAGAAAATAGCTCAAGTTAAATAATAATGGACTACATACCAAAACCTCTGGGATGCTGCTAAAGCAGTGCTTAGAGGGAAATTTACAATTTTAATGTTTGTATTATGAAATAGTAGTCATTTAAAGTCAGTGCTCTAGGTTCTACCACGAGAAGTTAGAAAAAGAAGAGCATATTATACCTAATGTAAGCAGACAGAAGGAAAAAAAAAGATTAGAGCAGAAAATGATGAAATAGAAGAGTATAAAGCAATATATAAAAGCAACAACAAACAATAAAACCGGAAGTCATATTAAAAACATCAGTAAATTCAATAAAACTTTGGGTAAATGATAAATTTTAAGAAATACCAATTCTAGAATAAAAGCTAGGATCTCAGTATATGACCTACAGACATTAAGATGATAAGTAAGTATGGTAAACAACTTTATGCTAATTAACATGCCAATTTAGATGAAATGGATACATTTCATGAAAAACAACTGCTTCAAGAAATGAGAAAATGTAAATAATTTATATCAATGAAATAAATTTAAATGAGTTTAATGAGTTTAATTATTAATAAAAAACTCATCCCAAAAGTAAAATTTAGTTCTACTTGCTCATTGGTGATTTTTTAAAAAAAATCTTTAAGTAAGAAATTTTATCAATTTCCCTTAATTTTTTTTGAGTAGTAATGGAGAAAGGAATGCTTTTCAACTTATTTTAATGGGAAAGCATTAGCCTGATACTAGAGTCAAAGACATAACATAAAAAAAGAAAAATTGAGTCCAATATCCTTTATGAAGATATAGAAACCTTCACAAAATGTTAGCCAATTAAATACATTCATATATACAAAGGAAAATAGCTGACCATTGGCATAAAGGAACATTTTTTTTTTTTGGTGAGGGAAGGGTTCTAAAAACTAATTTTGGTGTTGTTGCAACATTGTATAAATTTGTCAAATCCATCAAACTGTTTCCTGAGACTATGTTGCTTTTGTTTTATATACATTATAATTAAATCAAGTTGCAATAAAAATCTGTATTAACTACACAGCCAATAACTTAACCCCCCAAAATTTAAAGAACATTATTTCTTTAACAATTCTGGCAAATACCTAGGACTTTTAAAATAAAGTCATAGTTCTGCCCAATCTTATATGTGGTATAACTTGTGTAACATGATAACATATAAGCCTTTGTCATTTAATGAAATAAATGCTTCATTTAAAATACATGATTTTAGGCTAGAGGAAAAAAGGTAAGCTATACAGCTTATAAGAGACAAACTTAAAATACAAAGAAATATTAAAATTATTAATTATTAAAAATAGAAATATTAAAAGTAAAAGAAAGATTATAATATTTTTCAGTAAATATTTATTCTCCTCCCTAACTTCATGAGAATATTATACTTCTCACTTCAGTGATGTTGAGCTTCTGATATTCCTTGCAGTGACCAATAAGGTGGGCATGGATAGGACTTTTGCTCCATTCAAACAGAGGCTTTAAATATGTTTTTATGGTTTCTTTTGACATTTTACATTCCTTCTCATCATCATGAAAAGTGTATATCCCAGACAAGAGCTGCTCCTTTAGCAACATTTCTGACATGAAAAGACATGTGAAAGACTTAACACCTAGTCTAAATGGAGCCTAGAGCAGTGATATCACACCTGACTTACAGACTCATGAAATGAAACATATTTATGGACTAAGTCATTGTGACCTCATCGAGACTAAGTCATTAAGAAAAGTCATTTTACTCATGTAAAAACCAGCCAAAGTAGATTTGATGCAATGGCTGATCCATGTCCTCCCCAAATTCGTATGGTGAAGTCCTAACACTCCATAACCTCATAATTGAGTGTTATTTGGAGACGGCTCTTTGCAGATGTAATTAGTTAAGATGAGGTCATAATGGAATAGAGTGGGCTCCTAATCCAATGTGATCAATGTCTTTATGAAAGGGGAAATTTGAACAGAGACATGTCCTGAAGGATCATGTCATGTGAAAAGGACGGTAGAGATGGGTTATGCTTCTACAAGCTAACAAACACCAAGACTGCTAGCAAACCACCAAACGCTAGGCAAGAGGCATGGAAGAGTCTTTCTTCTAGCCCTCAGATGAAACCGACCCTGCCAACACCTAGATCTTGGACCCCTAACCTCTGGGACTATGAAACAATTTCTGTTGTTTAAGCCAACCAGTTTGTGGCTCTTTGTTACAGAAGTTCTACAAACTAATATATTGGAAAAATTTAAACTAATATCAAAGTAAACTTTAAGCAAAATTTTTTTGAAATGAGGAGAGAATAACACAATTATTAAAGGATCCTTACACAAGGAAGTGTAAAATTATATACTTGTGTCACCTAATAACATAGCTTCAACATACATGAAGTAAATTCACAGAATTAAGAAATAATAAGCCAATTCTATATTCATAGTAGATGAAATCAGCACAAACCTTTCAGTTAAGCATAGAAAAAAGGAGAATGAAATTAAATAAGGATTGGAAAGATTTCACACACTTTAGTAAGAATATTGACCTTTTGATATAGAGTAATAAAATAGAGCATTCAGCAAAAACTGAATATTTGTTTCTTTCAACTGCATGTGGATTATTTACCAAAATTGATCATTTGTGATATTTTCTGGATCACAAAGCAAGACTTGGCATATCTTAAAAGATGTACATAGTTCATTCATGGTCTATTTTCTGACTATAGTTGAAATTAACAGCATGGTAGAAATAAATAACAAGGAAAACAGTACATTCTTAAAGAACCCATTGGTCAAAGTAAAAATCTAATGGAAATTAGAATAATTTTGAATTCAGTAAAAATAAAAATATAAGATACAGAAGCTTGTGAAATATCATTAAAAGCTGTTTTTAGAATGATTACAGAGAAAAATATAGTCATAAATGCATATATTAAAAGGGAGGATATATGAAAATCCATCTTAAGAAGACAGAATGTGACTACTATATTAAACCAAAGAGATATCAGTAAAGGACATCTTTAAGATAAAAACACGAATGAAAAAGAAACCAAATGAACGATACTGAAAAAAATCAACAAATCTTGAAGTAAGTTATTTGAAACAATTAATGCAGATTTTGGATCTCTAACAAGATGAAAAGAAACATATAGATGAAGTACAAGCTAGCAATGTTATAAATGAAAGAGGAGTCATCATTACAAATCATACAAATATTAAAATATGTTGAAGTATACCATTAACAGCTTTATGCCAATATATTTGACAAGGTTTGAAATGAAAAACTTCCTAGAAAAAACACAAATGACAAAACATGGAATTGAAAATCTAATTAGTACTAAATATATTAAATATATAATGAATATCTTCACACAGATAACCTTCCAGGATTAAATGGATTTATCAAATACATCCAAACATTCAAAGAAATATTAACACAAAACTTTGAGCAACTCTCCCAGATACATGATATGAAAAGGAAAAACACTGCAAACTCATTTCAATGATGCCAGTATAAATTTTATACCAAAACTTGACAAGGAAGCATTCTAAAATTACAGCATAATATTTTTCATGAATATAGGTACAAAACAAACTAAAAAAATATTAATCAAATCCAACATTATTTAAAGATATAATGTGTCATGACAAGTTGGATTCATCCTTGAAGTGCAGGGCTAGTTTAATATTTAAAACAACAAAATAAGACATTTCACCATATTTTAAAAAAAGAAAGAGACAGAAATCATATGAATTTGTGGTGGCCAAAAAATGTCACCTAAAATGTACCTATGAAAAGTCCAGGGAATCTGTGAATATTACATGATATGGCTAAATATATGATTAAGTTTAGGGTCTTGAGAGGAGGAGCTTATCCTGAATTATCTAGTGGGCTCTGAATCCAATCACATGCATTCTTATAAAACACAGGGAGGGGGAGATACATGAAAGATACACTGAGGAGAAGATCATGTGAAGAAGGAGGCAGAGAGTGGAGTTACAAAGCCATAAGTCAAAGAATGCCTGGAGCCCACAGGACCTGGAATTGGCAAGGAGGGATTCTCCTTCAGAGACTTTGTACAGCCCTGGTGACACATTGGTTTTCGAGGACTTCCAATATGCAGAACTGTGAGACAGGAAAATTCTATTGTTTTAAGCCACAGAGTTTGTGGGCATTTGTTATGAAAGCTCTAGGAAAATAATAGTCTTTGTAGAGGCAAAAACAACATCTGATAAAATTTAACACCAATTTATGACCAAAATAAGTGCTCAGAGCATTAGGAAAAAAGTCAGTCTCCTTTTGATGAGTATCTACAAATCCTTCAGCAAGCAATGTATTTAATAATAAAGTATTGAATGCTTTATTCCAAAGTCAGTATTGATTCAAATTGCTTGTTAAAGCAATTTTTATTCAGAAGGTGCCTGGGTGGCTGTCAGTTAAGTGGCTGCCTTCAGCTCAGGTTATGATCCCAGGGTCCTGGGATTGAGCCCAGAGTTGCGTTGCGCTCTCTGCTCAGAGGGGGGCCCGCTTCCCCCTCTCCCTCTGGCCCTTCTCTGGCTTGTGCTCTCTCTGATTTACTCTGTCTCTAAAATAAATACATAAAATCTTTTTAAAAACCCAAAAAACAAATAACAATTTTTATTCAGCATTTTTATCCAACATTATCCAAACAATCAGAATTGTTTAGACTTGTCTACCATTATAAATTCCATGAACTTCATGAGGAATCAATTTTTGTCTTGTTAACTATTTTCATTCCAGAATCTGGCTTGGAGCCTTGGATCAAATCAGGAGCTGACCCCACTGAGGTCTGCTCCATACCTCATTAGCTCACTCTGGCTTATCTGAAGTTATTGACAGTTCACAGCCATCTGATGGCTGCAACAAGGGCCTATGCATGTCTTTCTTCTCTGCTGAAGGATTTTCTCTAGCAGTGAGGGGGGCTTGCTGGGCTACATACAGGCACAACCAGGGGGGAGAAAAAAGATCATATGGCTGCAGCCATCCTCTCCAAAGGGTGATAGAATCAAAACCTAAATGACTTAGCCTTCCACACCTGATTAGGCTGATTCTGAGGCATATTCACACAGTATCTCAGAGGGTTCATAATGAAATTGAGCCCCAATTGTCCTCATTGGAAACTTGATCTTTGACATACACTTTTTGGTTTATTTCACTTTCCCTAAGTCTTCATTTCTATGTCTTGAGGTCTCTTCTCAGTTAAAATACTTGTCTTGGGATCTTTGGTAAGGAAGGATCCAGCTAAGACAGTAGATATGATGGTACTTAAATAAGGAAACTGTTCTTATTACTGTCATCCCGCTTCTGATGCTAGTACTCTTTAGTACTTCCCATGCTTAGAGGCCAGTATTAGAACTTCATTTATAAATGGAAGAGGGAGAGGGGAGGAATGTGTGAAATAATACAAAGGGGTGCTTAACTAAGGCAGACTTCTACTCAGGACTAAAGAAGAAATCCACAGTGAATACAAAGGAAGCATAAGGGAAGGAGTGACAGAGAGAGTTACTCTGAAGTTTAACACATCATAAAAGTATTTACTAAAGGAATGCTTAGCAATGATGAATAATTTCCCTTTTCTCTAAATTTTGCTCTTTGTCTCCTTTTCCTGGAGGAATGAGGGGAAGAGAGGGACAAAATATCTGTACATTTTTCTGGTTTTCTAAATCAGTGCATCCTTCTACATGTGCACACTGTAAGTTAATTGCATATTGAGGTTATTAGTTTTTACTTGGATAATTTTAATTGTGATATTGCCATGGTAACACTGGCGAAGGTGACATATTAACTTAATCATCATGGTTGGCATCCAAATGTGCATATTTAATCTGGACATAGTTATGATTATGATGACTTCTAATTGCTAATGAAATTAGTTAGTTTGGTTTTTCCTTAAATCTGACTGTGCTGTCTGAAAATTACTTACTTGGGATCCTTGAAAAAGTGATAAAAAATAAGGGGATTAATTTTACTACTTCAGAAATTATGTTCCCTAAGAAGGCAGAAAATGTTAACGACCATGTAAAGTTGCTTTATCCTGTTTTGACCAAGAGCCTAGTTTTTAATAAATATTTTTTTCTTACCGTATTACTGAAGGACTAAAGGAAGCCAAGTACTCAAGATACTTCATTTGAAAATCATTAACATATTTTACTGAAATCTGACATTTTTACTGGTTTCAAGATGTGCTGAACTTGCAAGCTGTTGTTCGTCCCTCATAGCAGAACAACAGAATCTTCTGTATTTAAATTATTTTTCTTGCGTTTGAAGAAAATTGATTTAAGGCTTAAAATAATTGATCAAGTGATTTAAAATTTGAAAATAAAATCTATCAAAATTTGTGCTATTTGTTTTAATTCATTGCTTGATTACCATCTCTGTCTTTTCCTTAGACATAGGGGTGAAAGGTGATGTTGGAGGTTTATTTTACTCTTGGACCCCCTGAGATTGAACCTCCAACATCTCTTCCACATGCTGCTTAAAGAGTTTCAAGGCCAGGCATAATCCTTGCTCCCACAGGCACTTAATGGTTGAGATGCTATTGTTTGGACTAGAGAAAAAATGAATTGTAGAACATTTGATTCATTGGTGCTCAGTAGGTAGAATGGGAGGGAAGAAAAGGGGAAATGTCTTGGAGTGTGATTCTGGAGCTCTAGCTCAAATTGGTTCTTTTTTCCTGGCTATGTCTGTGGTCACATCTCCGCTTCAGTAAATCCACCATCATTTCTCAATGAAAGCATTAAATCCTCTTCAAAATTTGCTTCACAGGTTCAAATCTTAGAACCTTAACAGTCCATTTTTCAGAATATTATGGGAGTATCTTTTTAAAAAATTCTGGGTGTTTTCTTAAATGGGCCATAGATTTTATTAATTAAATGTCCGTTCTTTATTGCCATTAATGACTTTTCTTTTCTTTTTTTTTTCCAATTTCCCTGAGATATTTTCCTATTTCATGTTTTTCTTTCTTTATTATAGCATCTCTTACATATATTCTTATGGGAAATCTAGGAGAGGCATTTTCCCCTTTCCTTTTTGTTGGAGGAAAATTCACAGTATACTAATTAACAAATATACAAGGATAAGACTATGGCAAGAGAAAACATGTTTAAAGATCTTTATTTCTACTCAGAACATTCAGTGTGTACCCGTAATTGGAGGATGGTTATGTTTCTTTGTAATATAGGATTTACGTGGGCAATGATTATTCTCTGAATATACTTTTCTGAGTTTTATAAATACCTTAAAACATACATAATTTTTATCTTCCAGAATAGAAGAACATTTTTCTCAGCTTCCAAAGGAACCATTGAAAATTTTCAACTTAAAGTAGCAAACAAGTCCTTCCCATATTGTAGCTGCCCAAATATCTTCAGCTTACTTTGACAGTATTTTCAGATCCTGAAGAACACAGGAACCTATTTGATTTTTCATTATTTTATAACAATACAGTTTTACAAAGTCTGTATATACGTGCATAGTCAGCATTCATTCATGTGTTCTGTGGTATGAAAGTAAATGAACAAAAACTATGTTTTTAGGCTGCCTGATAGCTGGAATTCTGGATGCCAATTAGATTTTACAATTTGGATGTGTTCATATGACATTCGGGTAATGAACATGAGTCAGAATCCAATTTTCTGTTATAGGTGATTTTTGTCTTCTGGCAGTCAAGGTTATGATGATGTAGGGTTTTGCCTCAAAAGTGTTTCAGTGTCTAGTCTCCAGTTTTGTGGTGTTTTAACTTCTGGATCCCTGAGTTGCTTATTGTTGCTTCAGTGATTATGGGGTTTGTAATATTCATCTTTATTAGTTTTATTCTGAATGTATCCAGGAGGCATTCTCAGTCAGATACAGATCTCTTATTTATTCCTTCGTGATGAATAAGTGCATTGCTTCCCTTTGTGCCCTGGTGCCTGTCCCTAGGGTGAAGTGATGAGAGCCAGTGGAGATTTTCCTACACGAGCATACAGACATTCCATAGGTGAAGGGCAAAGAAACATGATTTTTCCCAGCTTGTGACGGGAAAAAAGAGGCAGCTGTCCTGTCTCCTTAAAGGAAATGCAAGGGGGGCCAGAGTCCTAACTCCAACCCTTTTGTATGTTACTATAATCCCTCTGCTGTTTTGATCTAGAAAGTTTTGGGGCTTCATTCTTTTTGAAATATAAATACCTAAAGAGCAAGTACTTTATTCTGAGCCATAACCTAGAGAACTATTTTGAGCTATACATTTGTGGCTCTCAGAGAATTAAAAGGTTCTATTATCTGTTCAGATCTAAGCCACCTTCCAGAGAAATAGCTATAAATCTAATTCTTATAAATCTGTGTGAAGAATCTCAGGATGCTAGAGCTTTTTATTTTTTTTTTAATTTTTTACGGTGTTCATTTAAATTCCAGTTAGTTAACATACTGTGTACTACTAGTTTCAAGTGTACAATATAGTGATTCAGCACTTCCATACCATACCCAGTGCTCATCACAAGTGCCCTCCTCAATCCCCATCACCTATTTCACCCATCCCCCCCACAATCATTAATTTGTTCTCTCTAGTTAAGAGTCTGTATCTTGGTTTGCCTCTCTCTCTCTTTTTTTCACATTTGCTTGTTTGTTTTGTTTCTTAAATTCCACATGTGAATGAAGTCATATGGTATTTGTCTTTCTCTGACTTATTTTACTTAGCATAATACTCTCTACCTCCATCCATGTCATTGCAAATGGCAAGATTTCATTCTTTTTTATGGCTGTGTAATATTCTCTCTCTCTCTCTCTCTCTATATATATATATATACACATATATATATATATATATATATATATATATATATATATGTAAGCTATATATATATATATATATATGTAAGCTCCTCTTTATTCATTCACCAGTCTGTGGACACTTGGGCTGTTTCTATAATTTGGGTTTTATAGATAATGCTGCTATGAACATAGGGATGCATGTATCCCTTTGAATTAGTATTTTTGTATTCTTTAGATAAATACCTAGTAGTGCAATTGCTGGTAGTTCTATTTTCAACGTTTTGAGGAACCTCCATACTGTTTCCTAGAGTGGCTGCCCTGGTTTGTATTCCCACCAGCAGTGCAAGAGGGTTCCCATTTCTCCACATTCTCGCCAACACCTGTTTTTTCTTGGGTTGTTGATTTTAGCCATTCAGATGGGTGTGAGGTGATATCTCATTTTTTAAATTTGTATTTCCCTGATGCCGAGTGATGTGGAGCATCTTTTCATGTGTCTGTTGGCCATTTGTATGTCTTCTTTGGAGAAATGTCTGTTCATGTCTTCTGCCCATTTTTTGACTGGATTACTTGTTTTTTTGGGTGTTGAGTTTGAGAAGTCCCATATACAGTTTGGATACTAGCCCTTTATCTGATACATAATTGGCAAATATCTTATTCCATTCGTAGGCTGCCTTTCAGTTTTGTTGTTTCCTTTACTATACAGAACATTTTATCTTGATGAAGTCCCAGTAGTTCATTTTTGCTTTTGTTTCCCTTGTCTCAGGAGACATTATCTAGAAAGAAGTTGCTCTGTCAAAGAGGTTACTGCCTGGGTTCTTCTCTAAGACTAGAGCTTTTCAAAGGAATACTTAGAAATGTCTCTACAGTGGCTGATTTTATCATTTATTTACTATTTTATTTATGTTATTTTAATTTCAGTGACCTGATTTCCCTTTCTGATTGTGCCAGTGGTGTTAGCTTCCTGGATGTTCACTTCTGCTGTGCTCTGGAATTTATTCTGGAAACCCCATCTAGAGGCTTTTTATTTTGTAGCCTGTATTAACAAAAGTTTTATAATCATCAATTTCCCATATAAAATTCTGTCAAAAATTGAGCGGTCATTTTTTCACTAATTTAGATATTTGAATGAAGATATTCGGTCTTCTGAGGACATCCAAATCTTTCTTTTTCTGTTTCTTTCTGTGACTCTCACTCTCATTGGGTGAGGTTTTTCTTTGGGAGATGGATACCAGGGTAAGTCTCAGAGGAGAGAGAACAACATTTAACTCAGTTACTGCTGATCCAGTGAGGGAGAGCTCTAGGTTAAAAAGACCAAGAGTGGGAGACCTGAAGATTTGATTCTAGGCCATCTATTTGTCTTAGTGAGATTGGGAAGGGGCATAAAGATGTGGATGAAGCCTTTTTCAATTAATGATTTAGTTTTGCTTAAGCGTTCTGATTCACAAATGTATGGACCAGAGCACTTCACAGAGAGACCAGGAAAATGGGACCCTCTGGCCAAATGCTTTCTCATACACTACCAAAGGCAAACTAACTGATATTGGGGTGTTTTCAATGTCTGTTGTTTATAAAATTGCAATTGGCTTATTTAAATAATTACTCGTGACTTATTTTTCTTTCGTCTCCTTTTCTACTCTCTTTTATTTTTTTTCCTTTAAGCTAAATAGGAGTACATGGCTTATTTTTTTTCTTTTTCAATATATATTTTTTGGAGTATAAGAAGTAGGGAAGAATATTTAGAAAATACAAAATTGTGTGAACAGCGAAGAGAAAATCCACTATAAACATATGGCATTTATTGTATTTCTTTTTACTTTTTCTTTTCCTTTTTCCTTTTTCACATGTACTTATATGCAAGTGCAGAAAATTATGTGGTGAAATTTACTTTGTCTTTTAATTTTATATTGTGACTATTTTCCTATGTCATTTTCTTCAAACATATGTTTTATTATGTCTAAATAGTATTCAACTTTTTGTAATGAAAGTTATCAATTTCATAGTTTTCACAGGGAAGAATATTTAAGCCATTTATTTTCTTCATGACAACAGTACAGTGAATTTTTTAGTACACAAAATTCTGATATCATCTCTGAATGTTCCCTTAGGATAATTTTCCGAAGTTGAATTACCAAGTTAAAAATGTACATATTTTAAAATGTTTAATATATATTGCTAAATTTTCTTCTGAAATGTCATAATATTTTAAATAAATGCCTAACAAAAATAGTAAAGTATAAAAACACACATTTTATCAAATCCTCCAGAATAATGAGTACTATAATTCTTTATAAATGTTACAATTTACTATGCAAAAAATGCTATTACGTAGTTTCATTCTTTCTTATTTTCTTGATTTTTGGGGCTGTTAAATTTATGCATTTAAATTTTTCTCTCTGAGATTTGACTGTTTAGATCATATAACCATTTTCATTGGTGACTTACTCTTTAGTCTTTTTAAATAGATAGTGCTCTTTATATAGTCAGGTTATTTAAGCTGAGATTTTAATATATGTGAAAATAGTTTCCCTGGCTTCCTCTTTAATTTTACTACATACAATCATCATTGATACATAGGCTATTTTAATTTTTATTATTTACAATCTATTAGTTTTTGATGGTTTTCAAATTTACCTTAAGCATTTTAAAATCTATTATGAGATAAGCATTTTATTAACTATTCAACTAGTATGTTTGAGATCCTAGTTAGCTTCTATATCAATCTGACATTTATTTTATTGTTTATCAACAAGTAAGAGATTCATGATAGCATTGTGTTTTGAATATTTCATCCCTTGCTCAAGGTTTTGAAATTTAAGCTGCCTGAGATTTTCTTATATTTCCCTGTTTACCCAATACTCTACTGATAACTCACAGTTTTGAATTTTGTCCTTCAAAAATCTGTTTTCAAGGATAACAGTAGGATCTTGGCATCTTCAAGAAACATTTAAATAGAAATACTATACTATATATAAGGCTATTAAAATCATCCAGATTAGAGTTTATGAAAAGGCAACCTATGGAATAAGAGAAAATATTTGCAAATATATATCTGATAAGCGATTAATATCCAAAGTACATAAAGAATTCATACAACTCAATATCAAAAACAAAAACAAACCTAAAAAATCCAGTCTAATTTAAAAATGGACAGAGGAACTGAATGGACATTTTTCCAGGAGGACATATCAATGGCCAATAGTGCTCAGCATCACTAATTATTCAGAGAAATGCAAATAAGAGCCACAATGAGATATCACCTCCCACCTGATTGAATGTCTCTTATAAAAAAAAATAACAAAGGTTGGTGAGGATGTAGAGAAAAAGAAATGGTCGTGCACTATTGGTGGGAATGTAAATTGGTGCACTTTCTATGGAAAACGGTATGAAAGTTTCCCAAAAAATTAAAAACAGAACTACCATATATCTAGAAATTTGACTTCTGGATATTTATCTGAAGGAAATGAAACTATTATCTTGAAAAGATGTCTGCACCCCCACATTTATTGTGGTATTATTTACAATGTCCAAGACGTAGAAGTGTCCACCAATGGATGAATAAAGAAGATATGGTATATATATCATGGGCTATTGTTCAACCATAAAAAAGAAGGAGATCCTGCCATTTGTGACAACATGGATGGACCTCAAGGGGATTATGCTAAGTGAAATAAGTCAGACAGAGAAAGACAAATACTGTTTGATTTCACTGATATGTGGAATCTATTAAAAAAAATGAACTCATAAATACAAAAACAAATTGTTGTTTGCCAGAGGCAGGGGTTGAGGGTGGGAGAAAAGAGTGAATGTGGTAAAAGTTAACAACTTTCACATATAAGATATTGAAGTCCTGGGTATGTAGTGTACAGCATGGTCACTATAGTTAACAAAACTGTATTGTTTATTTGAAAGTTGTTAAGAGTAGATCTTAAAAGATCTTATTACAGGAAAAGAATTTGTAACCGTGTGTGCTCATAGATGGTAACTTATTGTGGTAATCATTTCCCAATATATACATATATCAAATCACTATGCTGTACACTTAAAATGAATACAATGTTATACATTAATTATATCTCAATAAAATAAAATAAATAATAGACTCTTAGAGTGAAAGTAAAACATTTCAGTAGCCTTACACAAAGTATACCAGTCCCTGCCTCTCAATACACTCTGTCTTTGCCTTCCCAGATTCAATTTCCTCCTTTGCTATTCCTCCAACAGCAGCAGGTCCTGTAAATGTCATATTTTCCAGCAGAACAGTCCTGGTTCTTATCTCAATTTATTTTCTCTTACTAAGCAGTCTGTCATCCACTCTCACAGTTTCAAGTACCATCTATGTGCAAAACTCCCAGTGTTATATTTCTAACACAAATCTCTCTAGTGAACTGTAAAATTATGTGTAGTGGCTTTAAAATATGTTCACAGATTATTTGGTAGTCCTCCACTCAAGTGGTAGAGCTTAACTCCCCTCCCCTGGATTTGGTAACTCACTTCCAGCAAATGGAATATGGGAGCAATGATGATGTGGGACTTCTGAGACTATGTACAAGGCATTGCAGCTTCTTCCTTGCATTCTCTAGTGTCACTCATTCTATGAGAAGCCAGCTGCCATGTCATGAAGATGCTCAAGTAGACCTAGGAAGAGGTTTATGAGGTGAAGAACTATGGCCTTCTACAAACAGCCAGCAAGAAACTGAGGCTTCTGCCCAAAGCCATGTACGTAAGCCATCTTGGAGTCATATCTCCAGCCTCACTCAAGCTTTCAAATGAGTGCAGACCTGGCCAACATCTTAACTGCAACCTCATGAGAGATCCTGGCCCATAAAGCCACTCCTAATTTCCTGACCCAGGACACTGCATGAGAAATATATATTTGCTGTTGTAAGCTGCTAAATGTTGGATTAATGTGTCGTGCAGCAATAGATTGCTAAAATAGACTTGCTGCTACATTTCAAGTAGCTTGTTAGACAGCAAGAGATAAATAACATAGTATGTATTGAGGCGCGTACCTGACATCTCCACTGAGGTATCTGTCAGACTCATTTCATACTTAACACTCCTACAGCTGAACTGTTGGTCCTCTCTCAGATCTGTTCTGTCTCACATATTTCCCAACAAAGTATACAGCACCTTTTCCCGCTCCCTTTAGGTCCCTAAAAACAATCCTTGGCAATCCCCATTCTGATACCACAATTTATCACCAAATTTGTTGGTCATAATTCCTAAATAAACCTTGAATCCATCTACAACTCTTCATGTCCCAATCATGTTCCTGTCCAAGCTACTGTTACATCTTGTGTGGAGTCCACATAAAGGCAATGGCCTGACGTTGTCTCCTACTTTCCGTTTTTATTCCTTTCTAATCTATTCTCTAGGCAATAGCCAGCTTGACATGAACTGTGGGATAATTAATGTGGTTTACAAAGCCCTGAAACATCTGACTACTACGTACACCAATCTTATCTCATGGTGTTCTCCCCTCCTCTCAATATGCTCTAGTCACACTGGCCTCTCCCACCCTAGGATATTTGCTTAGGCTGCTATGTCTGCCCTCAGTACTCTTCATACCATCCTTGACTTGCTTAATTCCTATGGCTATATCAGGTCTAATTTTTTCCCAAGATTTTATTTAAATTCAAGTTAGTTAACATTTAGTGTAATATTAGCTTCAAGAGTAGAATCTAGTGATTCAGCACTTCCATATATATGTAGGTCTCATCACAAGTGCCGTCTTTAATGCCCATCACCCATTTAGCCCATACCCCCATCCACCTCCCCTCTAGCAAACTTCAGTTTGTTCTCTATAGTTAAGAGTCCCTTATGGTTTGCCTCCCTTTCTGCTTTTATCTTATTTTATTTTTCCTTCCCTTCCCCTATGTTCATCTGTTTTGTTTCTTAAATTACACATATGAGTACAATCATATGGTATTTGTCTTTCTCTGAATAACTTATTTCACTTAGCGTAATATACTCCGTTTCATCCACATCATTGCAAATGGCAAGATGTCATTCTTTTTGAGGTATCTATCTATCTATCTATCTATCATCTATCTATCTATCATATCAAATAATGTGATATATATATCACATCTTGTTTATTCATCAGTCAGTGGACATTTGGGCTCTTTCCATACTTTGGCTATTGTTGATAGTACTGCTATAAGCATGGGGTTCATGTGCCCCTTTGAATCAGCATTTTTGTATCCTTTGGATAAATACCTAGTAATGCAATTGCTGGATCATAGGGTAGTTCTATTTTTAACTTTTTGAGGAACCTCCATACTGTTCCCCAGAGTGGCTGCACCATTTTGCATTCCCACCAACAGTGTAAGAGGGTTCCCCTTTCTCCACATCCTCACCAACATCTGTTGTTTCCTTACTTTTGTTTTAGCCATTCTGACAGGTGTGAGGTGGTATCTCATTGTGGTTTTGATTTCTCTTTCCCTGATGATGAGTGATGTTGAGGATTTCTTCATATCTCTGTTAGCTATTTGTATGTCTTCTTTGGAGAAATGTCTGTTCATGTCTTCTGCCCATTTCTTGACTAGATTATTTGTTTTTTAGGTGTTGAGTTTGATAATTCTTTATAGATTCTAAATATTAACCCTTTATAATTCTTTAATTCTTTATAGATTCTAAATACTAACCCTTTATAGATACTAAATACTAACCCCTTTATAATTCTTTAATTCTTTATAGATTCTAAATACTAACCCTTTATAGATACTAAATACTAACCCTAAATATAGATACCCTATATGTCATTTGCAAATATCTTCTCCCATTTCATTGGTTGTCTTTTAGTTTTGCTGATTGTTTCCTTTGCTATGCAGAAGCTTTTTGTCTTGACGAAGTCCCAGTAGTTCATTTTTGCTTTCATTTCCCTTGCCTGTGGTGATGTGTCCAGTAAGAAATTGCTATGGCTGAGGTCAAAGAGATTTCTGCCTGTGTTATCCTCTAGGATTTTCATGGATTCCTGTCTCACATTTAGGTCTTTCATCCATTTAGAGTTTATCTTTGTGTATGGTGTAAAAAAGTGGTCCAGTTTCAGTCTTCTGAATGTGGCTGTCCAATTTTACCAAACCATTTGTTGAAGGGACTGTCTGTCTGCCATTGGATTTTCTTTCTTGCTTTGTCGCAGATTAGTTGACCATACAGTTGTGGGTCCATTTCTAGGTTCTCTCTTCTGTTCCATTGATCTTTGTGTCTGTTTTTGTGCCATCCTGTCTTGTTGATTACAGCTTTAGTACAGCTTGAAGTTAATTTTAAACATCTATGTTTCAGAGCAGGTTTCTAGACTTCCCCATTTTTCAAAACATCCTGTTGTCTCTTGTACTCTAGTACTTATCTCAATTTGATTACATATTGATTTGTATAAGTCCATGGCAAGAAATGTCTACTTTGATTGTCATGGTATACTTAGCTCCCAATATAGGTTGTCAATAAAAAAATTATTGAATTAGTTTATTTTATGGTGTTTATTAAGTAAAAAAGAAAAAGAAGTTTGTAGTGGGACTTAAACAAGCATGATAACAAAGAAATGGTAAGATTCTTTATATATTTTAAAGGTAGAACTGAAATGTTATCCTTATAGATTGTTTTGGGTATGAAAGAAAGAGAAGAATTATGGATATATCAAATGTCTTTGGTCTGAACAATTGGAAGAATGGGGTTGTAATTAACTGAGATGTTGAAACCTGTGGAAGGTGTGCATGTGTATGTGTGTAGAAGTGAATCTCTTTGAATATATAAAATTGAAGTTTTAGATACCCTTCATGAGGCTGTTGAATACAGAGTTGGATATCACATTTGGGATTTGAGGAAAGCTGAAAATATAAATTTAGGAGAAAGAATGAGAAAAGAAAAGGAAGAAGGATCAAGTTCTTGATAATCAAAGAACATGAATCACATTGTATGGGGACTTTTCTGTAAAGGAGAAGAGAGAAATGTTTTGGAAGGTCTATGGAAAAGTGAACTCAAGAGAGGGATTTTTTTAAAAGATAGATGTACTAGCAGAGTGTTTGAAAATTGAGTGCCTTCTTTACCCACATGCCATGGAAAATTTTCTTGACTGCATTTAATTATACACCTGATTTTCTTAATTTTCAACTCATGAATATATTTTTTGAAAGAGTAGTATTGACAGTAGAAATTTTGTATAAATTTTTTTCTTTCTTTGTACTCATTGCTTCTTGTGTGGTTGGCTTTGTTAATTTTCATAGAGTATTGTGTGGCTACTGAAATTTTTGGTATGGGTTGTAAAGAAAAAAAAGAAAATAGGGTTTTTATTTCTACTTGGAAGATATTTTTAACATTGCATTGACAATGTTATAGACCCACACACTTTAAATTTATATATTTCCCAGTTTATCAGCAATGTTTCTTTGCAAACCATTTACTTAATACTGATGGTGTTATTTCTTTAATGGGGAAAAAACATGTTGTCCTAGTAGCCATGGTAACTGTTAATTTGTGAAGATTGTATGCAATTCAATTTCAGTGTTCAACCTGAATATTGTTGACATTTTTCTTTGTATTTACCTTTTAAAAAATACTAAAACAGAATTTTAATGTGTATATAGAATTATGGTAAATGTAACATGTAAAACTAGACTTATATAGTTGTGTCCTATTGGTGACTCAAATATCATTACTGGTATTGTCAGTAATGAAATTTTCTAAAATGATAACATTTGTTTTATTTTGAAGAAGACATGGTACAGTTTTCCCATGATTTACACTGTAGTTGCACTTAGGAAATTGCATATAATACTCAGTATATTAAAACTATGCAAAAAACTTACTTTGTGTTATATGTAAAATGTACTTAGGTTCTAGTCTCAGGTAAATAAAAACATATTCAAACTATGTTAATTTCTGAAAGGACAGTTTTTTTCTGTGTAGAACTGATATCTGGGTTGCAGAATAACTAATATTGCTGACTACTGTACACTAAATTACAGTGGTGAACCCCAGTCTTTGTGTCAACAGCCTTTACAAATTTCTAAAATGCCCTTTTAATATGAACCACTCCCAATCAAACTGCTGACTCATTCTTTGTCCTCTACCATCAATTCTCTGAACATCATCCTGAGTAATCATGTAAAATGGTAACTCTCATTATATTGACAACCTACCTAAAATATGTTAATGTTATCCTATTCTTGAGATAAAGATTTGATTCTTCAAGGCTATGAACTGGACTCTGTAGGCTTTCATGCTTATTCCCCCAAGCTGTATTTGCCCTATTTCAAAATTTTGTATTTTCCAAGCAAATTTCTACCACAGAGACTTTGAAAGTGCTTTTTTTTTTTCTGCTTGGAATTCCCTCTGTTCCTCTTTTTATGTAGTCAGCTCCTACTTATCTTTGTTTTTGGTTTAATTATTGTTTTCTCTGGAAAGGCTTTATAAACTCAGTGATTTGGTAATCTAATTTATATCCTCTCATAATTCCATGCTCCTTTTCTTTATAGCACTGTTCACTTTGTTATGTCTTTGAGGCATTGATTTCTGTTTCACAACAAGCTTGCCATGACTGTCTATCTTTATTCAGGTCTTGCCATCCTACCCAACACATTGTCATTTCTTAACACATATTAATAAGTTATAAAATTAATAAAGAAGAAACCTTACAGTTGGAAGAACTGAGTCATAAAAGAAGCCAACAAGTTTTGTTAGTAAAAAGAAGTTCATTTTGGATGCAGAGATGATGTGTGAAGACATGGAAATCAAACATTTTGGCATGAGCACAGATGATGCAATACAGCCAGAATGCTGATGAAGGAATTTAAGGATTGAAAACATTTACAGAGTTCATAATAAGAAACCAATGACGACTTTCAGTCAGGGTAACGATAAGATTGTATTAGAAGTCAGAAGGATTACTCTGCCTATAACGAACGAATTGAAACATGGCATGTTTAGATACAGAGAAAGAATCTGCTTCTCAATTAGAGTAGTCCAAAAGAGTAAATTGGGGCTGGGCTAAAGGAATTTCTGCTGATCTCTGTTTGGGTGGTGTAGCTTTTAGGATGGTTTTCTATAAGTTTGAATTGAACTTTTGGTTCTTCTCCTTTTATGTCTTAAAAGAGACAGAAATGGTTATATTCTTTAGTAAAAGATCACATAAGTAGACCAATTTATTATTGAATTATAAACTCAATTTTGAGTTTCATATTTATATGAAAAACTTCTAATAGGATCCTAACTGACACAAAAGAAAAGCAATCAAATTATCTTTAACTGAAGCATATAAACTGGAAATGAAGGCTACACCACAGGATCTTGTTCCATGCAGCATATAAAAAAGGTATTTAAGAGGAAATTAAATTGAAGTATATTCAGTATAATGTTAATTGATATAGAAAATGTCAATTCAAGTTTCTCATAATAGTTGAGATGAGCAAATGATTCAAAGTAATTTGGGCTATGATGATATTGATCACTCAAATTTTTTTCACTCCAATTCACTTTACACTGTGTCCTTGGGAATGCAGTAAAATAATAATAATAAAAAAGTAATTTAAAACATACCTAATCAAGCCTTTATTTTAGATGTTCTGGATTTCTTTTCACCTTATTAGAAAGAAATATACTTATTATAACCTTTGAAAAGTTTATAGAGATACTACTGTCAATTCTGCAAAAATAGATAATGGTTTTTACACACTAATCCACATTTAATTTTTTTGTGCTTGTCCTTGATGAAAATCATAACATGTAATGCCAAAAATAAATAAAAAGAAAGGCATACATTACATAAATATTTATTGTATATTAAATCTAAATTATAGCCATCAAGGTTCACCTGAATGCTAACATACTCATTTTGTTCAGTATTTTTTATTTAAGCCCAACATACTATTCCAGGCACTGACACAAATAGACAAAATAACAGTTAGTGGAAATAAAAACAAGGGTCTTAAGTCAAGGTAAAGGGAGAAAACAATGATTAGATTGCCTGACTCTTCAAAAAGTTATAGCAGCTGATCCATGATAGCAGCATGTAAAATAAATGAGGAAAAAAAGTTTTTTTGTTGGAAGTTTGATGCTCTTTGCTACTGCAGCACAGCAAACTAATATACCCTGGGAGAAGTTCCATGAAGGAGAAGTTTGCCTGAAGTGGTGAGGTTCAACAGGCTGAACTGTCATACAGTGTTTGAAGTAAGAAGCATAGTATGAAAATTTTGAAGTAAGTAAATAAAATAGCCAGGTTTACATATTAAAATACCAGTTAGAAAATTTCCTAGAAGGAGGCCATGCCCAATTTCAGACAGGCTATTATAATAAGCTTGATAAGAGATAATGGACCCGAAGTGAAACAGTAGCAGTCAAAATAGAGAAAAATCATGGATTTAGAGCATTTAGAAACTACGTGACTTGGTATTAGAGTTGAAATGAGTGGGAGAGAGAAAGAAATCATGGATGAAACCCAGATTTCTATTAGGTAAATGATGCCATCTAATAAAAAAAAAAAAGGGAGACCTACAAGGCCCACAATTGGGGATAGGAGAATAAAAGTGGAAAGTTCAGTTTGGGATGGGCTAGTTGTGTACCATATGTACATCCATAGTGAAATGTTAAGTTTTATGTGTGGTCAGAAACTCAGAGGACTATGCAGGGTAGAAATACATAGTCAGAAGTTACCAGCCCATAGACACTAACACAAGTGGCTGCAGTTTGTTTGACAGAGTGTATGGGTAAGAGGATTAGGAACATGGTTCTTGTATCACCAGCCTTTAGGAAAAGGGCAGAAGGAAACATTCTGTGAAGAAAACAAAGAATCCCTGAACCTTAAGCATCAAATGAAGAAAGTAGAGTATTGTGGTAGCTAAGTCAGTATTGAAGCAGATAGTGCGTTCAGGACATGCAAATGCAGCTGAAATATCAAGAGTAAAAGAAACCATAAAATGGCTATTGCTTTTTGTTATAAGAGAAATTTTATATAAGTGATACAGAGAAAAATTAATGGGTGAAGGAGTAGGAAATGAAGACTAGGGAACAGTGATTTTACCAAAATGTTCAATAAATTTGGCTTTAAAGAGAAGCCGAATAATAGGATGACAAGACATATGTGATTTGGAGCCAAGAGACTGTAGTGTTTTGTTGCTGCTGTTCTGGAGATGACTTGATACTAATGGGAAGGAGCAAGAAGAGGCTGACCGGTTAAAGATGCAAGGGGCAGTTAGGGAAACTAAAGGAGTTCACCGAGAAAACCAAGGGGATGGGATGCAAGGTTCAGATAAAGGGGCTTGGATTGCATGAGGGGAGGCTGGAATAAGGAAAAACACTTCCCTGGTGTAAAAGATTGGTCGGTCATAGGTGTGCTGAAAGGCTTATGTAAAGTAACTTGTCATTAACAGAGAGTGAGGGGTATGACCAAGGCCTTAAAGTTCCCCACAGCTCGACCAAACTTCAGACATATATATGTCTGTGTGTGTGTGTGTGTGTGTGTGTATGTGTGTATACATATACACAACTACTGGCCCCTGACCTCCCTATTCCTAGATGATTTACTTTAGAAAACTTTACCTTGTAAATTCTCTGTCCCTTTGAGGTGTAAATCTCCTTCCAGCTTCTTGCCAGTTTTACTGTTCCTTTTCAAGAACATGGGAGCCTTCTCTTGGAAATGTAATCATCAAAGGAGATATCACCCCTATCTCCCAGTTTCTGTGGGAGAGTGGGAGCCTAACTTCCACTTCCTGCCAATGAGTGGACTCAGGTGGCCCAAATTAGCTCACATTGGCTAATATCCCCGCTAACGTCCTCTGGTGCTCGTCCACTAGCTCACCCCAGTGCTGAAGAACCCTAGTGCCTTTTGTTTCAGTGCAGTTAAATGCGTTCTCTCTCCTCTCCTGCAGTAGTTTTAAGTACATCTTCTGTGCTTGTTTAATGCTCTCTGGCAGTTTTTCTGACAGTTTCCTGAGGAAATCCAAAGATACGGTTAAGGAAACCATTTGAAACTGCCTGTGTGGAAAATAAGAAAAAAACTTTTCTGGGGAAACAAAGATAGATAACTGGGCAGTGATGAAATCAGTTAGAATTACACAAATATATAATGGAGCTCTACAGTTTTATAGTATATCAACAAACATTACACACAAATTACAATGTTTACTCCCAGTTATGAAGGAGTCAGGCAGCTGGATTTACTCAGGATGGGTATGTTGTCTTATAAGGGAGAAGAAATGAATATAGTAAATGGATTTGAAGGTATTGACAAGAGAGTGGTTGAAGTAATGGATTCTGGAAACTGTTGAAGGAATGAATGAAGATAGGGTTAGGTTAGTGAGGGAGGAATTAGAGCAACAAAGTGAGTATGGGATCCTTGAATCATAGGAATTGTTGCCACTGGAACAATTGAGTAACAGTGCTTGAGAGATAGAAAGTGGGCCCCTCCTAGGTCTAAAATCTTATGATTTTGTTATCTTACATCTGTTTGTTATTTCCAAAGTCCTTAGTGTCCCCTTAAACATCTTTATGTTGTTTAGCTGCACTTTGTTTTGTTTTTGATAACTAGGAAGTGTGTTCTGTGACTCAAGTCCTTTACCCCTAATGAGTCAACTTTGCTTTTCGAAGCTTCAGTTGCTGTCCTAATCCTTTAAGAGAAAGTGTCATTTTGTTCAAGTGTAGCCCTGTCACTTGGTACTCAGCACATTGCTGTCTTTCAGTCACAATTTTCTCTTTTATCTGTTTAGACTAGAAATATTCTTGCATTTTTGACTCTTGCTGGGATCTGCCTAAGCCTCTGCCTGATTTTTGTCTTCTCTTGTGATATTGTGGTACTTTAAGTGGATGTTGATGTATATTTTTGATAATCTCAATTAATTTTGATGGTGGTGTTATTGTTATTACTGTTGTGTATATTTTGTTTCTTTGTTGTCTGTGATGTAGTAGTCAATGGAGGTGGGGAGAAATTATTTCTGAAATCCCATAAATTGGAAGAACTCAAGTTGTCAATAAACGATATTGTTATAATAGTTCAGTGAAAGTCTGCCATCTATGCTCATAGAGAATAACTGTGGAGGGTGGGAGAGAGCAGGGAGTGGTCTGGTTATAAGCCATGGGGGTGCTTTCAGAGGTCTTAGTGAATTTTACGCAAAGATTGGCTTTGTTGTCATGGCAGGGACAGTTTCCTGCTGGCAGGATTTGCAAGCCCAGATCTTCAAATGAAAGTCCCCACATAGAGCTAAGAAATAAACACTGTCCCACAATCAGCTCACACATGCAAACGTCATGTCTGATGGAAGAGTTAAAGCACAGAAAAGTAGAACTTCCAGCCGAGGTAGAATTTTTAAACCTACAGCCTTCTCAGAATAGCCAGTTTGGTCAAAATTCCTCCAGCAGCTGGAGCTAGTTATATAATATGCAGGGCTTAGCGCAAAATAAATGATGGACTCCTTGGTAAGAATGAAGGGTAAAAAGTGGCATGAAAGGTACTGAAAGGTTGAACTCTTTCTGCAATCTCTAAACTTGCCATGTTTTTTTTATTTGCCAAATAATGTTTGAAGTAAGAAAAAAAATAAGATTATGCTTTATTAGCATGACATTTACTCTCCATTTTTATATTGTGTATTGCTAGCTTTGATTGCAAATGTAAGAGCATTTAACTTGTGTGTGGAATCACTGAAATTACAGTTTGTATTTCTTAGCCCATATATGCCTATGTATTTCATCATTTCAAAACAGTAGAAATGCAACACAAAATTAATTCCACTGCCTTTCCCAGTGCTTTATATTCAGCTTACTGATAAATATGGAAAGACTTAAAGGGAAGGGTTGCCTTATCTTTGCTGTTCCTTCTCTGTCGTCATGGTCAGTATAAGTGGTTAGCTGATCCCAGGGCATAAGATGAGTAAGAGAGTTTGTGATATGGTTTCTTGGTCATTCTTTTGTCTGAGAACAGTTTTGTTTTTTTCTACACTTGACAGAAGTTCTAGTTCAAACAGACATGGCCTCTCAGGGTGTAGGGCTGTTAGCACTCATCTCTCCCGCTTCTGCAGAAATAGACATAATTCTCTTATCTTGTACTCACCTTGAGTTTCACTAAACTCCCATGTATTGTTGTTCCATAGGAAAACTGTCCATTAGGCAACCCAAACACTTAGGTGAACAGGATGGCAAAGAATGGTGGAAGCCATGCTTGTTGTGCTTATATCATCCACAAACTTACAAGTTCCATGGTCGGTCCCTTTGGACTTCATTTACAGAATGGAAGTTCTAAGATAAAATTATTCAGAATTCTGGGACTGTGATAGCAGAGGATCAAACCACAGACTCTTCTGAACATTGGGTCACGTGCTTGCCAGTAAAGCCCACTTTGCTAGAAGCAGCAGATAAAAATCTGCCTGAAGAGTTCCAGACAAGGTTCCTGTTAGAGGGCCCAAAGAGCAGAAGTGCATTCCTTGGTGCTTGCTCTCTTGCTTTTGCCCTAGGAAAACCTTCCCAGGATCTGTGTTTCTACTTGGGCAGCCAGCTCCCTGAGCGTAAGAGAGGGAGTTGGAGAGAGGAAGGGCTTCCTCGGTTGAGGGAGGAGACAGAGCACACTACAAGGAGAAAGAGCACACTAGAATGAGATATATCTAACTTTATATTCCCTTTCAAGTCTTGAGAGCTGGATCTCTCAGTTGTGGGCAAACAGATGGCCCTAAATAAAACAGAAGATGTATGGCACTCCCATCTCCACCCATGCCCTAGCTCACAGGGGAAGGCAGGATAAGGGGCTGTTGGGGTTTGTCCTTCTTGTATTACCCTGCTTTCCGCATAGGAAGGAGAAGATGTCCATTTACACTGGCCAAGAGAGGACAGGTGAGAGCCAAACTCAGGCCAAAATTTCAGGTGTAAAAACTTTGTCTTCAGCAACTACCCCTTTTATCTATTCACACCATTGTTGTATCCTGGTATGATGGTCTTTTACCAAATGCCCGTGGGCCTTATTCTAGCAGGCTCTTTGGTGCCCTGCATCCTGGACTCCATGCTCTTACTTAGCCTTGCTCCTTCTCATCCTTCAGGTCATGACTTATCCCAGAGGCACTGATATAATGGAATTCACTGCTCCTCTATTATCTTTTTTTACTATGTCTGCACAGTTGTTCAACCATCATCACAATCCAAAGTAAGAACTTTCCCCAGTGATCATTTGCAATAATCATAATCATTATCCCACTCATCCTCTGTTTTTTTTTTTTTAAGATTTTATTTATTTATTTGACGGAGAGAGACACAGCTAGCGAGAGAGGGAACACAAGCAGGGGGAGTGGGAGAGGAAGAAGCAGGCTTCTAGCAGAGCAGGGAGCCCGATGCGGGGCTCGATCCCAAGACGCTGGGATCATGCCCTGAGCTGAAGGCAGACACTTAACGACTGAGCCACCCAGGCACCCGCACTCATCTTCTGTCTTACACCACCATCTATCTGTGTTCTTTCTCTGTCAGCTTGCTTTTTTTGGACAGTTTATAGAATTGTAATCCAACACTGTATAGTCTTTTACATATGCTTTTCTTTTCTTAGTATGATTTTGAGGCTCACCTATGTTGCAGCATCAATAATTTGTTCCTTTTTATTACTGACTAGCATCCCATTATTTGGATGTATCACATTTTGTTTTTCCGTTCATTCATCTTTTAATGGCATCTGGATTTTTTTTTCAGTTTTTTAGTATAGTCAGTAATACTGCTACAACTACTGTGCACATGCCTTGTGTGAACATGTTTTTATTACTCTTGAGTAAATTCCTAAGAGTTGAACTGTTGGCCGAGGGGCGATATATGTTAAACTTTTTGAGAAATTGCCAAATTGTTTTCCAAAAAGTGTCATTTTATATTCTCACCAGCAATATGTGATAATCCCAGGCTCTCCACATCTTTGCCAAAGCATGTTACTCTCTCTCTCTCTAACTATAGCCTTCTAGTGGGTATATAGTGGTATCTCCTTGGGGATTTAGTTTGTACTTCCCCAATGAATAATGTTGAATACCTTTTAATGTGCTATTCATGTGTCTTCTTCAGTTAAACGTCTTTTCAACTCTGCCCATTTTTAAGTTGGGATGTTGTTTTCTAATTATTGTGTTATAGAGTTCTTTAAACATTCTGTTAAAGTCCTTTGTCAGGTATATGATTTGCAAAAATGTTTTTCCATCATGGCTTGTCTTTTCATTTTCTTAATAGGGGCTTTTGAAACAAATTTTTTTTTTCATTTTGATAAAATTCAAATCTCTCTTTTTTTTCTTTTAGGGAACATACTTTTGATGTCACATTTAACACTTTTTAGACTAATACAAGGTCCCCCAATTTTCTCTTGTATTTTCTAAAGGTTTTAGGTCTGTAGTCATTGTTTATATATGGTATGAGGTAAGAGTCTAAATCAATTCTCTTTTAATGTGCCCAAGCACAAGTTGTTGAAAAGGTTATATTTTATATTAAATTGTTTTGGTACATTTATTGAAAATGAGTATGTGCTAAGGTTTATTTCTGGACTTTCAATTTTATTACATTGATCTGATGTATATCTTTATGCAAGTACTATGTACTGTCTTAATTCCTGTAGTTTTGTAGTAAGTTTGGAAATCAGAAAGTACAAGTTCTCTAACTTTTTTCTTATTTTACAAGATTGTTTTTGCTATTCTAGGTATTATAGATTTCTATATAAATATTAGCATCAGCTTGGCAATTTTTAAAAAATTGCTGGATATTTGAAGGGAAAGCAATAAATTCATAGACAAATTTGAGAATTACCATCTTGACAATACTGTGTCTTTCAACTCATGAACACAGAACATTTCTCTATTTATTAGATGTTCTTTAATTTTACTCAACAGTATTTTACAGTTCTGAGTATGACTTGCAATTTTTTTTGTTAAATTTATATCTCACTTTTTTTAAAGCCATTGTGAATGAAATTGCTTTCTTAATTTATTTTTTGGTTTTGATATAAAAATATAAATGATATTGAATTTGAATCCTGAGACCTTACTAATTTGTTTATTAGTTCAGATAGTTCTTTTCTGGATTCCTTGGTGACTTTTTCTACATGCATTATTAAGTCATCTGTAAATAAAGACAGTTTTGCTTCTGTTATCTTCATCTATGTATTCATTTATTTATTTCTGCTTTATTGTACAGGGTAGGGTACCAAGACAATGTTGAATAGAAGTGGAAAAAGTAGATGTTCATGCCTTGTTTTCAGTCTTAGGAGGAAAGCATTGATTTTTCACCACTGCATATATTGTAAGCTGTGAGGCTTTTGTAAATGGCCTTCATCATACTGAGGAAATTCCCTTCTTTTCCTAGTTTGCTAAATGTTTTTTAAATCATGAATGGATGTCAGTCTTTGTCAATTCCCCCCCCCTGCATTTATTGAGATTATAATGCAGTTTGATTTCTAAACCCTTTCCAATTAGTATGATTATTATATTCATTGATTCTCAGATTGTAAAACAACAGTATATTTCTTGGATAAATTCCCCTTGGTCTTGGTGTATAAACATTTTTTAGGTGGTGCCAGATTTTGTTTATAACTATTATATTAATATTTATCTGTCAGTGTTAATGGGGAATATTGACCTTAAGTTGTATTTTATGTTGTCTCTGTCTAGCCTTGTATCAGGGTAATAGTAGCCAAATAAAATGATATGGGAAGTGTTTTCTCCTTTATATTCTGAAAGAGTTGTGAAGAAATGTTGTTACCTCTTTTTTTTAGATATTTGAAAGAATTAATATGTGAAGTCCTCTGGGGATTTTCACTGAACCTGACCTCATTGCATTTTATGCCCCAACTCATTGAGCTCTTCCAAATAAGTTTCATTAAACTTTTAGGCCTTTCCTTGTCTAATTTTATGTGCCTTTTAGGTCTCAGCTTGAAAGGCATTCCCTTGCAATAACAGGATTTAGCTCATTTTGCAATATTACAGAATTGTTTTTCCTATTTTCTATAGCTGCTGTGAGTTAATTATGCTGTGAATGTGTGTGTATTGTGTACCATTTAATTTCATATATTATTTGATAATTTAAAGGAATTTAAAAAATTATAGAGGTAAATGTTTTGGTCATATTGCATTTCAACTGTTTAGTTAGAAACTGTCTATCCATTTATTCCTCCAAAAACCATAGCTTATTGTGACTTAATATTTTCTGATAACTTAGGATTCATATTTTCTTAACTCATTTAAAATTTCCTCTTGTGTTTATAGATGACATTAGTCTTGTTGGTGCTTACCAGCCCAGTTTTCCAGAAGAACACCAATAGTTAAACAGCAGACATTGTGGGGAAATATGGGACATCTTAATAAGAGGATGTTAGCAGGTTGTTAATGTAGGATTTGTGGTTGTGTTAGATACTTTGGGGGAGGGTTCAATAAATTAGATTACCTTTCAGGATTGAATGCTGTTAGGAAGTATTGGTAATTGTATTAAGTAATGTCTAAAAAGTACTATACTAAGTGGAGTTAAACATGTGAGAGAGATTATTGCAGTAGGGGTTCAGGCTTTTGTAGTTGGGGACAGATTCTGAACTCAACTCCACTGAAGCAAAAGGCAGGAGAATTTTTAAATGCTGGGATGGTCTCATGGAAAACTACTAGTCAGCATTAGTCAGGTGATTGGTCAAAGTGATTAGGTCATCTATGTGTGTTAATTGGTGTTTATTGAGGAGTTTGGCTCCTACCCTACCATAGACTATGAAATAGGGGAGCTATCTTTCTTGATTATATTTCAGAAAAGATGGTTCCCAGGTCCTTAGGAAAGACATTCCTGTCTTGTAAAACTGGAAGAGACTGGGAGAGCAGAGAAAGAGTTTATAATTAAAAGCTTTCTGAAGTAAATCCTCTGAGAAAAGTGAGGTTAGGGTCCTGTTGTCAGGAAGGAAGCAACTAAAGTTAGGTCAAGCTGAGGGGAACATTAAGGCCCTCTTGGTTAGTACCTTGATAATTGTTTTCTAGGAAGATTGGAAAAACAGAACAAGGCTAAAAGTGTAATTGAACAAGAAGTAGCGGTTACTTGCGGTACCTAGAGAGGGGCTAGTTGGTCTTTCTGGATGCTTGTACAGCGTTGGTTGGTTGTGCTCAGAAGTGATTACAGAGAGATTTTGTTTCTTCCTTCTTTCCATCAGGATCATAGAGTAATTTCGTCTGATATTGTGAGTTTGTGAAATTACTTATGTTCAGCAGAACACCATAGCCTAACAGTTACTGCCATGTCAGCTGTGAGTTGACAGCTGTCAGAGCGGTTTATTGCTGTCTGTACCTTGATATTTTTGTGTTTACTTTTATTTTTGGAAGGAAGAGAGGCGTGTTTTTGTAGATGGGTGAAAATAATATATTTTTCATTTTTTTCTATATTTTGTATACATCATCTGTCAGCAGAAGGTGTTTTTAATCTCTGCTATTAAAACCAAATAGGACTAGGGTTTGATGAATCTGCCCTTTAAAAATTATATGGCTTAGAGTGAATTGATTGACAATTTTTCTACTTTTTATTTCTATTCTTAATATTTTCTCATCTGACTTTTTTGAATTGCCTTTATAATTTAACATTATCATCAATGGTGCACATTTTCCTAGAAAACAGAATAATACAGTAATTGGAAAAAAAACCCATATATAGTTATAGTTCTTTCGTTATTTCAAACGATGTGATAATATGTTTCCTTCTCATTTTACTTAATTATGTTGGTCATGCATATTTTTCAATAAGTAAACTTAACCGTACATAGGAAATCTCTTGATATTTTTATCATTCTGTCATTTAGAGAATTGAGGGATACAATTCAATGAGTGATCACATACAGTCATTTTTCTAAAAAATATTAAGGTAATACTATCTTGTTAAGGAAGAAGAAGGTATATACTATATATGTGTTGGTGGGTTTTGAATATATGATGTGTGTCAGATAATGGCTCTGGCAATCAATGTATTCATATACAAGTCCAATAAACATTTCTGAGACTGAGGATTTCTGAGACTCTGATTATAAGCCTAAAGTTTATCACTTCCCTTAGCAGTAATTATGATAGAAGTGAATATAAAATCATGCCTCAACTCTCATTTCTTGAGGTGTGTCCCACCCTCTTCTCATGGCTTTAAAATCAAATGCAGCCAGTCAACCCTTCTCAACTCCAGACCATGAATACAATAGTTTCTTAGTATCTCCATTTGGATATCTGATATCTTGATATGCCTATTAATGTGATAGATGCCATTTTCATTACCCCCAATCTTCACCTCCTCTAGATTTATCTAGGTTAATAGCAGTTCCAGTCTTCCAGTCATTTGAGCAAAAAATTGGGTCATCCTTGATACCATCTTTTAATCCCATTCCCTTGCTAATTAGTTATCACTTCCCAAATGGCTCTGTCTTCAAATTATATCCAGAATTTAACCAAAGCTCACCACTACCACTGTGCTGAAGGCACCATCATCTCTTTTCCCTGACTGGTAAAGCCTCCCAGTGGTCCAGCTGAATTCTGCCTCCTCAGCGCTCTGACAATAGAGCAGCCAGTATAGGCTGCATCTCATTGCATTTCTATTTAAACTTTCCAGGGGTTGCCAGTTTCCCTCAGTATAAAAGCCAAAGTCGGAAGGCCTCAGATGATCTGGATCTTGAGAATATTATCTTTTGGATCCTACTCCTTCTGGTCTGACCCTGCTGTTGTTCTTCCTATGATTATATTCCTGGCTGAAGGTCTTTGTCCAGCTTGCTCTCCCTGCCCAGATTTCTCCTCCAAGATACCCTCAAGTATTGCTCCTTCACCTCATTTAATTCCTCACTAAATGTTACCTTCTCAGTGACATCTTCCCTGGGAACCTTAAAGTTCAATCCCTTCCCAGACACTGGACTCTGCATCAGTTCTCCTTGTCTTATTTCTCTTCAAAATATTTATCACCTTCTAACATTTTGTAAAATTTAAGAATCTGATTTGTCTTTATTCTTCCACTAGAATTAAGTTCCATGAAGGGAGAAAGTTTGACTTTTTTTAACATGTCTGAATCACCATCCCAACAACAGAGCTGGGTGCATAATACCTGGTGCAGGTAGATATATAAAAAGGGTCATGGATGATTCTTAAAAACCTCTGTAGAATATTCTTTAGGTAGTTTCTATTAATCTGGATAAAAAAATCCACTAGATATCATTCTGTCCTTCTAGATAGGATAATTTGTGCACCAGTGAAAAACAGTCCAAGAATCTCAGTGGTTTACAACTACAGTGGTTGATTTCTGGCTTATTATCACATGTCCATAACAAGTCAGTATGGTTCTGTCCACATCACCTTCATCCAGCATGACAATCAGTCTTTTTTTTCCCCCAAGAATTGTGCCCTTCTTGGTAGAAGAAAGAAAAGAAACCATGGCTAACTATGTGCTAACTCTTAAACCTGCTTGAAAGTATCACTTTTTTGTTTCTATTTCAATGGCAAAGCAAGTCATATGATCAATCCTGAGGTCCTCAGGGCAGGGAAGTATAATTCTCTCACAGGATGAAGTAGAAATAATTATGAACTATGATACTATGGCTTACGATAGTATATTTAAATCATAATGAAAAGGACCTATTTTCATTATTTGTTTTAACCAATTTCATTATTATATTTCTTATCTCATACATTCTAAATTTGGAGTATTCCTCATTGTTTTCTTTCTTTTACAGACTATGAAATATGGTCTTTATGTTTTCATCTTCTCTATTGTTTTGATAGAGATAATGTATAAATCTTTTTATTTCTTTATTTCCCTAAATAACAAATAAAGAGTATTCTTTTTGGGGCACAGATTTTAACTCACTATTATCATCTTTAACCCTTCCCTTATGAATGAAAAAAATATATATAGTTGTCTTCATTCATTTGGGCTGCTATTAAAAAAAACCCACAGACTACGTGGCTTATGGATAGCAGAAATATATTTCTCACTGTTCTGGAGGCTGAGAAGTCCAAGATCAGCGTGCTGGCAGATTCAATATGTGGATCTTAGATGGCTTCGTTTCACCGTATTCTCTCATGGCAGAGGTGGGGAGGGAGCTCTTTCAGGAGTCTTGTAAGAGCGCATACGATTCATGAGGGCTCCACTCTCATGACCTAAACAGGCCCCCAAGGCTCCACCTCCTAATACCATCATATTGGGGTTTAGGGTCCAATATATGAATTTGGGGGTAAGAGGGACACAATACACAGCATTCCACTCTAACCCCCCAAAATTCATGTCTTCATATCCTTCTCTCATGCAGAATACATTCATTCCATCCCAATAGCTACAAAAGTCTTAACTTATTCCAGAATCAACAAAAGTCTAAGTCCAAAGTGTCATTTAATTATCATCTAAGTCAGATATGGGTCAAACTGGAGGAATTTTTCATTCTGAGGCAAACTGCTCTCCTCCAGCTATGATCTTGTGAAATCAAACATGGTATGCACTTCCAAAATACAATGATGGGGACAGGCATGGGATAGATACTCTCATTCCAAAAGATAGAAATAGAAAAGAGTAACAGGTCCTGAGCAAGTCTAAAACTAATTGGCTCCACCCCTAAGACCTAATTTTCTCCCAAAGGCCATACCTCCTAACACCATCACCTTGTGGTTTAGGATTTCAATGTTTGAATTCTGGGGGGACAAAAATATTGAGTCCATAGCAATAATTATTAAAAAGATTGCTACCATTCCAACAGTCTAGCTATGATTCACTTATTCCCAAGTAGATCATTGGTGCAATGGTAATAAAAAGAATATGATGGATTTGAGATACAAGAGGGAAAACATATGGGATATAAATATTGAATAGGTGCTTTAGAAATAGACAAAGAAGTTGAGTATTATGTCAAGATTCATGGCCTGGAATTTTTGTGCTCAAAGTAACTTCAATCAGAATTGAGGAAGTCCTTTTGGGATTCATACACTGAGGGAATCTTGTTTCACAGCTGTCTGGACAATATTTCTTTTTCACTGTTTTCTTGAATTAGATAAAACTCTAGCTTTCTGTCATCATGCATTTCTTTATGCGGGAAACAGAGCCACAAGGAAGACCATTTAAATGCACACAGGCTTTTGAATCTTCCAGTTCTAAGCCAAGTGTCTCAACCCCTTGGAGTAATCTAGGATAAATTACTTAGCTTCTTTCGGCTTCAGTTTTCCCTCTTTGTTATTAGGAAATCATTACAATCTATGTGGAACTTTAATGAATTACTGCATGCAAAATGCCTCACACAGTCCCTAGAACATAATAAGCCTTCCATAAATATTTTGTTTTTATTATCCAGCCTAAACACTTTAAAGCTTCTTATTGTTTTTCATTATGTGTTTTTGCTGAACTCTGAGATTGGTTGTCCTCCATATCATATGAATTTCACAATGTGAAAATTTACATGGGAACTGGATGCTGAGAGTACATACTGAGAGGAAAGGAAACAACCTCTCAGCTGCATACTGAGAATAGGAGAGATCATGAAATTTTAGAATACAGACTGAATTGAAATTATTTGGGAGGTTTATTTTCTGTTTAACAAGCTATATAAATTTGCTCAAAAAGTACATCAACAGACAAAGGCAGTGAAAAAAAAATCTGTGAATCCATGACTTACTGCCCAGGAGGTAACAGAGTTTTGCTAACAAAATCATGTAAATGTCGCAAACAAGTTTAGAGTTAGGGATACTGAAAGAGTTCTCATTCCTGAGAGTTGAGTAGTTTAATGGTCACGTTTTTGACAAAAATGATATTATTAACCAGCTGGGGGATAGAAAAAGTGTATATGAATTTAGTCCTCATTGAAATAGATAACATTTTGTGTGAAAAGAAATATGGATATGGCAAACAACTGTAAATTGAATACTGGGTTAAAAAGGAAAATTAGATTTTCATTATAAAATTGGAATTTATGGACCAGATACGATACTTAGAGCTACAGAAATAGTGAGGTCAATTACTGAAAACTATTTTTTTTTAAAAAGCCAATGATCAAGGCACCAACTTAGGAGGACGTTTGATCAGCGATGGTGACTCTCTGGAGTCCTGTGGTGAAGAAAGAATGGAATCAGGAATGTGCAGTGCTGCCAAGAGGGAAGAGAGCTTTAAAAAGGAAAGGATCAAATGTGGAGAGATGTCAAACAGGAACTGAGCTTAAAAGATCCAGATTTATCTGGCTTGAGTATTAGATGGGCAGTGATCTTTTAGAAGAACTAAATTTTAGTAGATCAGCAAACAAAACGCATGGATTATTAAGTCCTTTAATAAGAAAATAGAGTAATCAGAAAATAAGGACAGCAGGGGCGCCTGGGTGGCACAGCGGTTAAGCGTCTGCCTTTGGCTCAGGGCGTGATCCCGGCGTTATGGGATCGAGCCCCACGTCAGGCTCCTCTGCTATGAGCCTGCTTCTTCCTCTCCCACTCCCCCTGCTTCTGTTCCCTCTCTCGCTGGCTGTCTCTATCTCTGTCGAATAAATAAATAAAATCTTTAAAAAAAATAAGGACAGCAAATAGAGATCACTCTTGAAAATTTTGATAATTGAAGGAAACAAGGACCTTCATTTTTGTTTTGTTTTTTTTTCCACAGACTGTTATTCAGACATACTACTGAAATGAACTAAAAGTAGATAAAAGTTTTAAATAAAAATTATCAAGTACTGAGGGAAATTCCAATTAAAAATCTATAAGAATTATATACAAAAATTTATAAATTTAAATGCATGACATTTAAAAAGATTACAAATGGAGATGTATACGCAAAGTCCAATGATTAGAAAACATTTTGAGATGTCAGTTTTTCTCACACTGATAGGGTAAATGAAAATTACTTCATCATCAAAACAGGTTAGGAAAGAAAGATTAATCATTATTTGATTAGTAGGCATATGAAAATCACAAGGAGTTACTAGTATGCATCAAGTATACGCTAGACAGGTAAGGATGTGAAACAAAGGAAATCTAATCCATTGTGTTGAAAATGCAACTTTTACTAAGCAGTTTGATAAACTGTTTTCCATTAGCTACTAAAAAAAAATGTCCATCTTTTAAGCAGCAAATGGATTCTGGCATATGTATCCTGGAGAAACTCTTGAACCTGTGCTCCAGGAGAAATTTAGCAGAATGTTTGTAGCAGCTGTGTTGGTAGTTGCAAGAAAAGAAAAACAAAACTAGAAATAATTTCCATGTAAATCAGTGATAGACTCAGAATTGGCTTCATGGGCATGGGATCTATGCAGTCTAGTATGGGCCCACACCTAACATACCCTATGCTTGGTTTCATGCTCTGATGTCACTTTCTTAAACTTCTTAATACTTTTTGAACTAGGGACTTCACATTTTCATTTTGGGTTGGGGCTCACAGATGATATTGCCAATCCTGGACAGAACTGAAAAATAAATCGTCTGTTTACACAGTGGATTATTACTGCAGTGAAAACAGCTGAACTGCATCATCACGCAGCCCACAAAGAAATATACCCACTGTGACTCCACTTCAACAAAAAGGCAGGAAGAATTCAACTGTTTTTGTTTAGGGATGTACAAATGAGTAAAGAAACTGTTTTTAAAAGCAAAAGGATTTTATCAGACAAGTCAGGATATTGGCTATATCTAAGAAACAGAAAGGGATATGTGATCCACCCAGGAGTCTTCTGCAATCTTGGGACTATCTTCTTTTTATCCAAGGTTATGGTTAATTAGGTTCTTACTGACTCTCTGTACATGATTTATGCTCTCTCCTTTATGTATGATTTAGTTCCCCACCCCCGCCAAGAAAACATTTAAAATAGAAATAAAACATGGGTCAACTAGAATTAAGGGACAGCTGTCCATGAATTCGAACAGCAGCCCTAGATCTTCACTGTGTTTGGGTGGAAGGGAAGTTGAGTGCCAAAGGGAAGATTGAAGAGGCTCATTGAAGTTTTACCCAGATGCCCAAGTGATTCTCTAGAGCTGAGTTCTTCTATTAGTATGTTTTAAATGATGGATTAGGAAATTATTTATAGCTGCAGTTTGAGGAGAAACAATGCTGAAGGAACTTTTTAGTTTTGTTTAGTTTTTCAAAATGGGGAATTTCCACAAACTTTAGGCAAAGAACAAGAAGCTGTAACAAAGTCAGTATGAAGCACATTTGCCGACATGCCTTGGGCTTGCGGTTGCTGACTTTATTTTTTTCCTCTTGCAATGGGCCAGAGAGCTTTCCTCTGCCACTAATGAGGCTAAAATTGTCAATTAATGAAATGTTTGAAGACATTCTAGGAGAATGAGCAGGGAACAAGAGTATAACATCATGGGCTGTTGCCAGCTCTAGGACCCAGAATTAGCTTTCCTACCATCCCTCAGACTCTCTCAGGGTGGAGCTATTTGCCTGCAAACCATGTCCTGATAATGGGGCATATAATGATAATAAATGCAATCCAGAGAATCCCAACGTGTCACTATCTCAGGAGAGGAAGTTAAACAGTTTACAGCTGAGTACAGCATACCACAAGGGTCCTGTTATTGTGCTGGTTAACTAGGTCTGAAAACTGGGTTTCTATAAAGAAGCACGAGGATGATGCAGACTGTTGCTTATCTTTACGGCTACAGGGTCATTAGAATTAGCAGCCTCCATCATCCCAGCTTCCTGCGACTGCTAAATGGTAACACAGAGATCCCATTATCAGTTCTCCAGCTGCACGTTGTCCTAGAGCACTCACTATGAGGTAACTGACCAAAAGGGTAAAGATGTTGGAGATGACCTGGTTTTAAAAAAGAGCCGTCTCAGAAATTGAATTCACTAGTGGAATGTCATTAATGGAAATATTTTCTTCTTCCAGGGAAAAGCAAGCAACTAATTAAAAACAACATATTGTAACTCCTCCTCCTAGAATACTCTAGTAGTAAATTGTGCTACTCTGGTGTCGGATAAATTGTCATTTTCCTCTAAAAGCTGTCACACGGTTTTCAAGATTACCCCTTGAAAGTTATGTTTGCATTCAGCTGACAGTGGCATTTATAATATGTGAACACCTTGAGCAAAACTTTCTGTCTGCCAACTTAGCAATTTACCTTTTATAAACTTAGTTTCACATCAGATAGTCTAATGCATTTTGCCATTCATTACAGAAGCGTGTCCAGAGGCATATTCTTTTCCGGACCGTGTCAGGCATCTCAGCAATCTTATTTAACTTGAACGCACTACTCCAATACGTTATGACATAACATGATTTGGAGGGTGTCAAGACCACTTTTGCCTCTAAATAGCTTCTCTTCCCAACTTAGTCTAAAACACTTATCTTTCAAGGTCTCACTTGGGGCCTGATGAACAGAAATAAGTACATTTCCTGGAAGGTCGCTTTATAAACAAACTTACTTGAAATAGCTGCAGACAGGTTTCTTTTCGGCACTCCAGATGTTCCATTTGAAGTCTAACAGGGATGATTATATTCAACCACTCAATAATTAGTGTTTAAAAATGAAATGGACTTTTTAGAAAGGTGCTTTCCAGAAAATCAGTGCTCTGCTGAGACCGAGTTTCCTCAAGTATGAAGGGATAAGAGAGAATTCAATGTTATGTTGAGGATCCATGTCTCAGGGATAATGTCATAAAACAGGAGCTATTAAAAAAAGTAAAAAAGAATATCTTATTTCCATAACCTAGCAATGCAAATAACGTCTGAAGTTATTAAGCAAAAAAAATAAAATAAAAAAAAGATTGTTAGTTAACATTTAGCTAGTTATACCTATCTTATGAAATTGCTTCAAAGGTGATATTAAGGTGACAGTACATTGACTTCATATACAGTACTACCATATTATAGAAATTTCATTGTAGAACAGATTAAATAATGAGACATGAACATGTGTCACATCACTATTAATGGTTCAAAAACTCTATAACAACTTCTTATATTTCTTAATACTCTATTTCCCTATAACTTACACTTTTAGGTTTAATTATAGATCTATGATAAAGATAGCTGGAGCAATTTGCCATTTTGATCTGCCTAGGCTCTTTCTACTTTATTGATGACAGAATTCCTCTTTCCTGTAAGAAGTTAATTCCATCTGTTTGCACATGGTACAATCTACTCTTCTAGCTACAGGTTTGGTTATAAGAGTCAGTTCTGTCTAATCAGAACACCAATGCCTAGGATCAATGTGATTGATTCAGAATGGAGAACATTATTCACGTGCGGCCTAAAAGGGCTTGTCTGAGACTCTTCAGGGCTATTGGGGAAGATTTGCTTTAGATCCTACTAATCCCCTGGAAAATAAGCCAGCAGTTAAAAATATTTTTTTTTGAATTTTTTTGAAATTTTCCTATTGCATATATATTTTTTTCCCCGAAAACTTTTTCATCACCCAAACAGAACTCATAATCATTAGGCAATAACTCACCCATTCTCCCCTCCCCACAACCTCTGGTAACCTTTAATCTTTCTGTCTCTGCGAATTAACCTATATTGTGTATTTCTTATAAGGGGAATCATTTAACCGTTGTCCTTTTGTATCTTATTATACTTAGCATATGTTTTCAAAGTTCTTCATGTATCAGAACTTTATTCCTTTTTATTAGTTAACAACATTCCGTTGTATGTATACACAACATTTTGTTTATCCATTCAGCTGTTGGTGAACATTTGAGTTAGTTTACACTTCTGGCTGTTGTGCGATGCTGTTTCTTAGCTTTTGAAGTTTCTTAAGCTTTTTAAACAACCAAACTGTTTTCCACAGATGCTGCACTATTTTAAATTCCCACTATCAGTGTACAAGAATGCATATATGTTTATAATCATTGTATCTTCTTGATGAGTTCATCCTTTTATCAGTATATAATCTTTTTTTTTTGTCTCTTGTAGTAGACTTTGACTTAAAGTTTATTTTGTTTAATATTAATCTAGCCATTCCAGCTCTCGTTTGGTGACTACTTGCATAGAATATTTTTTTCCATCCTTTCATTTTCAGTTTGTTTCTTTCAATCTAAACTGAGTCTCCTATAGGCTACATAGAGTTGTATTTTGGTTTTTGTACCCATTATGCAATTTGTGCCTTAAAAAAATGATTATTTATTTGAGAGAGAGAGTGAAAGAGAATGGGGTTGGGGTAAGAGGGAGAGAGAACCTCAAGCAGACTCTGTGTGGGGCTCAATCTCATGACCCTGAGATCATGGCCTGAGCTGAAATTGAGTCAGACACTCAATGGACTGGGCCACCCAGGTGCCTCAACCAGTCTCTGCCTTTTGAGTGGCGGGTTTAACTTACTTGCATTCAAAGTAATGACTAATAAGAAAGGACTTATTTCTGCTATTTTCCTATTTGTTTTCTATTCACACATACTTTTTTGTCCCTTGTGTCCTTCATTACTGTCTTCTGTTGTGTTTAGTTGATTTTTTAAAAAGATTTGTTTATGTACTTATTTGAGACGAGAGGGAGTAGCAGAGGGAGAGGAGAGAGAGAGAGCAAGAGAGATTCTCAAGGAGACTTCCCACTGAGTGTAGAGCCTGATGGAAGGCGATCTCAGGACCCTGAGATCATGACCTGAGAGGAAATCAAGAGTCAGACGATTAAGTGACTGAACCACCCAAGTGCCCCTAGCTGATTTTTTTTAAATGAACTGTTTTGTTACCCTTCTCAGTTGTTTTTTTTTTTTCCCTGCTTACTTTTTAGAACTTTTCTTTGTTGTCACCATGGAAATTGTATTTAACTTCTTAAACTTATAACAATCTGGTTCAAATTGATACCAACTTAACTTCAATAGCACACAAAACTCTGCCCCGATACAGCTCTGATCCCCCCCTTTCTTTTGTCATTGCCACATATTACATCTTTACCTATTATGTGTACAATAACTTAGATATATAATTATTCATTTGTCTTTTTAGTTCATTTTTTGTTTGTTTGTTTGTTTTTTATTATGTTATGTTAGTTACCATACAGTTTTTGATTTAGTTTTTGACGTAGTATTCAATGATTCATTATTTGCGTATAACACCCAGTGCTCATTACAACACGTGCCCTCCTTAATATACATTTGTCTTTTAAATTCTGTGGGAAATAAAGTGGAATTCCAAACCAAGACTACAGTAGTACTGAATTACATTTATGCCTGTGTATTTACCTTCAGTAGAGATCTTTATTTCTTCATATGGCTTTGAGTTATGGTCTAGTGTCTTTTCATTTCAGTCTGGAGGACTCCCTTTAGCATTTCTTGTAGGACGGGTTTAGTAGTAACAAACTCCCTCACTTTTATTTATCTGAGAATGTCTTAATTTCTCCTTCATTTTGATGGACAGTTTTGCAGGCTACAGAATTCTTTGTTTACAGGATTTTTAATATTTCATCCCACTGTCTTCTGTCCTCCATAGTATGATAAGAAATCAGTTGCTAATTTTCTGAGGATCATTTGTATGATACACTAACATTACCATTATTTTTTAAAAAGATGTTTGATGTAGGATTGAAAGCTGAAAAAATTCTGGAGCTAGTATAAATTGTTGCTTATGTGTAACTTTTCTTTTTTTTTTTACTTTGTTGCTTTTACTTTCAGAACACCTAAGTTATAGAGGTGTTGAGAAGGGTCTCAAATGTTCTCAGTTTGGAAGGATTCCACCTTTGCAACCACTCCACCCCATCATTCCCTGGGAAGGACTGGTAGGTCAGCTAAGTAAAAAGTTCTACCCTATGCTTTTTCAGAAAATATACTTTTGCCTTAATTAGTTTAATTATTTAAGTCATAAGACCTTATTGCCAAGGTCTAAGTGTTGAACTGAGGAAAGTGCCAAAGAATTGTTTATTTTAGTTTTATGAATATTAATATATGTTTGCAACATATGTAGATGCTAAAAGTTATTATTTCTAAGCAAAATTTAGTTTTGGCATTTTTTTAATTTAGAAAAATTTATTGAAGATAGCCTTTATTATATATACATATAATATATAATTATATGAATATATACATAAAATATATAATTATATATTATATAGACATATAACATATATTATGATTATGTAATTATAACATGATTGTAACCATATAACAATTATATGCATTTTATTATATATAAAGCAGAGAATGTTTCTCTATTTTCAGTTAATTTCCATTTAATTGTGTTAATACATATCAAAGAGATTACATTATATTTTCCACATCTACTCCATTTTCAGATCATTTACTGAATCCACAAATATTCATTCAGTGTCTGTTGAGCCAGTCCTGAGGGCTGTTTGCACTCAGGCCCATTCTTCCTTTGTTATACATCCCAGATTGGGTTGTGCTTACTTGAAAAGGCTCTGTTTTCATGTGAGGGCTGACTTATTGGGATAGGTTCCTGGATAAGCTGTCTTCTATTTGGGTGGGTCAGCATGTGACACTTACAGAACATTGGAGGCAGATGGAAAAGATGCCGGGGTATTCCTCCCCCATCCTTTTCTCTCTGTTAGAATCTCCATGACTCCAGACAGGCCCATCAAGTTTTCAGCTTCTGTCTGGTCTTACTGTCACCTAAACTCCAACCCATAGATGGCATTGCTGAATTTTATAGTAACATCTTTGTTGAAGAAAAGTAGGAGAAAGCCTGCTTGGGATCAGTAAGTGAGAGAATGAGATGAGAACTGGAAACAGAGCATAGACATCTTTTAGAGGGACTTTTATTTTTCCTTTTATGATTTATTTATTTATTTATTGGGGGGGAGGGCGTAAGGGGGGGAGAGAATCTCAAGCAGACTCCCCACTGACTGCAGAGCCCGACTCAAGGATCAATCTCAGGACCCTGAGATCATGTCCTGAGCTGAAGTCAAGAGTCAGAGGCTTAACTGACTGAGCCACCCAGATGCCCACTTAGAGGGAGTCTTGATGTAAATGGGAGACAGAATTTGGGTGGTAGCTATTGTGGAATATGAGACCATGTGAAAAATGTAAGCTAGGAAAAAAAATAGATTTCATTTTGATGGGGATGATCCAATATAGAGAGAAAAATAAAAATTTTCTAGAAAGAAGATAGAAGTGCTAGAAAAAAATGCCCTTGATTATTTGAGTTTTAGGAGGGATCTATTGCAAAAACAGGATTAGTCTTGGCCAGGAGCTTGAAAAATTTATCTAGACACTGGAATAGCAAGTGGAAATTCAGAGTATCTGGGTACTCGTGTGGACAGGTAAGTTGACAAAGCAGGAATTTTTTTTTATTGATTTTTTTCCCTCTCAGTGAGAAATAATAGTTAAATAAAAGTATCTATTTAAAAATCTAAGTAGTATAATTTACACTACTGTATCTTGCATATTTCAAAATTAAAATATTTTAGGAAATTTCTAGATAGAGTTTGAAAACAACTACGTAAAATTTGCTCAGATAATTAAGCAGATAGATAAATAGAAAGATTTGTATGTATATATATATATATATATTTTTATATATGTACTGATATATGTGTGTGTATATATATATCTCTATAGATATATATCTCACAAATATCTACATTTGAGATTTATATTCACAAATGACCTGATATATTTATATTATCTGCAATATCTTTTCATACAAGGATGAATATATGCTAGCACAGAGTTTAAAAAATAATATGCAGGCAGTTGTGTTTAAGTAACTGGGCTTGTAATTGAATTTGAGGTTAATCCTTTTGTGTATATAACATGATATTTGGACATTATGTTATTAGTAATTACATAACAGGCTATGATGAGTAAAAGTAAATATTCTGAATTTTGTGTGAGTCATTAAAACAGGGATAGTCTGTACATTATATGAGTAACTTACTCATCTAAAAACTTTATGGTTCAACATAAAAACCTAATTTGTTGTGTATTATTTTAGCAGGAAATCACAATTGTTAGTATAATTCCTTAATATATTCTGGAAATAGTTTTCTTGCTTATGATAATATATGAGCTTGACTGTCTACTTAATCAATTATAATTGTACTTTGTTGTACATATATTTTTCTTTTCCCCCGGAGATTTCTCTTGTCAAGCTATAGTAGATGTATGCTCTGTGACTAACCAATAAAAACTTTATATGAATATATTATAAATATAGTTAAAATTTTCTCTTATTTTAATGAACTAGAAATAAGAATATTACCTAGTGTATTGCTGTTTTAATTTCTTATATTAATTATCTACCAATTTGAAAGAAAATGAATAGGAAGGAATAATACTGAGGTTGTTCTTTTTTCATTTCACATTCATAATAACCCATGCATTTATGTGCATAATCTTTGGAATTCTGGCAATTAACATGTGAATTTTTAAAAATAAATGCATTGCATGAAAGTTTTTCTCTTCCTTTTCTGAGTAATTGTAATGATGGCTGGCACCTAGATTTTGCCAAGTGTTAAGTTACTTATCCTAGCACTTAACCTACATTTACAGATTTAATCCTCATGACTCTTTGAGCTGCTTAGTATAGCCTTTAAGCCTATCAGCAGCCTTTGTCACAAACATTTGAGGCTTACTGGCAAGGAAATGAGAGGAGTATCAGAAAAGAACTGATAGCCTCGATTCAGCAACCTTTGAGAAAGTGAGTCATGCCAGTCATCCTATGAGTGATCTTGGAATTGTCTATTTCCAAGGTTGAGCCTTTAAATGAAACCATAGCCCTGACCAACACTTGTATTAGATTTGTGACAGGTTCTAAAGCAAAGGGCCCACCTAAGCTGTGCCCAGGTTCTTGACCTACAGAAACTCAAGGATAAAAATACCTCTTGTTTAAGGCCACATAGTTTTGGGATAACATTTTATATAGCAATAGGTAAATAATATGAAAATCAACCCTGATATACGTGGGAGGTAATTAATTACACAAGGGCATGGATAATGGATGCGCAAAACACTGGGTGTCATCTTGATGATTGGCTGCCACAGTTCATCCTCTGTTCCTTAAATATTAATAATCACTTCTGTATGAAAATTAAACTCATTCTTTTCCAAGGTGTCCAAAAACCTCCAAGGCCTCCATTATAGCAGCAGCTCAAAATCCAGAACCTTGCCATCTAAATTAAGACCAGGTAGAGATAAGGCTTCTTGAATACAGTTCACCAAGTTCAGCTCCATGAATTTTCTCTCCTTACTTAATAAACTGTTGAGACAAGTAATCTAACCTCTGTGCATCCAACATACAGTATAGGGACAGAAACAGGAAAACTAATATACAGATTTTTGTTCATAAAAGGGAAAAATGGGGTGCATAAAGGAGTCACCGGTCCATCACACTTTTGAAATTCATTTGAGTAAATGTTGGAATGTACTTGATTAGGTCTTAAGCCCTGTGAATAATTAATTCTCCATGATTCATGACTCTACCTTCTCTTTGAGCTCTTGGTTCCACTGGTCCAATCTTCCTTTTTTATAATCGAGAGCATGTGTTTGCAGCTGAAGAATATTCTTAGCAGCTTCCTGCTGATAGAATTTGGAGAGTTCAAATCTGGTTTTTATTTTGTACTGTTTCTCTCCATTTTGACATCTAAGCTGATGATGTTTCTGTGAATATATCTATGTATCTACATCTACATATTAGTATGCTGGGCTTCTGTGAATCTTGTTACAAGTAATTCCATTAGACAAGGATTTTCCACTTTCAAACTATTGGTATGTTGGTTTTGGGCTTGATGTTTCTTTGTTGTGTTTGTGGGCACAGTCATGTATATTACAAGGTGTTTGGCAGCATACTGGCCTCATCCACTAGGTACCAGCGGAGCTTCTCCAAGTTATGATAAGCCAAACAGTTTCTTGATATGGCCAAATGTCCCTTATGGGGATGGAGGTGGGGGCAAAATTTCTCCTCCTTGAGAATCTTTTGCACCAGAGCAAAATTCTTTAAGATCATTCCTTTTTACCTTGAATTTCTTCTGAGATGATTTAGGGTCAATGCCTTTAAACTGCTTATGAGTTTTATTGCTATTACTTGGGATCTGTGAGACACACCTTTAATCTGTTTAGGAGATCTTTAATCTGACTGAATAGTACTTTAGACCATTCTGAGATTTATTTATTTAACATAAAAATAGTAGATTTTTTTTACCCCAGGAAAAAAAGTGGGGAAGAGGGATTCAAAATGATTTGTGATCACACTTCTTTCTGCCTCTGAGCAAAGCCAGTATTGCAAGCTTATTGCTTGATTAACATACCTAATAAATGAAACAACCTGCTGCTTGTCCTACATCACTCTAGGAGTCATGCCATGACTTCTCTACTTCTTAGCAGAGAAACAAGGCTTGCCATAGCACCATCCCACCTCCAATGTATAACATTGCCAGTGAGAAGCAAGGCTCTGGACTGCTGAGGAGAGACAGGGAGGGAGGAGAGAGGGAAGGAGATGCTTGTGTTAGAAGCAGAACAGTTCTACAACCGAAGTTTGATATCTGAGCTTACCACTACCTCATCTTAAAGAAAATAGATTGGAGAACATCTGTAAAACCAATAGTGTCTTTAAGGTGAAATTGCAGAGTTTTGCTGCGTACCTAGACAAAAGAGAGGTGGAAAGTTGCAACAAGTTTAACTAGCAGCAACAAAGAAAGTTCATTTACAGTTTTTTGTTTGTTTTAGCAATATTCTTCTGCAAATTCATTAAGAAACACTCTAACTTAATAGGGCACATGATACAGAACAATTGTTTCACTATAGTGCTATTCGTTGAAGAGAACCAACCTTTGCAAAGATTTCACCTGGGGTATAACCAGTTTACATGGTGGAAGCCCCTGGTTTGAGTGATAGAATTGATGCTATGTGATATCCTCTTCCAAACAATAATCTTGACCCTTTTCAGTTTTTTCATCCAGCATTCTAAAGAATTCTTGTTGGTTTTCACAGATGTGAGTGTTTTCTCTGAATTCATGAACTAAGCCTGGAATGTCTTATTAGTTATAAGGCTCACATTTGAACTGGTACTTTTCCCCAAGTTTTCTTGGTTCCTGTGGCTGCTATTTTCTGCTCCTTTTCTGCCCTGTTTTTCATGTATTTGACCTCTTCCACCAGTTTAATCCTATACTCATCCCATTTTCTGGATCCTGTCAATTCTTCCATTATCAACAGTTCACTCTAACATGAGATTTTTAGAGTCACACCTTGACATCATCATGGATCATGGTTTCTTCAGATTGCCCTGGATGAAACCACCTGTTGCTTGTTCCTTTGTCACCCTAGGAGTCGCACAGAGCAGTGCCAGGACAGTGTTTGCTTGGAAGCCAGTTTTTAGCTATAGCATCATTTGCTGCCTGGAAAAGCTAAGAATTTTTTTTTTAAACTATCAAGTCATGGATCCTTTTTTTTTTTTTTTAAATTAGCCATTCCTTTTGTTTATCTATTCTCTCTCATTTTGCTACAAATAACAGAAAGAAACCAGGTGGCACATTAAACACGTTGGTTGGGAGTTTTAGCAGTTAGATCATCCAGTTCATTAGATAAAGTTTCTACTTAACACAGTTTCGGAAGGCAGTGTTCTAAGCTTTATTCCATCCATAACAAAGCTTGTCCTTCTTCCAATTAACAACAGTATTACCTCCCTTTACATGAAGCTGTCACCCACAGCCTTGTCAAACACTGGGAGTGTTCAAGTAACAGCTTCCTCAGGGCACTTCCACCTGGCATAACACTCTCTGCAAAGCCATCTTCCCTGTCTACAGCAGGGCTATAATTGCAGTTTTTGTTATGACAGCATGCCACTTCAGGTACCCAAATATTGCTTATTTATTGCTGCATAATAAGTCACCCCAAACTTAGCAGATCAAAACAACAAACGCTTATTATTTTAAAGTTTCTGTGTGTCTAGTGTTTTGGAAACTGCTTCACTGGTTGACTGGCTCAGTCTAGCACGGGGCTACAATCAGGGCATCAGATGTTGCCTCAGCCATCAGCCAAAGGCTCGACTGGGTCTGGAGGGTCCACTTCAGACCTCCTTCCAGGGCTGTTGGCAAGAGGCTTCAGTTCCTTGTCACATGGGTCTCTGCATATGACTGCTCACATTATGTCTTCCAACAGAGCATATGATGCGAAAGAGAGAATGGGTTCAAGACAGAAGCCACAATGTTTTATAACCTATTTATTGAAGTATCCTATCATGACTTCTGCAGTATCCTATTTGCTCTGCAGAGCAGTGCTGGGACAGTGTGTTGGGGATTTACATGGGGAAGTGAATTCTAGAAGGCTGGGATCATTAAGGGCATGGTGGAGGTTGGCTATTCCATCAGTAGAGAGGAAAAACAAATGGGAAAAAATTTTAATAGAGCCTAGAATTAAATAGCATTAAATAAATATTCGTTGAATGAGTCATTAATGAAAAAACAGCCACTGGGAATTATGTTTTAATTTTTCTTAATACTTTTAGATAAAATGCTGTTAAGGGCATATCCTAATTTTTTTCTTTGAATGACTTATATTATTCTTACTACATCCCAGGATAGTAATCATAATAAATTTGTGAGGCATAATTTCTTTTGTAGAGAATCTGTTATTTATTTTACAAAATTAGTTATTTTGGATATCTGCCTTTTCCAAAATTTTTTCTGACATGTATTTAAATATACTCCCAGATAGTCAAACCCGTAACTGTTTCTTTCTGTGAACTGAATTTATTTTCTGTGGTCTAGATCTTTATCATAAATTATCTGATTAATTTCCATGTATCTTTATTTTATCTTTCAAATATATTAAATTTCTTGACTATTTTATATAAGTCGTTATTCATCCATATATATCCAGAATAATTGAAATCAGGATCTTGAAGAGACATCTGGAGTCCCACATTCATTACAACATTATTTACATTGGCCAAGGTATGGAAGCAACCTAGATGCCTACTGATAGATGAATAGATAAAGAAAATGTGGTATATACATAACAATGGAATATTATCCAGCCTTAAAAAAAAAAAGGGAATCCTGCCATATATGACAACGTGAATAAACTTGGAGGACATTATGCTAAGTGAAATAAGCCAGTCTCTGAAGAACAAATTCTGCTTGGTTAAATGAGGCATCTCAAATGATAAAATTATAGACATAGAGAGTAGAGTGGTGGTTGCCAGAGTGTGGGGAGTTGCTGTTCAAAGGATATGTAGTTTCAGTTACAGAAAATCAATAAGTCCTAGAGATCTGCTATATGACATTTTGCCTATAGTTCACAATGCTATATTGTATACTTAAAATATGTCAAGAGGTTAGATCTCATTTTAAGTGTTCCTATCGCACACACAATGTGCATAGACATAGAATAGAAGGGCAGGTTCTTGGTTCCCAGGATCTAGAAATTCAAAATGTGTTTTCTTTTTCCTCGCAATATGAAAATATTTGCCTGAATTATTTGCGAAGCCAGCTCCATCAAGGGTTCACATAAAGATATTAAAGATAATTTTACAAAGAACCCGAGGATTCTTATTCAAATATACCTGTTTAAAAACCAAAGCAAATCTAACTGAATAAATGACTTCGGGAAGAATAGCTTAAAAAAATTCCTTAACCTCCTCCAAGAAATCAAGAACATTTAGAAAAAGAGTTGCTCAGCAAAAACTCTGACCTCCAGTTCTGATGAAATGTCACAAAAGAGTCCTTAAGAAAAATGTATTTTTGTATAGCACAGTTTAGTGATTTTTTTGAATCAAATTTCCAGATTTCTACCAATTTATACATTTATACACTTGTAGTAAAATCGTGACTTAACACTTCTTGTCTTCTTATCAATTCCTGCCTTGGTCATAAAGTGTCGCCCATTTTTACCCAGAGATAGCTGTACTAACCCTAACTAGGATCAAATAAAAACCAGACAACCTTGAAGGTGGAGGGAACAGAATTCTCTGTAATACAAGACCATGAAAATTGGATTCGACCTAATGGACCAAGAAAACACTTACTAAAAGTAAAATGGTATTGAGATGCTGTCTCAAAGGGATTAGATTATTCAGAAGATCCATTGTTTTGAACTAACATCTCTACATTTTACCAACTTCCCCTTCCTTATTTCTCAAATAAAATTTAGTTTTATTGTGATCAGTTATTATGTATGTAAAATTTGGATAAAAATGATGTTTCAAAGTAAATTAGAATAATGTAAAATATTGAACCTCTATTTACTTGTACAATACAAAGAAAATACATATAAGTTCATATGTAATATATAATTATATGTTAAATATGTACCAATTATTATGAAAAAGAATCTCACTTTTTATTGTTTACCAAGTGAGAGGAATTCTACTTCCCCATATATCTGAAAGCAGAACATATCTGTGTCTTTTCCTATCAGTGCACTGAAACTTGAAGCATAATTCAATAGAAAAGGGGATAAAAATCAATGGTGCAGGTATGTGCCAAGATAATATAACTACAGAGAAATGGAGGAAAAAAAGTGAATCTTTTCTATTATTTGTAAATAAGTATCAGTTTATTACACATTTTATTTAATCATTTTTCCCAGTAAAATATTTTAGGAAATCTTTTTTTTTTTTTTTTT
>NC_048224.1:97955391-97983971 GCF_002007445.2 Ailuropoda melanoleuca
CATAAAAGGTGGATTTTTTTTTTTTTTTGGTATATTTTATACTTTACACAATGGTTTCCTATAGAGTATCATTTAAACATTCATAAGGTGTAAAAGAAATGGCTCATAGAAATGATGAAATGTGTTTTTGTTCTGTAATATCAAATCTGTTTGATTAGAATCATGTTAATTAATCCACTCCCTGTTCACATAGTAAACTCAAACGGAAATTATTAATCAGTCTATCACACAACTCATTGTACTATATAATATAATAATGAAATAATTAGAGGGCATCATTTGGTACTGATCATGGACACTTTCCAGGGCAAAATACATATAACAATATTTTTATTCTTCCCCTTAATAACAATGTCAGTAACCCATAAATGGTGATTTAACAGCTCTGCAGAGGCTCATTCATGAAGAGCAGGAGTAATGTACTAATAAGAGCTTGCTCTCTTAAAAGAATGGATTAAATGGCAATGCCTGTGATTATATCATAATGATTAACTTAAGTGAATATAATGAAGCATGTATGAATTCTTAATATCCATTTCAGAGGAAGTGGGTTACCCTAGGCTACTTTGATCTCTCTGTGTTCAAAGTACATTCTGCTAAAAAAAAAGTGTGTGGTTTTGAGATCAAAATAATCAGGCATCATGTGGAACAAAACTGAAAAGTGTAGAATAAATGTTTGCTGGCATATTTATTAAGGTTTCCATGGTAGACAGTTTTTTTCTTCTCCAGCAGTTCTTTTCCACATTTTATCTTATTGAATCATCTTTCCTGTCAAAAGGCACATTTATATACATGAAGTGAACGGACATGGAACATCGTAGCTGTTCATCTCAGCTGCTATAATGACTGGCACCGATCACTACATGGCCAATTTGGTCTTGGTAGTTCGTAACCACTGTGAAGATTTTTTTATTAAGTTTTTAATTTTAATTCCAGTAGTCGATGTACAATGTTATATTAGTTTCATGTGTACATTGTAGATATTCAACAATTCTACACATTGTACTCAGTGCTTATCGTAAGTGTACTCTTAATCCGTTTACCTGTTTCATCCATCTCTCCCCCCCAAACCCCACCCAGTGCTTCTACCCTCTGGGAACCCTCTGTTCTCTGCAGTGAAAAGTCTGTTTCTTGGGTTTTTTTTTTTCCTTTGTATGTTTGTTTTGTTTCTTAAATTCCACATATGAATGAAATCATATGGTATTTGTCTTTCTCTGACTGACTTATTTAGCTTAGCCTAATACTGTCTAGCTCCACCCATGTTGTTGCAAATGGCAAGATTTCATTCATGCCACTTGAGGATTTTAAAGGAGCAGATTGGCCAGCAGGAATGCAACCTGATTCACTTGCTATGAAGACATCGCTTTAGTATCATATTGACTCCACTAAAAATATACAGCATTTATGAGGTTTATGTTGTGATTAAATAAAATATGTGAGCATGACTGGGTGGCTCAGTTGGTTAAGCACTCCACTCTTGGTTTCTGCTCAGGTCATGGTATCAGGGTCGTGCGATTGAGCCCCTCATTGGACTGTGCACTCAGCGTGGAGTCTGCCTGAGATTCTCTCCCTTTCCCTCTGCCCCTCCCTCTCCCCACCCCATGCTCTCTCTCTCTTTCAAATAAAATAAATAAATAAAATCTTCTTAAAAATTTGGCAAATATTTTGAATTATGCATGGATGCACATGTTTAGTGCTCAATAAAATATTAAGGGTAAATTTTACACCATTCAAACTATGAAAAATAATGAAAGTTTTCTCGTCCTATTTTTCTTTTTCTATAGCTGTATCTACTTCTGGAGTGCAGATTTTCACTGCCTCAGACTTGGCCACATTTTTCATGAGCTGGCAAATTAAGTCCTGCTGTTTTTAACTCCATCAATAGAAATTGTATTAGAAAATTCTCAATTATCTTTTACTTCTTTCTCTGACTTTCATATTTACTTTTACTCAATTTAAAACATCTATTCTGGGGGCGCCTGGGTGGCGCAGTCGTTAAGCGTCTGCCTTCAGCTCAGGGCATGATCCCGGCGTTATGGGATCGAGCCCCACGTCAGCCTCCTCTGCTATGAGCCTGCTTCTTCCTCTCCCACTCCCCCTGCTTGTGTTCCCTCTCTTGCTGGCTCTCTCTATCTCTGTTAAATAAATAAATAAAAAATCTTTAAAAAAATCTATTCTGAAAATAGGACCAAGAAGTAAAAACACAGTCCTTGTTCTAGACTGGAATTTTAAATCCAGAGGGTGAGTGTATCTGTGTATACCATTTGGCCAACACGATGTTTAAAAAAATGTTGAATGTATCAAGGGAAGGGCATGCATATGCCAGTTTGGTCTCCATACTTACCTTTCATCTGGTCCTGAAATCTTTGTGGTGCATCATGTGAAATGCTGCAACTAGCCTCATTTCAAACAATGACAGTATCATAGGCATTAAATATTCAGTTCAAATTTTACTCTTAACTGCCAAGGAATGTGGGGAGGCACTCTGTAACCAAGTGATTTGCTACTTAAAATAAGCATAGGATACAGATGGGAATAAAAGTAAGGTTTAATTTATTTTTTCCTATTTTGAGAAAATATATTATTTTGTAGTTGGGCCATAGGTCCTTTTATAAGAAGCAAAAACAATTATAAAACAATGCCTGTACATGATAAGAATATAAAACAATACAAAAAAGTTAGAGCAAAAATTGCTTTCATAACACACTAAAACCATTCCTTCTAGAGTTTACAACAGGTACAATTCTTGTGTATCTTTACAGAAATATACAGATAAATATGTATATATGTATATAAATTATTTTAAAAACACACAGTATATTATGCATACTTGTGTGCACCTCTCTCTGTCTTACTTAACAGTGTTTTGGAGATCATTCCTTAGCAGTACAAATAGATCTCACTTGTTTCCATTACACTGTTTAAAACAGTCTGTTACTCGGCTGTACCTTGAAATAGATCTTTCCTGATTCTATAGGATTCTGCTTACTCTCTCTTAACATTGGAATCCTCCTCGTCCTCCTTGCCCTCCCTTTTCTCCTCATCCTCCAATATGTCAGTTACAACCTCACAATTCTATTACCTCACTGTAACAATAAGTGAAAAGTCAGTTATTTTTATTTATTTTTATTGTAAGCTTTATCAAAGTAATACATAGGTTATGTTAAAAGAAATTTATTTTGCCCAAGGGAATGAATACAAGATATTTTGCTTACAGTATATTTTTGTGTATCCATGTATGTACACACACACACACATACATACATATACACACACAATAAAGACAGAGAGATTGTAAATACAGCACAGTGGAATGTTTTAAAGATGCTTTCCAGAGCAAGGCTTTGATAATCCTGAGTAAATGAAGGGATGCGGGCAGCTATTACCCTCAGAGTTTCAGGACGGTGCTCACAGTTCCACAGAGGAACATCCATGTGGTAGATGGTGCCTGGAGGACGTGGACAATGGAGGGAAAACACAGGATCTTAGCAGAGATGTTGGTAGCTGATAGAGTCTGCTGCAGCCTTCAATAGTCGTCAGTACCCGGAGAACACCAGCTTTACAGGGAGAAGAGTGTTGACACACTAAAGTGGTAATTTTAGGGACATTTAATATCAGGTAAGGCAGGGTTTTTAAACTTTCTACTTTAGGCAAAATTTAAAAGTTGCATTAAAGCAGATTTCTGTCCTGAGAAAAATCACTTGGATCATTTTTGTTGTTCAGACTGAAGAGTAAGAAAAATTACTTTGCTGGAAGGAAAAGAAAAAGAATGTTCTGTGCCTTAGACTTATATAGTTTGGGAGATGGAATGAACCAATTTGAAATCTTTGCTTATTCCAGGGACATGATAGTTTCCTGTGTGTTTTTCTAGAACTTTCATAGTTTAAGCTTTCAGTATAGGTGGTGATCCATTTTGAATTGATATATTTATGCATAGTGTTTAATAGTGATCAGTGTGAGTCTTCTGCCTTGAAAGCTGAGTTATGACTTTCAATGTAGGGAAAAATATAAGTGGCCCATAGGTAAGTAGGGGGAACCCTGTGTTCTAATTTGTTTGGAACAGTCTTATCTTATGCCTGCAATTTGTGCAATATATCAACAATATCCACTTTTATTCTCTAATATACTGCCATTTGGCACTAGGTGTCAACACTACCTTGATCTACCTTTGGCAGAAAGAGATGTGGAGCTGCTGAATGACATTTAGATTAAATAGTAGGTTGGGCTTAACAAGAATCTGAAACACAAAAGAACTTTCTCCTTTTTATTTTCTGTTATCCTCTACATCTACTCCTTACCACCACCTATCAATTCTCATTTTCAATGGGTAATATTAGTATAGGGCTGTCTGTCATACCATTGTCAAAACCAAAAAAGTTCTAAAAAAACAATTGAATCAGTAGAATAGGAATCTATTACTAGTAGCATTTTTTGTGTACTTTTTGTTTATTAACACAAATAGACTTTGATTTTTCTCTCCCCTGAGTGTGACTATCCTCAATTAAAAAGAAATAATAGATTAAGCAAATAGACTTCATGCCTCATAAGTCAAGTAATATTGTGAATTGTAGGTTTAATTTGTCATGGATAGAAAGCTAGAACTGAAATCTTAGTGTAGATACAATCAATCCTTGGTTAAGAGTGGTCAAACTATAACCTAATGATGGGTAACCTTGGAAGAGATATTGAATCAGTTTAAATTTGTTTGCCATGGAGATAAAAATAGTCAATGACTCAGGGAAATGCAAATCAAAACCACATTGAGATACCATCTTATGCCAGTTAGAATGGCAAAAATTGACAAGGCAAGAAACAACAAATGTCGGAGAGGATGTGGAGAAAGGGGAACCCTCTTACGCTGTTGGTGGGAATGCAAGTTGGTACAGCCACTTTGGAAAACAGTGTGGAGGTCCCTCAAAAAGTTAAAAATAGAGCTACCCTATGACCTGGCAATTGCCCTACTGGGTATTTACCCATATGCACCCCAAGGTTCATAGCAGCATTGTCCACAATAGTTAAACTGTGGAAGGAGCTGAGATGCCCTTCAACAGACGAATGGATAAAGAAGATGTGGTCCATATATACAATGGAATATTACTCAGCCATCAGAAAGAACGATTACCCAGCATTTGCAGCAACATGGACAGGACTGGAGGAGATTATGCTAAGTGAAATAAGTCAAGCAGAGAAAGACAATTATCCTATGGTTTCACTCATTTATGGAACTTAAGGAATAGCAGGGAGATCGGAAGGAAGGGAAGAATGAAGGGGATGAACAGAAGGGGGAATGAACCACAAGAGACTATGGAGTCTGGCAAACAAACTGAGGGCTTCAGAGGGATGGGGGGTGAGGAATTGGGCTAGGCCAGTGATGGGTATTAAGGAGGGCACGTATTGCATGGAATACTGGGTGTTATACGCAAACAATGAATCATGGAACACTACATCAGAAACTAATGATGTACTGTATGGTGACTAACATAACAAAATAAAAAAATTTTTAAAAAGTAGCCGATGGGGCGCCTGGGTGGCACAGCGGTTAAGCGTCTGCCTTCAGCTCAGGGCGTGATCCCGGCGTTATGGGATCGAGCCCCACATCAGGCTCCTCTGCTATGAGCCTGCTTCTTCCTCTCCCACTCCCCCTGCTTGTGTTCCCTCTCTCACTGGCTGTCTCTATCTCTGTCAAATAAATAAATAAAATCTTTAAAAAAAAAAAAAAGTAGCCGATGACTTAAAAGTAGTTCTAATGATTGTTGGGAATATTCGTGAATGTAAAATGTTTTCCAGTATGTGATTTAGCTATTTACTTATATTTGGTATAGTTAATGATATGATGGGATTTACCTCTGCCATTTTGATTTTGTTTTATATTAGATTTATATATTTTTTGGTTTCCCTATTCCCTTAATTCTGCCTTCTTTTGTGTTAAATATTTTTTCTGTACTTTTATTTCTGTTGTTTAGTTAACTATTTTGGAGTTATTATCTTAGTGGTTGCTCTGTGTGTTAAAATTAATATCTTAATTTAAAACCATCTAGTTTAGATAAATACCAACTTAATTTTAATAGTATATAAAAACTTTGCTCTAATATAGCTCCATTCCCTCCCCCCTCCTTTGTGCTGTTATCATACAAATTATGTCTTTATAGATTATAAGCCCATGAATGCTATTTTATCATTATTACTTTATGCAGTTTTCTTTTAAACAAGAGTTACAAGAATGCATTTAATTGTCTTTTATATTTACTTATGTAGTTATTTTTATTGATTGTTGATATTTGTGTGGATTTGAGTTACTGTGTAATGTCCTTACAGTTTAGCTTGAAGGATTCCTTTTGGTGTTTGTTGTAGGGCAAGCTTGCAAACAATAGATTCCCTCAGATTAGTTTATTTTCAAATATCTTTGTTCTATCTTCATTTTTGAAAGATAGTTTTACTTTATTTAAGACTGTTGGCTGACCTTTCTTCTCCCAGTAATTTGAATATGCCATCTCTGATGGTTAACATTATGTGTCAGTTTGGAAGATGTTTTTGCATGAGAATAACCTTTAAATTGGTGAACTATAAATAAAGCAGATTGCCCTTCATAATGTGGATGGACTTCATCCAATCAGTTGAAATCCTGAAGAGAAGAAAAAGACCAGTCTCCTCAAGCAAGCAAGAGAAAAACTGTTCAACAGACTGCCTTCAAACTGCGTATGTACTATCAGCTCTCCTGAGTCTGGAGACTGCCAGCCCACAGTGCAGATTTTAGACTTCCTTGCCTCCATAATGAGTCATTTTTTATAATAAATGTGTATATATATATATATATATATATATATATACACACACACACACACGAATACATTCTATTAGTTCTATTTCTCTGGATAACCCTAAAAAATACATATTTTGGTACTGAGAGTAATGTCTCTATTCCCAGTAGTAGAGAGAGTATATCCGTGGTATGATAAGCAATAGAGTTACACAAAATATCTACCATTGAATATTCTTTTTTTTTAAGATTTTATGAATTTATTTGACAGAGAGAGACACAGCCAGTGAGAGAGGGAACACAAGCAGGGGGAGTGGGAGAGGAAGAAGCAGGCTCCCAGTGGAGCAGGGAGCCGGATGCAGGGCTCCATCACAGGACCCTGGGACCACGCCCTGGGCCTAAGGCAGACACTTAATGACTGAGCCATCCAGGCGCCCCCACCATTGAATATTCTTAATCAAACATTTGTAAGAAACAAGGATATGAGTGACCATGTATATAATACTTTCAAGTATTTTTTTCAAACTATACCATTTTAATGGAATTGGGTGGATGCTACTGATATCACCAAAGTGAGGAAACAAAAGGATGAGCTCAGGGCTTAAAATTCCCAGCTCAAGTGCTCCATAAATGACTGGAAAGCTTCTGTGTCTGCACTGAAAGATTCTTCTATAGCCACAGGGCTGAAATTGTTGAAAACCAAGCCCAGAATCTTATCTTGTAAGTGGCTGAGCTACAATGCGCGTTGAATTCTCAGCCTCACAGGACATCTACTGTTTAATTGAGAGCATTGATTGGGAAGGAATGGGATCCTGAGACTCAGTATCAGCACGTGTAGGAAGACTGAATGAAGCTGAGGACATTGAGCCTCTAAATTCTGAGGAATCTTTGCCAGTAGAAGCAGCCTCTCCATCCCTTTGTGAGGAGGTTAACTCTACATTCCCTGAGGAAACCCTCCCCTGAAGCACTTGCCATATAAGAAAATGTTGATTCTCCTCAGGAACCAACCCCATCACCTTCTTTGCTTTTAGATCTATAACTGGATTCAATAACCAGCAGATCCCCAAAAGGAGAAGTACAAAATGTAACTGATTAATGAGGAGGGTGAACTACATTCCAAAATAACTACTTGAGTTTTCTAATTTATATGGACAGAATTCTGGGGGATATGTGTGGGAATGAATATTAAGGATATGGCATAACAATGGAAGGAACATAAAGTTAGGTCAGGCCAAATTTATTGATATGGGCCTAATAAGCCAGAGATTCTAATTCTAAATTTAATGGTGTAGATTAGGGAATTAGAAAGGGCTGGAACAGTTTTCTTGGCTTAAACAAGGGCTGAAAGTTGGCCCAGAATGAATGAGCTAGAAATTCCAGATCTGCTGTAGTTCATTGTAGAAGAAGTGACTCAAAGGCTTGGGGATATTAGAGTGTTAGAGTGGATTTGTCATTTAAGACTACTGACCCAACTGACAGGGTCCAGAAGACATACCTTTCACCATGACTGTGAGAAAAATTTGTGAAGGAAGCCCCAGCATCCTTGAAGAGTTCTATGATTGCTCTTTTCTGAAGGTAGAACTTATAGTAGGAACTGTGGTCACTGAACTGGGAAACCTAAATGCAGTGGGAGTAATTGGATCCTGGGGTGATGGGGCCAAGTGGGGTACTCAACACATGGTTACAGTAATGGACAGCAGAGTCAAAGCAGCAATCAGAATGGTCTGACTCATGTAGAATTAGAGGATTGGTTAGTTGATCATGGTGTTGCTAGAAATGAAATAGAAAGCCTACTAAATTCTTATGTGATTTATATAAACAGGCAGTTCTAGACTGAACAGACTCTAGTCTGAATCATAAAACAGATAGTAATGACCCCATCAATCAATTCCTAGACTCGAGTCAGTTTATATTCCCAGAACCCCTTGAATCTTCAAGGTTCCTGGGTTCCATTGAGAAAGGACCTTGGGTACACTGCCAAAAGTTTACTTTTGGTCCTTCTTCTAGCCTTCCCCAAAGGAATTTAAGACCAAGTTAACTGTGTATGGGGAGAAAGGAAATAATCTATCAAACATTTTGAGGGCTACTGGGTACTGGCTCTGAACTGACACTAATTCCAAGAGACACAAACATCACTGTTGTTCACACAGAAGAGGGGCTTATAGAGGTCGGGTGATCAATGCAGTGTTAGTTTAGATCCATCTCTTAGTGGGCCCATGGGTCGCTGATATCCCTGGTTCTGAAATGCATAATTGGATAGAGATATTCAGCATCTGGCAGATCTCTAGATTGGTTCACTGCTCTATGGAATAAGGGTAATATGGCAGGGAAAGCCAAGTGGATTCCTAGAACTGCCTCTATCTAGAAAAATAACAAACCAAAAGCAATGCCATTTTCATAGAGGAATTACAGAGATTAGTGCCACCATTTGAAGGATGTAGAGGTGGTGATTCCTACCACATCTCTGTTCTACTTGCTTATTTGTCCTGTGCAGAAGACAGATGGATCTTGGAGAATAACAGTAGATTATTGTGAGATTAATCATGTGGTAACTTCAATTGCATCTGCTGTACCAGATGTGGTTTCATTGCTTGAGCACATTAACACTTCTCATGATACCTGATATGCAACTATTGATTTGGCAAGTGCTTTTTTTTTTTCTTTTCTCCAATCCCTATTAATAAAGACCACCAGGAGCATTTATTTCTCAGCTTGCAAGGCTGGTAATATCTTTTCACTGTCCTACTTCTGGAGTATATCAACTCTCCAGACTATGTCATAATTTAGTTTGCAGAGATTTTGATCATCCTATCCTACAAGGTATCACACTGGTCTATTACATTGATGACATTATGCTGATTGAACCTAATGAGGAAGAAGTAGCAATTACTCTAGACTTACTGATAAGACATTTACGTGCCAGGAGGTTAGGAAATAAATCTGACAAAATTTCAGGAGCCTTCTACCATACTGAAGTTTCTAAGGTTGCAATGATGTGTGGCATACTGGCATACTTTTTTAAGGTAGAAGATAAGTGTTGAAGCTGGCCCCTCCTACAACCAAAAGAGAGACACAATGTCTAGTGGGCCTCTTTGGAGTTTAGGCAACATATTCCTCATCTGAATATGTTACTCTGGCCATATACCAAGTGTCTGATATTGAGGCCCAGAAAAAAAGGGGGGGTCTGCAACAGGTCCAGGCCATCATGCTATGCCACTTGGGCCATATGATCCATCAGACCCAGTGGTGCTTGAAGTATCAGTGGCAGGTAGGGATGCTCTTTGTAGTTTTTGGCAGTCCCTGATAGGTGAATCACAGTGTAGGCCTTTAGGATGTTGGAGAAAGGCCCGTCATCCACAGATAACTACTCACTCTCCTTTTGAGAAACAGTTCTTGGCTTTCTACAGGTCCATAGTAAAAACTGAATGCTTGATCATGGGCCACTGATTACCCATGCAACCTGAGCTGCCCATCATGAACTGGGTGTTATCTTACCTACTAAGTCATAAAGTTGGGCATGCACAGCAGAATTCTATCATCAGATGGAAATGGTACTTATGAGATGGGGCCTGAGCAGACCTTAAAGGCACGAGTAAGGTACATGAAGAAGGGGCCCAAATGTGCAAGTTCTCAACCCTGCCATGCTACCTTCTCTCTCCCAGCCTGCACCCATAGCCTCGTGGAGAGTTCTTTATGATCACCTGAAAGAGGAAGGAAACATTTAGGACTGGTTTACAAATGAGTCTGCATAATGTGCAGGCACCATTAGAAAAGTGGACAGCTGTAGCTCTATAGCCCCATTCTGGAACATCCCCTGAAGGACAGTGGTGAGGAGAAACCATTCCAGTGGGCAACTTTGAGCAGTGCACTTGATCGTTTATTTTTCTCTGAAGATGAAATGCCCAGATGTGCAGTTATATACTGATGCACAGGCTGTGGCCAATGGTTTGGCTGGATAATTGGGAACTTAGAAGAAATACAGTGGAAACATTTGTGACAAGAAAGTCTGGGGAAGAAGAACGTGGATAGGCCTCTCTGAATAGGCAAAATCACATATATATTTATGTCCCTCGTCAATGCCAAAGGGTGACCTCAGTAGAGGAGTATTTTAATAATCAGGTGCATCGGTTACCTCTATGAAGACTAGTCAGCCTCTCTTTCTGCAGCCACCCCTGTCATTAATCAGTGGGCTCATGAAAAAGGTGGCTATGGTGGCAGGGATGTAAGTTACACATGAGTTTAGACTCACCAAGGTTGACCTAGCTATAGCGACTGCTGAGCTCTCAACCTGCCATAGGTAGAGACCAACATTGAGTCCCCAGTGTGGAACCATTTCCCAGGGTGATTGGCCAGCTACCTGGTGATTACATTGGACCGCTTTTATCACTGAAGTGGTAATGTTTTATTCTTACTGGAATTAATGCTCTAGGTACAGAATTGCCTTCTCTGCATGAAGTGTTTCTGCCCAAACTGCCATTCATAGCCTTATTGAATGTCTTAGCCACTGTCATGGTATTCTACACACGTTGCTTCTCATCAAACAACTACCCTCACAGAAAATGAAGTATAGAAATGGGCTCCTGCTCTTGAATTCACTGGTCTTACCATGTTCCCCACCATCCTGAGGCAGCTGGCTTGTTAGAATTGCGGGATTGTTTTTTGAAGACTGAGCGCACCAGCTAGGTGGCAATACTTTCTAGGCTGAGACAAGGTTTTAGAAGGTTTTTAATCAGTGTTTAATATACAGTGCTGCTTATCCAATAACCAGGATGCATGGGTCCAGGAATCAAGAGGTAGAAATAGGGGGTACCTGGGTGGCTCATTCAGTTAAGCATCTGCCTTTGACTCAGGTCAGGATCCTGCATCCTGGGACTGAGCCCCACATTGGGCTCCCTACTCAGCGGAAAGCCTGCTTCTCCCTCTCCCTCTGCCTGCTGCTCCTGCTGCTGTGCTCTCTCTCTCTGTCAAGTAAATAAAAAAAAATCTTAAAAAGAAAAGAGGTAGAAAAAGTAGTAGTACCACTCACTATTATCCTTAGTGCTCAACTAGTGAAATTTTTGCTTCCTGTTCCCACAACTGTATGCTCTGTGGGCCTCAAGGTCTTAGCTCCAAAGGGAGGAATTGAATGGGAGGTAAATACTGCCACTCAGCCATTTTAGATTCCTCATGTCTTTTAATTAACAGACACAGAAGGGAGTTACTGTGTTGGTTAGGGTGATTTATCCTGATTATGAAGGGGAATTGGACTGGTTTTCCACATGGAGGCAAGAAAAAGTATGTGGGGAACACAGACATACGAGGGTATCTTAGTATTACCATGCTACGTGATTAGGGCAATTCAGGTAGGACTTTTAATGGGCCAGACCCCTTCAGGAGTGAATGTTTAGGTCACACTACCAGTAAAGAACCATGACCAGCAAAACTGCTTAATAAAGTCAAGGGGCGTACAGAATGGATAGTTGGAAATGGTAGTTATGAATATCAGCTATGACTATGTGACCAATGACAGAATCAAGTTCTATAATTTTCATGAGTATTTCCTCTCTATTTTATTATGAATTTGTTAAAGTGTATATCTTGTTTTCTTCTCTCTCTTATCCCCTTACCAAGTAACAAAAGATGTATGGACTTTATATCATAGTATTTGAGTATTGTTAATTTTATATCATGGTATTTCAGTTATGGGGTTGTCAAGGATAAGAATAAACATCATTTAGGTATTTTGCCTTCTTCTGGGGAGAGGGATGGTGCAGTTTGCATTGTATGCACGATAGTTGTGCCATGTAAAATGGGAGTATAACCTTGTTATTGTCTTTATTTGGAAATTAAGTATGGTTTAAAGATAAGCCATATTGACAAGGGGTGGACTTGAAATGGATAATTTTGTGTGTAAACTTGGAGGGTATTTTTGTATAGGGTTAACATATAAGTCAGTGAACTTTGGGTAAAGCAGATTGCCCTCCAAGGTGGGTATAAGCCTCTTTAAATCAGCTGAAGGCCTAAACAGGACAAAAAGACTGGGCTCCTGCTGCAGGAGAAACGTTCTCCAGTGGACTGCCTTTGGACTTAGTCCACACCATCATCTGTCCTAGGTCTCTGCCTGTCATCATTCAGTCTGGCACAGCACTATCAGCTCTCCTGGTCTTTTTTTTTTTTTTAAGATTGATTTATTTAAGAGAGAGAGAGCGAGAGAGGGGCAGGGGAGATGGAGAGAGAGTCATAAGCAGACTCCATGTTCAACATGGAGTCTGACATGGGGCTCGATCCCACAACCCTGAGATCATGACCGGAGCAGAAACCAAGAATCAGACACTCAATTGACTGTGCCACCGAGGCACCCCAGCTCTCCTGATCTTGAACCTGCTGGCCCACACTGCAGATTTTAAACACATATGCCAGCCTCCTTATGGTCTGTTGTTCTTGTGACTGTTTGTTTTCTAGTGGCCTTCCTGATCAAATTTTTTCAAAGTGTGTGTACTTTTTTTGTGTGTAATCATTGGAGTGTATGCTTGATTAACTTAGTGATTGGCTAAAAATGAGATTTAAAAAAATGCCTTGAACCTGTGTGTCTCCTAGTTTTTGTTGAGGTGCTCTGTGTGTTTGGGTACATACTTTCCACATCCCAGAAGGCAACTTACAGCTTTGCTTCAGCCTTCAGTTGCTTCCTGCACAGAGCCTCAGTGTCAGCCAGAAAGAAAGATTAGAATTTTCTTGGGCCATTCCTGGGTATGCACATAGCTCTGGACATGCTTTTGGAATTTTAGATTCCCAGAAACTTCTTGGAGCCTCATGGACAACTCATTCCCCAATTTTTCACTTTAAGCTTTTGGTCATTTGGGCTGCCAGTAATGGCAGTCAAGGTAGCTGCAGTATGAAACAATATCTCCTGATTTTATTCATCAAGCATTCTGGCGATAGGCTTTCAAATAGTGACAAGGTCTGAGTCAGATAAAACAAGCCCTGAGAGAGAAGCTTTACAGCAAGCTACCTGGGAACTCATGTAGTGACAATTCTTTGGGAACCTAGCTTTTGTGAGAACTGTGGATCTTTTTGCCTCTTCCAGTGGCTATGACTCTGTTGCTTAGACAGCTATTTTTCTTGAATAAATATTCTCTATAGTGTTGGGCTCTTTTGATTTCAAGAATTCTGAAATTTTTGGTTTTGATTAGTTTTGTCAGTGTTGTTGATTTTGTTGTTGAGAGGTAGATTTTCAGAGGTCTTTTCTCCCATTCTGGAAGTCTTTCCCTTCCCCGATCAGTCATCATTTCCTCTAAATATTTACTCCAGAAGTGCAGTCATTCATCCTGCCCTTCATTTCCTTCCATGATATCTAACCACTAACTTTCTTTCTGTTCACATTACCACTGTTTGAAAGGCAGTTGTCATGCACACTATAAATTATCTACACTGTTAAAAACCTTGTTTCCTAAAATACTGATTTCATTTTGTATTTCCTCACCATAAGTGTACAATTATTTCCCTTTACTTAGAGATAAAACATTAAAAAAAAAATTAGCCTGGAATTGAAGACTAACATTTTCAGACCCTGCTTATCTCTCAGTGCATTTACTAGTGATCATCTCAAGACTTTGGAAATAGAGTATGAACTTGACTTCTGATTTGAAATTAGTAAAATAACACAGTTAGTTTGGATTAATAATGTTCTATCAGTTGTGACATAATAAAGAATATATAGACTGATTTCACCAAGTGGGTGGGCATTTAAACATTGGGCAAACATTTTGGATTCTCTGGTTCTATTTTCTGAGCACCAGCGTGTGTAGTAATAGTGCTTTGGGGACCAAGGATCAAATAAGATTAGATATGAAACGTAATTCAAATGTCAATTGTGCTATTTGCTACATGTTACATATTCAAAAAAAGATTTATAAGCAAATTTTTAAGGAAACTCATTATCTCCCAAATCAAATAAGACAGCCAAGGGCATTAGTTTAATGGGAGAATCTCATACTGTGCCCTTAGGAAAGGGTAACTGGGATATAAGTGATGCAAAATGGTTTGCAACATATATGAATTTTTTTTTTCTGTGCTCTCATATAGCAAAGTGGTAAGCTGCATTCACCCCTGAAAATGGAGAGTGAATGGGCAAACATTTATCAGCGTTTATATAGCCATTTTCCAAGCAAGAATGATTATGTTTCTGTCGCCAAATCTGAATATTTCAAGCCTAATTTTACTTTAAAGCAGTTTATCAGGATTCTTCATGGTCTAAGTGAAATATACCTTCAAAAATATGATAGTATTCACCTAGTATCCAATCTGGCCTTTTCTTTCACAGTAATTGAACGCCTGCTATTTAGATGGGCATTTGGCCATGTAGAATAAAGTCTAATTTACCTTTATTAATAATATCTTTCTTTGAATGTGGATTTACAACATGATATTTTGGTTATTATTTTATTTCCAAAGCATCCAGATGCTTGGGAAGAATTATATGATTTCTGAGAAACAGAGGATTCCCAGCAAACAGACAGTACTTACATTACTAGAATTCGACGAGTAATTGCATATTCCTTAAGATCACCAGAGAACAAAAAAATAAAGTAACAACCTACTCAACAAAACTTGAGTAGTTCAAAGATACCTTAGATGTAGTATGTCAAACAAATTAAAGACCCATACAGCACCTTCTCCCAAGTGGGCCACCTTTCCACATTCCTGTATTATCATGGGACAACACTACCATCTGTCAAATTGTAAATTATCGATCATGTCACACTCCCTTTCACCCCCTTATCTAATCCATTCTGATTTCAATCTTTGTTACCTCCTAAATAGTTATTATACCTGTTCACCTTGTTGTACCTTCACTGCTATCAGTCTAGTCTAAATTAATATTCTTAATTTCATGGGCTACTCTAGACCCCTGAACTGATGGCTCTGCAGGTACTAGTTTCTCAATCCAATTCATCTTCCTTACTGCAGGTAGTGTGGTATCTTCAAATTGCAAATTAATAATGTTGTATGCCATTGAGTTCCAGAACCTTTCCATTCTTCTTTAGGTAAGGTCTAAAACTCCTAAGTAAGGGCTAATTGTTCTGAGTTCTTGCTTATCACTCAAACTTTATTTCATACTGTTATCCTTTTTATTTCATGTGTCCAAACTAGTGGCATGTTGGAAAATGGTTAATGCCAGCTTCTGGGGGAAATGATGCAATCATTTATAATATTTGATGATTTTTGTGGTGTAAATTCTCCCACCATGGCTGGTAATCAGCTAACATGACATCAAAAGATACAGAGTTGCAACAGAGAGCTTCAGCAACAGATTCAATGAAGCAGAAGGAAGGACCAGTGAACTAGAAGAAAGGAAATTTGAAATTATCCAGTGAGAGGGTAAAATAAAAAGAATGAAGAAGAGTGAAGCAAGACTATAGGACTTATACTGCATAACTACGTAATACATAGTACTAGAAATCCTAGTCAGAGCAATCAGTAAAGAAAAAGAAATAAAAAGCATGGATTTTTGAAGGGAAGAAGTAAAAATGTTTTGTGTGCATATGACATGATGTTATATATGGAGAATTCCAGCGACTCCACCAAAAACTGTTAGAACAAAGATATGAATTTACTAAAGTTTCAGGATACAAAATCAGCATACAAAAGTCTTCATACACTAACAACAAATTGTTGAAAAAAGAAATTAGGGAAACAGTCCTGTTTACTATAGCATCAAAAACAAAAAAGTATTTAGGAATAAGTTTAACCCAGGGGGTGAAAGATCTATACATAAAAATGTGTAAGATATTGATGAGAGGAACTGAAGAAAATGCAAATAAATGGAAAAATATCCTGTGTCCATGAAACAGAAGAATTAATATTGTTAAAATGTCCAAACTATGCAAAGCCATCTATAGATCCAATGCAGTCTTTACCAAGATTCCAATTATACTTTTTAACATGGACAAAACAATCCTGAAATTTGTATAGAACCACAAAATATCTCAAATTGCTAATGCAATTTTGAGAAAGAAGAGCAAAGTTGAAGACATCACACATCCTGATTTCAAACTATACTACAAAGATCAAAACAGTATGATACTAGCATAAAATTGACACATAGGCCAATGGAACAGAATTAAGAGTCCAGGAATAAATGCATGTGTGTACAGCCAACTAGCATTTGACAAGGGAGCCAAGAGTATTCACAGGGGAAAAGATAATTTCTTCAATAAATAATGCTGGGAAAAGTAGGAATTCACATGCAAAAGAATGAAGCTGTACCCCTATCTTACACTATTCACAAAAATTTACTCAAAATGAATTAGAGACTTAAATATAAGACCTGAAATCATGAAACTGCTAGAAGAAAACATAGGTAGGAGAAAAGGTCATTTACATTGGTGCTGGCAATGATTTTTATGCCCATGACACCTAAAGTACAAGAAACAAAAGCAAATATAGACAAGTGGGACTACAGCAAACTGAAAAGCTTTTGCACAGCAAAGGAAATCATCAACAAAAGGAAAAGTCAAAGGCAACCTATAGAATGAGAAAAATAGTTGGAAACAACATACCTGATAATGTATTAAAATCCAAGGAATGCATAGAAATCAACAGTAAAACAAACAAATAATCCAATTAGAAATGGATAAAGAATCTTAATAGAGATTTTTCAAGATAGATATTCAAATGACCGAGAGGTACAAGAAAGGTGCTGATCATCACTAATCATTAGGGAAATGCAAATCAAATCCACAAGGAGATATTACCTCAATTCTGTTAGAATGGCTGTAATAATAATAATTAAAAAAAAGAGGTAACAAGTGTTGATGAGGATGTGGAGAAATCCTGCACTGTTGTGGGAATGTAAATTGATATAGCCACTGAGGAAAACAGTATGGAGCTTCCTCAAAAATTAAAAATAGTACTATATTATCCAGCAATTCTAGTCCTGAGTATATTTCCAAAGGAAATGAAATCACTATCTCAAAGAAATATTTACACTTCCATGTTCACTGAAGAATTGTTTACAATAACCAAAACATGGGAACAACTTAGGTGTCTTCAAGGAACCGATCAATCAATAAATAAGGAAAATGTGTAATACATATGCAATTGCATATATATTATTTGTATATAATTGCATATATATTTTATATGATTCAGCCATGAAAATATACGGAAATAAGGAAATCCTGCCATTTGTATCAACATGAGTAAATCTTGTGGTCATTATACCAAGTGGAAGAACTTAGATAAAGAGATACAGTGTATGATCTCACTTACATGCAAAATCTAAAAAAAACAAAAGCAAAACCTCATAGAAACAGAGAGCAGATTTGTAGTTGCCAGGGCTGGAGAGCTTGTGGGGGAAATGGGTAGATGTGGTCAAAGAGTATAAACTTCCATTTATGAGTAATTTTTGGAATGTAATGTATAGCATTGTGACCATAGTTGGCAATACTGTAATTATATATTTGAAAGTTACTAAGAGAGTGGATCTTAAAAGTTCTCACCACACATACACACACATACACACACAAATTGTAAATGTGTGAGGTAATAAATGTGTTAATTAATTTTATTGTGGTAATCATTTTGCTATATACGCTTGGGCCCCAACTTATAATAGTTCAACTTATGATTTTTTTTTTTTTACTTTATGATGGTGTGAAAGTTTGAAAGCTATGTGCATTCACTAGAAACCACACTTTGAATTTTGATCTTCTCCCAGACCAGTGATATGTGGTATGATTCTCTCTAATGATAATGGGCAGTGGCAGCGAGTGTCAGGCTCCAGTCAGCCATGTGATCATGATGATAAATGACTTAAAACCATTCTGTAGCTGTACAACCATTCTGTTTCACTTCAGTACAGTATTCGATAAATTATATAGATATTCAATACCTTATTATTAAATAGGCTTTGTATTAGATGATTTTGCCTAATAGTAGGCTAATGTAAGTGTTTTGAGTGTGTTTCAGGTAGGCTAGGCTAAGTTGTGATGTTTGGTAGATTAGATGTATTAGATGCATTTTAGAGTTATGGTATTTTCAACTTACAGTGGGTTTATTGGGATGTAACCCCATTATAAGTCAAAAAAGATCTGTATTATATTTCATATCATTTTGTTATACACTTTAAACTTAACAACAACCACACTGTGTAAAATCCCTCTGTGGCATTTTCTTTTATTTTTATTCATATTTTCTGGAGCATTTGATTAACATATAACCCTGTCTTACCAGACTATGCAAACTATTGCAGCATAGATAATTTTTATTTTTTCATTTTGTTTCGTTTTTTACTGCTGAATGTCCAGCACTTAGGGAGTGTCTGTTACATAGTATGCTCTCATTAAGCATTTGAGGAATATGAAAACAGAATATTTACAAAGAGAAAAAAAATTGATAGTGCAAAATAATACATTTCTTTGTTGTGGTTGTTGTACCTGATTTTTTTTTAAGATTTTATTTATTTATTTGACAAAGATAGAGACAGCCAGCGAGAGAGGGAACAGAAGCGGGGGGAGTAGGAGAGGAAGAAGCAGGCTCATAGCAGAGGAGCCTGATGTGGGGCTCAATCCCATAACGCCGGGATCATGCCCTGAGCCGAAGGCAGACGCTTAACCGCTGTGCCACCCAGGCGCCCCTGTACCTGATTTTTTTAATTTAAATTACTGATCTTCAACAGAGCAAGAAAAAATATCCAATGGAAAAAGGACAGTCTCTTCAACAGGTGGTGTTGGGAAAATTGGACAGTCACGTGTTGAAGAATGAAACTTTACTTTCTTACACCATAAACAAATTTAAACTCAAAATGGATGAAAGACCTAAATGTGAGACAGGAATCCACCAAAATCCTAGAGGAGAACACAGGCAGCAACCTCTTTGATCTCGGCTGCAGACAACTTCTTGCTAGACACGTTTCCAAAGGCGAGAAAAACAAAGGCAAAAATGAACTATTGGGACTTCATCAAGATAAAAAGTTTTTGCACAGCAAAGGAAACAGTCAACAAAACTAAAAGGCAGCCTACAGAATGGGAGAAGATATTTGCAAATGACATATCAGATAAAGGGCTAGTATCCAAGATCTATAAAGAACTTATCAAACTCAACACCCAAAAAACAAATAATCCAGTCAAGAAATGGATAGAAGACATGAACAGATATTTCTCCAAAGAAGACATACAAATGGCCAACAGACACATGAAAAAATGCTCAACATCACTCAGGGAAAGAGAAATCAAAACCACAAATGGAGATACCACCTCACACAAGTCACAATAGCTAAAAAATACATTTCTTTGATACTTTGCCTAGCATGGAAAAAAAAATCAAGTTGCTATTATTATTAGTGACTGTCCAAATTCTCCTAAGCCAGACAGGAACTTTTAGAGTGATAAGACTCTCCTTGATCACATACGTGATAAACACTATGAATTGGCTTTCTTAATATCCATTCAACCTTTTAGTTACTGTGGTTGGACAGCTAAAATTACATTTTTTAATCTCTACAATAGGGGTTCTGTATATAAATTGCTTTCCTCCCATACATGCTATGAGTTTTGGAATGCAAAGTTGAGGTTGAGGCCATCTGTGTTGATATTATCAAGCAAAGATATGAATATATGGGTGGTGAGAGCCTGTTTCAGTGGCCAGACTACATTTTTAGATCCTTATCAGTTCATGGTTATGTAAAACAGCCATAGCTGCACAAGTAGCTGGAGATTCCTGACCTTCAGATTATAGCTCTTGTGATGTTTCCCTGAACGGTATAGTCCTACAATGACCACAGACTTCAGCCCATCCAACAAATCTGCAAGCATTTAAAATCTTCGTTGTTAAATTACTGATTTACACATATGGAGGGATTTCTCTCCCTTTGATGAACATTAAGTGATTCATACTCACACTTTCCCATTTCTGCTCATGCACATTTATTAATAATCTTTTGTTTGCAGACAACAGTAATCAGCTAAATTTTGAATTGACCAAAACTGGAACAGTAATGACTTCAATATGAACAGTGTCTTGCTACATCTCACATTTATGCATGTATTTCATTGTTGGATTTTTTTTTTCTTTGGTTTGGTTTGGTTTTTCTCCCTCATTGCAGAATTTCATTTTCTGCTCCTAGTCTGCATGTCTTAAAAAAAAAAAGGTGATGTGTCCTGATGTGGCGTATCTTGTATTAATCAGACAGAGCCTGGATTTTTTAGTTCCAATTCCAAAATCATAGTTAACAAATTGCTTGATTCTCTGTTAGACTCCAATGAAAATTGGCCAGTGGGACAAGGTACATGGAAGAAAATAACTGTTCTGTGTCCAACATAACCATGTGTATCTAGGTAAAAATCTGTTTCTAGAAAACCAGAAAGTATTATAAGCTTGGTCGCTTCTCCTGATATGGCTCGTTCACCATAACTACAGCAGAATAACTATAATTTATTTTAACATATTTTCTCCATTCTAAATTGCATGTTTAACAATAGCAATACTTTTGAAATTGGGATGTCTTAAAATAATGCCAAAAAACTTAGCTGAAACAGTTTTCCAATGTGGCAGTAACATTTTATGTTCCCACCTGCAGTGTTTTTGAGTTTCGGTTGATCCATATGCTAACCAACATAAAACTATTTTTTTTGTCTTTTTCTTTTTAGCTATTTGGTGGGTGTGTAGTGGTGTCACCTTGTGTTATTAACTTGTAGTGTTCTGATAATGGCTAATGTGGAGCATCCTTGCATATACTTTTTGACCATTTGACTAACTTAAATATAAATCTATGTCCAGTTATTGCTTAAAATGTCTTCATAACATTAAACTGAGGTAGAATTTGAAAGTAAAGTTATTGTTCATCCATTAGCTTGTTTACAAATACCTGATGAACTCATTAAAGGCTGTAGAAATTGCCAATTTTCTCATAATTATAAAACAGCATTTTGAAAGCTAAGAGTGGTAAATCTCCCTGATCGTGTGTTGTGGAGAACTATCACACTTCTGAAATCCATCTCTCAGAAGATGTCCCCTGTGAGTTTAGTGGATTAAATGTATGATCAGGAGACTTAAGTTGTCAAAATACACTACCATCAGTCACAAATGTTTTCCAATTAAATTTCGCTACTCTCTGAGAAAACTATTTTATGCCTTTTTTTCAAACCCAGTTTCTCTTTTGCCCTTCCCCACTATTTACTCTTAGCTGATGAACACTCCTCATAGTCTATGAAAAAAATCAGAAACAATAATTTCATCACTGTCAATGGCAGAATATATGAGTGACCTAAATTCTATCATTTATAGACTTGAGTTCTATATTTCTACATCTTTCTTCTGACAGAAGAGGCAAAGGACATTGAAAACCACATATTTATCCTTCAACTTGTGATTAGGCATAAATCGCTATGTTCCTGTTAAAGACTTCTCTTCAGTTGTCTTCCTCTTTCCTGCACGGTTAATTATTCTCTATTTGATTATTACAAAAAGTACACGGGAATGTCCTATTATCATCCATCATTAGAAATCTTAATTTTACCGTACTCTCCATTTATTTATTTTTTTCTCACTCTCTCAACTTCCACTTACTAAAATCATTCGGTCAGGCTTATATCCCCTAAAGCCCTTCACCAAGTGAATTTCCTCTTGTGAAGGTTAACAGTGTCCTCCATTTGCCATTTATACGGATACCACTGTCTTCTCATCTTACTCAACTGTTCACAATATTCCACACAGCTGACTTCCTTCTTGATACACTTTTCTTTTTTGACTTCTATAATACCTGACGCTTTTTTTTGTGCCTGTTTTGTATTAAAATGTCCCTTATATGACCCCTAAGTGTTTGCACCTCATGGCTTATTCCTGGGTTTTTTTTTTCCTCCTATTTATAATATCTCCATAAGCTTTCTCATTCTATTCAGTGAGCTTAATAGTTCCTACACAATGTTGACTATGTAATTTTTCTCCCTAGACCTGTCCTTCCATTTGAGCTCTGGACTTCTACATTCAATTGCCTAAATTTACCTCTAATCAAGTATTTAATTATTCTTGTCTAAAACAGAATTATTGGATTCATATGCTTCCTCTGCTAAATGTTTCTCCCCAGGTCTTCCTTGTTTAGTAAGTAAGGCCCTATAATCCACCTTATTGTTGAAACAAACAAACAAAATTCCCTAGGAATCATTCTTCATTCTTCTCTTTCCCTTAAACCTTATAACTAATTCATCACCATATGTTTTCAGTCTTACGTCCAAAATGTCCCTTGAATTTTCTTTTACTTCTTAGTTTCTTATAATAAACTTTGTCCATATTATCATTTTTCCTGCCTTTGGATAACTAGAATTCTTTCTTAATTGATTTCCCTCTTTGTTTTCTCCTTCTACAATCAATTCTCTAACATGGAAGTAGAGAGATTCTAAATCCTGTTTTATCACTTACCAGCTTAAAATCCTCCATGTGTTTCACATTGCCATTAGAATAAAGTGAGAAATCCATACTTCTGATATGCTAAAAATGTCTTCTGTCTACCCCACCAACTCCTTCTCTTATTGACCTTTATTCGCTTTGACTCAGCAATACAAGCGTTCTGATAGGTCCAGTAATTCATCAAACCCTTCTCCCCTTAAGCTTATGCTACTTCTGTTTCTTCTGCTTGCAGTAATTCCCTACAGTTTCATAGTTACCTACTTCTCCTTCAAGTCTCCATCAAGCTTAAGTGTCTTTCTTAGAAAGACCTTCTCTGACCTTGTTATAGAAAGTTATATTTTCCAGGGTACTTTTCACAATCTATAACTATTTATTTAATTGTTTATTTTTCATAATCTCTAGAAAGCTGTAAGTAACCTAAGGCAGAGGGACCTGCTCTGTCTTGTTTGCTGATGTTTTCCCTGGGTTGAGCATTATATTAGGAGAAGCATATATTTTTTGAATGGTGCACTGTCTTCTGTTTTATATGTGTTCAAAATACATTTAAAGAAAAGCTTAGTAAAACAGCAGACTAAATATTAAATTTCCTAAAATGTATAATACTTTGCTTATGAAAATCATAATTTCATATTATTTGTTAAAACGTATGAGATAATGAATATGCATAGCGGATTTTTTGATGTATTATTTTAGCATGTAGAACAAAATTTAATTGAATTTCAGAGAACTGCTGATTGAGAGTAACTGCACCTGCAGAGAGCCTCATCTACACACAATGTAAATGATGAGACCTAGAGCTTTGAGACACTATCATAATAAGATGAGACTTGGTGGGCCTTGGGAGTGGGTGACTGTATTTTGTACAGAAAAGAATGTAAATAACATATGGCTGGATGGTGGTTTCTGCTAGATTAAAGATAGGTACAAATTCACCTTTTCTATGAAGAGATTTATGTCTCCTCCATTGAATATAGAAAGGCATAGTGATTGCTTTGACCAGAAAAACCAATAAAAGGTGTAAGCGATTGTGTGCCAAATCCTTGATATCTAGACATTAAGAGGCTGGAAGCTTCCACTTACTGTCTCTTGGAATAGTCACTATTAGAGCTCAGCCACCAGTTTCTAAAGAAGTCCAGTCACCCATGTGGAGAGACCAACATGAAAGAAATCTGGCCACTGTAAACAGCCCTGAATGAGCTCCCACTCATGTCTCAGCACCAGCTTGCTAACTCTGTGGATGTGCCATGTTGGGAGTAGATTATTCAGGTCCATTTGAGCCTCCCCCAGTGATGTTTTCAGAGATGGGATGCCCTGAGGAGAGTCCTTCCCTATTTCAGATTTTTGAGCTGAATAAAACATTTGTTATTTTTAAGTCAATATATTTAGAGGTGGTTTGCTTTATGGTAAGAAATAACCAGAATGATAAAAAACTGGATAGTTATACCATCATAAAGATTTTTAGCAGATATCAATTAGTAATATATATTTTTAAGAATCCAGTTGTATATATTTGTGCGTGTGTATGTATATATGTGTGTGTATGTGTGTGTGTGTATATATATACATATATATATGTATATATATATGACTAGATAGTTCAGATCTCAAAATACATGTTTTGGTGAGAAAATAATAATTTATTCAATAAATTAGAATATGTCCCTTTTTTGACTAGGCACTGTACTAGGGAAATGGCAGAAGATGAATACAATATTATCCAAAGAAGTAATATTTTATTTCATTATTGCTATTATAGATATATAAGCAGTTCTTTAGAAAGAAAGACTCATCTGTAAATGATGAATGACAGATGATGCTAATTTGTTCATCTCCTGATGTATCGGGATCAACTGTTGTTAAAATTGTGCAAAATATGATTCTGCTGATACCCCAACAACCACAAAAATGGTGATGATTGATGTCAAAACCTGTGTATATCCTAAGTGACTTATGCATAGAGTTCTGATGCACTATTTTATAAAGTCTCATTTTTTAGCAGTAGTGTTATCTGTGCAACTGGTAAAGACCCAAAGGAATTAAAATTTACCTACAAAATATCTCCTTTAAAAATAATTAGTGTGTTTTCAGCTCTTAAAAGCAAAATATTACCAGTTCTACAGTTTTCATCAAATATATCCCCCAAATTCTCATTTTACTGTTGGAAATATAAATTTCTCAATATAGTAAAACAGGGATTTCATTCATTTTCTTGCTCCCTTTGGTGCCATAAAATAATATTTTATTGATTTCTTTAAAAATAAGTGTAAGAAAAATGTAGCCAAATATTATACAATGAAATAATCTTGGTTCCTCTGAGCAAGAATTCTAGTTTAAAGGTTTGAAATAAACATTCTATATGAGTACCAATAAAATTTATGGAAATATTACATAAAGGTTAATGATGACCCCAAGGAAAATATTACATATTATTTGTGAAAGTTAGTTTACAAATATCAAGCCTGCAACTAATAACTAGATGTTGGTGTTTGTGACAGTGTGTGACCTTTAACAAGTAAAAGGAAAAAAAAACCCTCAAACCCTCCCTCTTTCTCCGTGTGTGTGTGTGTGTTTGTGACATATAAACATCCAAAATGACTATGAAATAGTTATTTTCCAAAGGCTTATCGTCACGCCCTATAACTCTTCCCAGAATCAAGATTTATTGAGTGCTTCTCAAAAATACTTATACATAGCGGGGAGGGGTTAAGAAGGCAGAGGAGTAGGGGACCCCTTTTTCAGTTGGTCCCCTGAGTCGAGCTGGATAGGTACCAGACCAGCCTGAACATCCACGGAATCACCCTGAGATGCAGGAAGATACATCTGGATCTCTACAAATGAACCTCCAACGCAGAGTATTGAGGTACGAAGCGGGGAGCCGTGAAACCGCACACAGATATCGGAAGATAAATGGAAGGGGGAGGGAGCAGCCACGTTTGGGCGCCAGGAAGCAGTAGCCACCTGCACGGGGGAGCCGGCAGACTCGCGGACGGCACCCTCAAGAAAACAGACTGGGACCGTGAGTGGGGAGCGTGGGCCACCAGACTTCTCACGGAACTCTGGTGCGCTCACTGGATCCAGACTGAGGCCGGGAGCTCTGGAAGTGCACGGGGGCTGNGGCGGGGTTGGAAACACAAAGGACAGAGACGTGCCGGCCCTGGAAGTGAGGGCTGGGACGCCGGGTGTGGGGCGCACAGCCCGGGATGCTGCAGGGTTGAGCAGCACCAACAGAAACAGAGTTAAAGTGGCCAGAACATCAGTGGAGAATGGCCCGGGATACCCTCTGTTCTGTGACAGAGGCTGAGATTCAGGCACTGCTGCTCTGTCTCTCAGAAAAGGCACAGCAAACCACCAGGGAAAGCTNAGAGGCATAGCAAACCGCCAGGGAAAGCCGGCCAGAGAACAAAAGCCTGGAAACACCGGCTCACAGGGTGCCCATCCCATCCCCCCTCGCAGGGGACACGGAGACTCTACCCAAACAGGGTTGCCTGAGTACCTGCAGGCAGGCCCCTCCCCCAGAAGGCAGGCTGAAAAATCAAGAAGCCCACAACCCGGAGCGCCTGAGTGGCGCAGTCACCAAGCACCTGTCTTCGGATTAGGGTGTGATCACAACGCTCCGTAAGGAGTCCTTCATCGGGCTTCTCCACCGGGAACCTGCTTCTTCCTCTCCCACTCCTCTGCTTGGGTTCCCTTTCTTGCTGACTGTCTCTCTCTCTCTCAAATAAATAAATAAACTCTTTAAGGAAGAAGCCCACATCCCTAAGATCTCTATAAAACAAGGGCGCACGGCCTGGGTCCCAGTCAACACTTGGGCTCTGGACAACCCTGCAATCTCTCTTCATCAGAATGACGAGAAGGAGAAGTCCCCCCCAGCAAAGAAAAGATAATGAGTCTGTGGCCTCTGCCACAGAATTGGCCTCGGCCACAGAATTAATACATATGGATGTATCCCAATTATCAGAAATGGAATTCAGAGCAACAATGGTCAAGATGATGAGTAAACTTGAAAAAAGCATCAGAGAAAGCGTTGCTGAGAATATAGAATCCCTAAGGGCAGAAATGAGAGCGAATCTGACAGAAATTAAAAATTCTATGAGCCAAATGCAGTCAAAACTAGAGGCTCTGATGGCCAGGGTAAATGAAGCAGAGGAACGTATTAGCGAATTGGAAGATGGGTTAGTAGAAGAAAAAACGAAAATAGAAGCTGGTCTTAAAAAAATCCACGCCCACGAATGTAGATTACGGGAGATTACTGACTCTATGAAACGATCCAATGTCAGAATCATCGGCATCCCTGAAGGGGTGGAGAAAAACAGAGGTCTAGAAGAGATATTTGAACAAATTGTAGCTGAAAACTTCCCTAATCTAGCAAGGGAAACAAGCATTCGTGTCCAAGAGGCAGAGAGGACCCCATCCAAGCTCAACCAGGACAAACCTACGCCACGGCATGTCATAGTGCAATTCGCAAATATTAGATCCAAGGATACAGTATTGAAAGCGGCCAGGGCAAAGAAATTTCTCACGTACCAAGGCAAAGGTATCAGGATTACGTCAGACCTGTCTACAGAGACCTGGAATGAGAGAAAGGCTTGGGGGGGCATTTTTAAAGCTCTTTCAGAGAAAAACATGCAGCCAAGGATCCTTTATCCAGCAAGGCTGTCATTCAGAATTGATGGAGAAATAAAGACCTTCCAGAATCACCAGTCATTAACCAATTTCATAACCATGAAACCAGCCCTACAGGAGACATTAAGGGGGGTTATATAAAGGTAAAAAGGCCCCAAGAGTGTACAGGACAGAAAGTCACAACCTATACAAACAAAGACTTTACTGGTAACATGGCATCATTAAAATCATATCTCTCAGTATTCAGTCTCAATGTGAATGGCGTAAATGCTCCCATAAAACACCACAGGGTTGCAGATTGGATAAAAAGAAATGACCCATCCATTTGCTGTCTACAAGAGACTTATTTTGAACCCAAAGATACATTAAGACTGAAAGTAAAGGGATGGAGTACCATCTTTCACGCAAATGAACCTCAAAAGAAAGCTGGGGTAACGATTCTTATATCAGATAGATTGGATTTTAAACTAAAGACTATAGTTAGAAACACAGAAGGGCACTATATTATTCTTAAAGGATGTATCCAACAAGTGGATATGACAATTATAAATATATATGCCCCCAACAGGGGAGCAGCAAGATACACAAGCCAACTCTTAACTGGAATAAAGAGACATATAGATAATAATACATTAATAGTAGGGGACCTCAACATCCGACTATCAGAAATAGACAGAACACCCTTGCAAAAACTAAGCAAAGAGTCAAAGGCTTTGAATGCCATACTCAACGAGTTGGACCTCATAGATATAGATAGAACACTACACCCCAGAACCAAAGAATACTCATTCTATTCTAATGCCCATGGAACATTCTC
>NC_048224.1:97984071-98188719 GCF_002007445.2 Ailuropoda melanoleuca
TGGGGAATTCTACCAAACATTCAAAGAAGAAATAATACCTATTCTCCTAATGCTATTTCAAAAAATAGAAAGAGAAGGAAATCTACCAAACTCATTCTATGAGCCCAATATACCTTGATCCCCAAACCAGGCAAAGACCCCATCAAAAAGGAGAATTACAGACTGATTTCCCTAATGAATATGGACGCCAAAATCCTCAACAAGATCCTGGCAAATAGAATCCAACTGTACATTAAAAGGATTATCCATCATGACCAAGTGGGATTCATCCCTGGGATGCAGGGGTGGTACAACATTCGCAAATCTATCAGTGTCTTATATTTTATTCAGAAACAAAAATTCAGAAATAATATGATTCTCTCAATAGATGCAGAAAAAGCATTTGACAAAATACAGCATCCTTTTCTGATTAAAACCCTTCAGAGTGTAGGGATAGAGGGTACATTCCTCAATCTCATAAAAACTATCTATGAAAAGCCTACAGCAAATATTATTCTCAATGGGGAAAAGCTGGAAGCCTTTCCCTTAAGATCAGGAACACGAAAAGGATGCCCACTCTCACCACTATTATTCAACATAGTACTAGAAGTCCTTGCAACAGCAATCAGGCAACAAAAAGTTATAAAAGGTGTCCAAATTGGCGAGGAAGAAGTTAAACTGTCTCTCTTCACAGATGACATGATACTCTATATGGAAAACTCAAAAGAATCTACTCCTAAACTACTATAAGTTATAGAGCAATTCAGTAATGTGGCGGGATACAAAATCAATGCTCAGAAATCAGTTGCATTTCTATACATGAATAATGAGATTGAATAAAGAGAAATTAGGGAATCCGTCCCATTTACAATAGCACCAAAACCACACGTTACCTTGGAATTAACTTAACCAGAGATGTAAAGGATCTCTATTCTAGAAACTATAAATCACTCTTGAAAGACATTGAGGAAGACACAAAAAGATGGAAAAATATTCCATGCTCATGTTTCAGAAGAATTAACATAGTTAAAATGTCCTTGCTACCCAGAGCAATCCACACTTTCAATGCTATGCCAATCAAAATACCAATGGCATTTTTCAAAGAACTGGAACAAATAGTCCTTAAATTTGTATGGAACAGGAAAAGGCCCCGAATCACCAAGGAATTGCTGAAAATGAAAAACAAAGCTGGGGGCATCATGTTGCTGGATTTCAAGCTATACTACAAAGCTGTGATCACAAAGACAGCATGGGACTGGCACAAAAACAGACACATAGACCAATGGAACAGAACAGAGAACCCAGAAATGGACCCTCGGCTCTTTGGGCAACTAATTTTTGATAAAGCAGGAAAAAACATCTGGTGGAAAAAAGACAGTCTCTTCAATAAATGGTGCTGGGAAAATTGGACAGCTCCATGCAAACGAATGAAACTTGACCACTCTCTCACACCATGCACAAAGATAAACTCCAAATGGATGAAAGACCTCAATATGAGACAGGAATCCATCAAAATCCTGGAGGACAACATAGGCAACAACCTTTACATCAGCCACAGCAATCTTTTTCATGACACATCTCCAAAGGCAAGAGAAACAAAAGAGAAAATGAACCTGTAGGACTTCATCAAGATAAAAAGCNAAAAGATAAAATGAACTTATGGGACTTTATCAGGATAAAGAGCTTCTGCACAGCCAAGGAAACAGTCAAAAAAACTAAGAGGCAGCCCACGGAATGGGAGAATATATTTGCAAATGAAACTACAGATAAAAGACTGCTATCCAAGATCTACAAAGAACTTCTCAAACTCAATACACGGGAAACAAATAAGCAAATCCAAAAATGGGCACAAGATANAAAATGGGCAGAAGATATGAACAGACACTTTTCCAATGAAGACATACAAATGGCTAACAGACACATGAAAAAATGTTCAAAATCATTAGCCATCAGGGAAATTCAAATCAAAACCACACTGAGATACCACCTTACACCAGTTAGAATGGCAAAAATCAACAAGGCAGGAAACAGCAATTGCTGGAGAGGATGTGGAGAAAGGGGATCCCTCCTACATTGTTGGTGGGAATGCAGGTTGGTGCCACCACTCTGGAAAACAGTGTGGAGTTCCCTTAAAAAGTTAAAAATTGAACTACCCTATGACCCAGCCATTGCACTACTGGGTGTTTACCCCAAAGATACAGACGTTATGAAGAGAAGGGCCATATGCACCCCAATGTTCATAGCAGCATTGTCCACAATAGCTAAATCATGGAAGGAACCGTAATGCCCTTCAACAGATGACTGGATTAAGAAGCTCTGGTCCATTTATACAATGGAATATTACTCAGCTCTCAGAAAGAACGAGTTCTCAGCATTCACTGCAACATGGACAGCACTGGAGGAGATAATGCTAAGTGAAATAAGTCAAGCAGAGAAAGACAATTATCATATGATTTCTGTCATCTGTGGAACATAAGAACTAGGAAGATCGGTAGGGGAAGAAAGGGATAAAGAAAGGGGTGTAAATCAGAAGGGGGAGTGAAGCATGGGAGACTATGGACTCTGAGAAACAAACTGAGGGCTTCAAAGGGGAGGGGGGTGGGGGAATGTGATAGACTGCTGATTGGTAGTAAGGAGGGCACATATTGCATGTTGCACTGGGTGTTATATGCAATTAATGAATCATCAAAACTTGCATCAGAAAACAGGGATGTACTGTGTGGTGACTAACATAATGTAATAAAAATCATTAAAAAAATACTTATTCCTAAATAACATGATTACCTTTTTTTTTTTTAGAGAGAGCATGAGTGAGAGGGGGAGGGGCAGAAGGAGAGGGAGAGAGAGAATCTTAAGCAGGGTTCACACCCAGCACAGAGACTGACTTGCAGCTTGATCTCACAACCCTGAGATCATGACCTGAGCCAAAATCAAAAGTTGGTCACTTAACCAGCCGAGCCACCTAGGCACCCCAACATGATTATTTTTAAGATAAAAAAAGGCAGACTGTCCATAATTTCCCATGCTGGGCTATGGCTTTATTAATCATGATCTGGATAAAGTTGAAAAGAGCGTCAAATATGTACCCACTATATTTATCCCAGAGAAAGTTGTCTCCTTATAATCCACGGAGCCCCAGTAATATGTTAGACTAGCTTGCTACAGATAATGCACGATCATTGAGTACATGAAAAAAATGTCTCCCTCAACCTCCAGTTCAGTTCTATCTGCTTCTGTGGAAGAGGGGAAGGCATGGGCTAAGGAGTTGCCCACAATGTCACCAGTTGAGGAGATGTTCTACTCTAAGAGCTGTCTTTGGACAAAGATAAGGGTTGAGAGGCAGCTATTCATATCTGAGAGGTCCACAGAAGCAGAAGGAGGGTGATAATAGAAACTTTATATGGATTTTTTTAGGATGATATAAAATATCCTATGCTTAGCACAAAACTGGCATTTCATGATTATTAGCTGTTAGTTCTTTTACCCTTTTTCTGTGTAGCTTCTGTTGAGCATACCATTCTGCCTTATTACAGCCATAATTTTATTAAAAATTCATTATATTCTGTGATAGTGAATTTCCTGAGTAGGCCCACAGTCTGCCATGAAAATATCAGACTTCACTGAGAGATGTATTTGAAGGACTTTTAATTGTAAATATACGAGATAATACTAAAGAATGTTTTAAAATACTGTTATAAAATACTTGATTAGCTAGTGCTACAGGCCTTTACTAAATGCACAATGTTGTATCCATACTCTTGTTTCAACTTGTTAAATTTGCATATATGACAAAGGACCTTTGATTATGATGATGTAAATTCTGACTTTAAAAGACTTTAGAAAATATTCTTTTATTAAAGTTGGGACAGTATATTAGTTAGCAAGGCTACCATTCCAAAGAGATCCAATAATACTGTGGTTACACAAGACAGAATTTTATTCCTCCCTCATGTAAGAGTCCAAAGGTAAACAAGTGCTCTGGGATGAATTGGTAACTTTGATCCACATAGTCATTCAGGCATCCAAACTGGGAGAATGTTCTTCCATCTTCCATCTTCTTTGTGGCTTCTATGTCTGAGCCTAAAGTAGTTACTCCAGTTATTACCACTTCCTGTAGTAGGAAAGAAAAAAAAATGAGAAGATAATCACTTTCCGCTTATGAGTATGAACCTATATCTGTATACGTTATTTCTGCTCACATTCCGTTGTTCAAAACTTAGTCATAGGGCTACAGCTACTGAAAGGGAAGCTGGGAAATGTAGATTATAGCTGGACTGGTGAGTGTCCAACTAAAACGCAAAGGCAGGAGATTTTTATTTCCAAATGGAAGAAGGGAGAAATGATTTCTAGTGGATAGTTCACTGTTCCTTCCACATAAAATGCCCTGTAGATCCCAGTATTTGGTTTGAATAAATGAAGTTGCCATATTAATCCACATATAAATCCTACTGTGTAGACTGACTGCTTAAATGTAGGACACCACAAATATTTTAATGATCTACTTAGGTTTCTTTATGAAAATCTTTCTAGGGCACTTATCAGTAGCTTTTTTTTTAAAGATTTTATTTATTTGAGAGACAGACAGACAGAGATAGTGAGAGAGAGCATGAGCCAGAAGGAAAGGCAGAAGCGGGCTCCCCAATGAGCTGGGACCCTGATGCGGGGCTTGATCCTAGTACCCTGGGATCGTGACCTGAGCCGAATGCAGATGCTTCACCAACTGAGCCACCCAGATGCCCCTTATCTGTAACTTTTAGGAGATATTTGGCATTGAACACTCTTGCCCAACTTCCAGATGAAGGAATTTCACTTTGTCAGAAGTTATAGGTATCCATACAATGTGTGATAATCAGAGAACAAACAGGTTTCTTTTTGACTTAAAAATCAACTTTTCATTTATCAGTATTTATGCCATCATAGCTTTCAAAAAGAGCAAGAACTCATTATATAATCATAGTGCTTCCTATTACACTTATCAGAACAAACATGGAACATGGAGTGAATATTAATGTTAATGGCAAAACTTTTCTGAGAAACACTTAAAATGAGGGAGTAGAATATGAGAGGTTTTCAGCAGATTTTCCTCATGGCATTCAGGAAAATCAGTAAATTAGAGAGACATCTGTTTAAAGGAGAGTCTAATGTTTACACTGACACAAAGGAAAAACCTTATCTAAGAGATTCCTAAGGACCACTATTGTAATATTTCAAATATTTCTCAACTACTATGTCTGTAAATAGATCACTCAGTTAAAGGACTCAAGCCCTTTATGTTTGGTGTTCAGATAGAAAGGACATGGCTCTTTAAATCTGGCTCCCACTTAATCTAAGGAGCAGGGAGGGCCCTGTTCCCGCTCCTGATGCTGAAATTCACTCCATTGCAGACAGGAAACTTATAGTCATGCAGTATTCTTCTCATTGTCCTTTCTGTTCCTGCCTAGATGGCATCTGGTGTGAGGCTTATAACTGATCCCTGATTCCATAAATTGTTTCATGGGCTATCAAAATTTGGATTAAAAAGCTTTACTACAAGAGTATTTGAGAAAATAGGTGGTGGTTTTTTAAGCCTGAAACACTTTTTCATTTTTATCTATTCTGTACAAGTGTGTGTGTGTGTGTGTGTGTGTGTGTGTGTGTAGGAGAGGGAGAGATTGTGACTGGGGCATAAAGGTTGAGCAGTTTAGTCCGTAGAGTTCAGTTTCCATAATCAAAATTCACATACATGATTTTGTCACATGGCTATTCTGAAGATGAAATGATATAATTCATGTGTATAAAGGTCCTTGTAAATTGTTAAGTGTCATTTAGAATTAGGATTTATTATCTTAATTTATAATGAATTATGAAATCAGTGAGGCTTAAATCAAATGGATCAGTAGAAGGTGGTATATGGTGTATGCTAATTAAATGATACTGGGAAATATTAGCAAATTTAAAACTTTGACTCAGGGTCTGAATTTATGGCTTTGAAAAAAATGTAGCCGCTGTCTTTAATTGCATTTTTTGCCATATGCTGATGGGACATATTTGCTCTTTTTAATTTGTGTCCCAAGCAATTTTGTGTGTTATCTTACAGACCAGATTTGGAAACTTTTTTTTAAAAAAATGGAATTGTTTATGTTTCTTTATGGTTGCTGAGTTAGAAGTGACAGACATTCATAATGAGTTTTATTTTATTTAAAATAAGTCTGCAATGTAGTCAGTTGCATGGCAGGAGAAGATACTTACTCATATCTGTTATTATGTTTACAAGCATGCTACTTCTACTTTTGCAGAACCCAGAAGATAAAGGAACATGGAATATGGTTGTAGGTTAGTCATCTGCATGACTTTAATTCCCTCATAGATTTATATTTCATTAAAGCATGCTTTAAATGCTTCATCGATGAGAGAAATAATTCCTTTATTCATATCAGTGCCTATAAACTCCTGTTTCTGTGTTTGATTGAAAGCATACACATCAAACCATCGATTCCTATGCATTTAAGTCAAAGTAGACCTGCATGAATTGCATGGATTTTTCGTTCCCCGTAGTAATTTATTTACGATGATAACTATAACTAGTCTCAGGTAAGACTCTGACACTCTAATGCGTCCTGTGTAGTCTTGGAGAACTGTGTAAAGCAACAAGACATTGCCTAAGACAGTTTGGAAAGATAGTCATGTGTAGTTTCCAAATCAAAAAGGCCTCTTATGTGGCAATTAGATAGGAGTGAGCATTAGCCTTCTCCCACTTGAAGTTTTTCTCAGGAGAGATGTGCATTGCCCAGAACTCATTTCTCAGGGGAGGGCTGACTGTGATGCTTGCAAGGTTTCTCTCCCACTGCAAATGGCCCATGAGGCCTAGCGCCTTTGCGAGTCACATTGATACGCTTCTCTCTGATAGCAAGGACCTTGCATCCCATTAATATGATTGTGTTGTGTCACAAACAGCATCTTGGCACTAATTAGAGGTTGAAGCTCAAAAACAAATTTAGGGGTGCCTGGGCGACTCAGTTCGTCTGCCTTTGGCTCAGGCCATGATCTAAGGGTCCTGGGATGAGCCCCACGTGGGGCTCCCTGCTCAGTGGGGAGCCTGCTTCTCCCTTTCCCTCTCCTTTTCCCTCTGCCCCTCTGCTCCAGCTTGCTCCCCTCCCCTGTCTCAAATAAATAAATAAAATCTTTAAAAAAATTTTAAATTCTCTACATCTGTGGCCATGCTACATTATTTTTTTAATGAGAGAATTTTACCAAAGTCAACAATTAGAAGAACACCCATATTTCTAGCATACACAGTATTTAAATAACAAACCTAACAGCACATATTCTTTAACAAAGACTTGTTTTTTTCTTCATGGATAGAATTTGCACATGAGAAGCCTGGTCAGTTTGCATCTTCTTTACTTTGTCTCAAAAGAAAAGCTCACTAACCTGTAATTAACAGTATTATTTAGTGCACAAATATGCACTTAATGTAGAAAGTTACAATTATAGGAAAATGGCAAGAGACCGGCTCTAAGGAAAGTTTTGGCTAGGCAGTTCTTTACCCATCTGAGACTGTACTAACAACTGTTCCCATGAGGGAAATTTTCCTTCCCTCTGGCCACTCTCCCGGAATCAGCTGCTTCATCCTGCAGCCATAGTCTGCATGCAACCACATTTTTCACTTGGAAGCATGAGGCAGCTACCAACCAGCACAATAGGCCCATATGTGCGCGACTTGGTGCACAGGAAAGCTCTCTACCCAACATTGTCAGGGATGCTTGACTATTTCCTTGCAAGGATGTCAAATTGGAGACCTGGTTTGCCATTAATTTTCCCCTTTTTGGCCTTCTCTCCTCAGTGTTACATTTCCCGGGCATATACATGCCTGATGCTAGTACATTAGCAAAATGACATTGGACTTTGTGGATAACTGCACATTTATCTGTCAGAATTCTAAACTTTCCATTTTGTAGCAAAGCTCACCTCCCATTTTCAGAGAGAGGTAGTGGGAAAGTGATTGCTCATTATCATTTACTCCCTAAGCGTTCTACTACCCCCAAAATAATATGGCAATACTGTGAGTATTCATTCATTAGTTCTTTTATTCAGTAGTATTTAGGTGCCTACAATAGTCCGTAAACTGTGGAAGATGCTTTTTATGAATGCAGTGAATCAGAGTCGCTGTCTTTTGAAAACTTAAATTTGAATAATTTGAATAAAAAGAAAATACAAAAGAATAAATAAGTGCCAATATGGCTGAAAGAGAATATGCATTTTACTAATTCAAATTGAATATTGTTATAGCACACTTAATGCCTCAAAAATGAGATACTATTTAGAATATTAAATAATTGGCATGAATAGTCTTGCTTAATGAAAAGACTGTATACCAACTTTGTGTTTGAGGTTTTGTGGTGATGACTGTTCTTGGAGTTCTTGTATTACCGTTCTATTAATTATTCCATACAATTTAAAACTTTATTTGAAATATTTTTCCCTTAAATGTTGAGTGCTTAAATAACTGGGCACTGGAAAATGTAACATAGTAGTGTGGCTTTCATTCTTGGTTAGTATGATGCTATCTCCAGATATCAGCTCATTCCTCTGGGTGCCAGCTAAGTTGTTTGATGTTGCCTCTCATTTTCTTTTTCACCTATGAACCACATTTGAATGTCCTTTCGCTTTTGTTTAGAAAATTATGAACCAAAAAATAGAGTTTGATTTCATTCCTAAATGTATTTCCCATTTTCTCCTGACTATGAATTCTCAGGTTTACAAGGCTAGGAGCCTGGAGGATTTGCTTTCTGATGGTCCTGGGTTCTTTGAGGCTGACATCTAAATATTTGCTCTGAGTTTTATAAAAAATTTGTTTAAGGATTAGTGTGTGCTTACTCATGATCCTGCATTCTTTAGTCAGCGTTACCTAAATGCAAATGCTGCCCATATGATATATGCACACTGCTGTGTCTAAACATACACACACACACAAACTCTCACATTCTGCTAGCTCTGGAATTAAAAAGCTCATAACATATTTATTAAAAGGTTAATAAATTACAATAAAGTAAAATGACATCAGATTCTGTAGAGTTGTCTATAAATATTATAAATAAATAATATTCATGTCTCAGTAAGCTATAAAATTAGTTTTAAAAAATGGATTTAATTGAAAGAGATGTGCTTGAAGAAAATAAAATTTGGGTGCCTGAAAAGTTGGGTGCACTAAATTCAATTTTAAATACTATTACCTCCCCTGCTCCCCCCGCCACACACGCATACATTCTGGAGTGGATACCAATTCTCTAAACTCATTATTCTTTCAGTAGTTTTTATATTAAATTTGCTTAAAATAAGGTCACATACAAAAGTAATGAGATAAAGTTAAATCAGTTCATTGTAAATATTTGTTTGTTAACCTTGGGCAAGTCAAAGAACCTTACTGAGCCTTGATTTTTTTTCCAACTTGTAGAAAATATAATTGTATTTGATGCCAAGCTAGCTTTTAGCTAAAATAAGTAAGTAAATATATATATATTTTAAGACTTTATTTATTTATCTGACAGAGAGCAAGAGAGAGAGTAGAAGCAGGGGGAGTAGCAGAGGGAGAGGGAGAAACAAGCTCCCTGTTGAGCAAGAAGCCCAAAGAGGGCCTGGATCCCAGGACCCTGGAATCATGACCTGAGCCAAAGGCAGACACTTAACGAACTGAGCCACCCAGGTGTCCCTATATTACTTTAACTGTATAAAAATATTAACTATAGGGGTGCCTGGTTGGCTCAGTCGGTAGAGCATATAACTCGTAAATCTTGGGATCATGAGTTCAAGCTCCAGGTTGGGTGTAGAGATTACTTAAAAAACAAACAAACAAAAAAAGAAAATCTTAACTCTAAATAATAAATTCTATTTTATATTTAAAGAGTAATCAAAAAAAATGGTAACCATGCCTTCATCTCTGGCATTAAAAAGAAAAGAATAATCTACTTGAATGTCAGATTTTGTCCTCATATTTAATTGAATATATAGATTTAGAACTGTAACATTTAAGAATTAAGGAATTCTGAATTAATCTAAGAAGACAAACTATGTACAAATATTATTTCAAAAGGCTTATATTTGATTTTTAGCACCAAATGTCGTGGTATTTTATGGTTCCAATACTAATTTCAATGATGTGTTGAGAAATTCAGTTATCTAATAACAAGTTATATTCACACATATATAGCCCTTGCACATAGACACCATACATAAAGTTAAAAACACAAAATTAAAGTATATAAATCAATATCAAAATCTTCCCCAATTCTTTCTTTGCATTTTAAAGAAATAAATAAGACAAATTTGGAAACTGAAGAATCAGTCAGAACTCTGTTAGGCCTGTAACTTTTGGATTTTGAAATAAGGTTTTCATACCCAATCAGTCATTAAATCAGGTGTCCATGGAAACTACTGTGCTTTAATACCTAAGATACTATATTCATTTAATCTGCATGATCAGAATAATTTAATCATGCTGCTTCCTGTATATTGGTTGTCTCTGGAAACACTGCAAACTACATAATCATCTTCTACAGATTGTGAGGCAAACTTTTAACTCTACCTGTATCAAGGATTTTCTGTTATCTATGATGCAAAACTCCTTCCCCAAATCAGAGGTCCTCACATTTTACTTCTTTTTTTTCTGCCATCTAAGGTTTGCATTTAATACTAAATATTTTTGAATGAATGCATCCATTATTTTTTCACTTATTCTTAAAGTCTTGCAGAAATATGTAGGCTAACATTTTCTTTTGATCCTAGATATTCAGGATGTACACATTTATGATATGCTATAACTCTGGTTGTAATTATTAAAAGGAATAAAAGCTGATGTCATTTTATTGTCTAAATAGTAAGTGAGTGCTTATTACTACCCTTTGTTTAAAGGATAGATCAGGAGCGCCTGGGTGGCTCAGTCGTTAGCGTCTGCCTTCGGGTCAGGGCGTGACCCCGGAGTCCTGGGATTGAGTCCCACATCAGGCTCCTCTGCTGGGAGCCTGCTTCTTCCTCTCCCACCCCCCCTGCCTATGTTCCCTCTCTCGCTGGCTTTCTCTCTCTCTGTCAAATAAATAAATAAAATCTTAAAAAAAAAGATAGATCATATTGTGTAGAAAGTTTCATAATTTAATGGTAATGTCCCATTAAAAAACAACAATGTACACACATTATATATAATTATAATTATATATGATAATTATTTAACCTATATCAATTTGTTTTTTCCCAATATATATCTAGCATACCTGATTTGCATGATGCTTAATTTGCAAAACAAAACATATCTTAGTCTATGAACCGATGACAATAAAAAGAAAAATCTGATAAAGAAAGGATCTATTACTTTCAGGTAAGATGGCGTCCCCAAATTGGATAGAAGCAAGAAGATAAATACTAAGTTTATTAAATTTTGTAAACAGCAAAATGCATTAAAGTTTTCCTGGGAGTGGAATATTATATATATTCTGTGTTTTCATCTACTTATTTAAAATTTTACTCAGGAGAAATGGATGCATTTTATCATGGGAGGAATAGCTATCAAGTTCCACAACAGCTAAATTTAGTGAATGATCCATTTTATGGTAGGCAAGGCAAGAATGCAAAAAGAAAAAACATGAGATCATGTAAAAATAAGAAAAATAGCATATGTTAATCTTAATCATGTTTAAAATGTCATGATGGAAGGGGCGCCTGGGTGGCTCAGTCGTTAAGCATCTGCCTTCGGCTCAGGGCATGATCCCCGAATCCTGGGATCGAGCCCCGCATTGGGCTCCTCTGCTGGGAGCCTGCTTCTTCCTCTCCCACTTCCCCTGCTTGTGTTCCCTCTCTCGCTGGCTGTCTCTCTCTCTGTCCAATAAATAAATAAAATCTTTAAAGAAAATTTAAAAAATTAAAAAATAAAATAAAATGTCATGATGGAAGGAGAAATTGTGAATTGGGAAACTTAATCAGTTCATCTTGGGTGGGAAAAAAAAATACCCTACAAAAGAATGATTAGCATTACTCTTTGTATACAAATAAAGAAATTTTTGAGGGAGAGCAGTATACAATGTTTTAACTTTAATTGTTACAAAAGAATAATCTGTTTATTGGTATAAATATATAGGAAAGACATAAGTGGTATTATGTAAATCTCAAAATGGTTAGATGAAATAAAAATATAACTTTCACTTTATCGGAGACTGAAAAAAAATGCCATGATAGTGAAGAATTCTTGGTATTTTTCTTAATTTCCTAAGAGATAAAATCCACAAATGTAAAAAAAAAGTACTTTCCATTTTAAATTTCATGTTGTAAATCACACTTATAATTTTTACTTGTGCAAAGTAGATGTATTTCACATTTTATTTTTAGGAATGCATGATAAATACTCAAAAGACAGTCATTTGTAAGTATTGATCATGTTAAGAACAGCACCACTCTAAAATTGTGTAATAGTACACATAAATATTTCAGTGAGGTATTTTCNAGATAAAATCCACAAATGTAAAAAAAAAGTACTTTCCATTTTAAATTTCATGTTGTAAATCACACTTATAATTTTTACTTGTGCAAAGTAGATGTATTTCACATTTTATTTTTAGGAATGCATGATAAATACTCAAAAGACAGTCATTTGTAAGTATTGATCATGTTAAGAACAGCACCACTCTAAAATTGTGTAATAGTACACATATTATACTAAATTGAGGTATTTTCACATTTTAAAGTAAATAAAATTTGAGATTTAAGTTTCTTGATATTCATATCCTGTCAAAAGTTACAAACAACTTTTTTTTAAATTTTATTAAAAATATGTTAATAATATTTACAAATACATTATAAGGATAGTGATTTTTTTCTTTACAGAAAGCAGTGAATTCTCATATGTCTAACGTAAGTCAGTCAACAGTTGTCTAAGAATGCTGACTCAAAAGTGGGAGTTCTCATTCCAATCATACTCTATCATTTTCAGATCTTCTGGAACATTTTTATAATGTCAGTGAAGGGCATATGGCCTTCTAGTTCTTTCAACACAATTCTTTAGGGAAATATTTCAGCCAGGAATGTTGAAAGTTTGTTAGAAGCAAAGTCTAAGTAAGTAGTCAAAAAATTAAAAATACTCTGGCCCAGCAATCCCACTCTTGTTAATATGGCTCATAAAAATTAAAGTACTTGTGAGTATGGATGTATAGCATTGATTTTCTATTGATGCTGTAACAAATTACTACAAGTTTAGTGGCTTAAGACAACACAAATTTATCACTTTACAGTCTGGAGGACAGAAGTCTGAAGGAGATATCGCTGGATTAAAATCAAAGTATTTTGGCAGGACTGCATCATCTTTTGGAGGCCCTAAGGAAGAATTCTTTTCTCTACTTATCCAACTCCTACTAGCTTCCCACATTCCTCAGCTCCTAGACCCCTCTCCATCTTCAGAGACAGTGTTGTTACATCTCTTTTCCTTTTTCCCATAGCCACATCACCCTCTCTCTTTTCTTCTGCCCCTCCTATTTTGAGGACCCTTGTGATTACAGTGGGCCCAGAGAAAGGATAAGAAAAATAAGACCTCCTCCAAATATATATATGTGTGTGTGTGTGTGTGTGTGTATATATATATATATATATATATATATATACACACACACACACACATATATATATATATATATACACACACACACACACATATATATATCTCCGATGTTCCTAGATTGGAAGAATACATATTTCATATATATTTATATTTATATATATATATATATTTATACACACACACAATTCTCTGCTATCCAGTCTGAAAAAAAATTGTTTCTGATGGGAAATATTTCCTAGATGGGTACAATATTGAGAAGAACAGTGGACCTGAAGTCAAAAAACCTTGGCTTGAATCTTTGTTCTTCTACTTAATAGCTATATGTGACATAAGACAAGTTCTTATCCTCTTGTGGCAGATAAAAAAATGGCAGAAACTTCTTTAACACTCATTAAGGGCATGGGATCTATTTCCCTTTCCCTTGAATCTGGGCTAGCCAATGACTGACTAATAAAGCCCAGTGTAAATGACACTGTGCTCGTTCTAAGCATTGCCTATGGGAGTTGTGGAACTTCTGCCTTGATCTGTTTTGAATAGCAGCTACCAGGTGAGGTGGGACCTCCCTGAGGCTACCATGTAGAGAGAAACCCAGAAAACCCTAAGACTCCATAATAAAACTGTTAGAATAAAGGAAATTAGCAAAGTTAGAGGACATAAAAATCAACATGCAAAAGCAATTGTGTTTTTATACACAGACAACAGGATATCTGAAAAGGAAATTCTGAAAAAGAATACAATAACAATAAAAACTAACACCATAGCATCAAGAATAAAATGCTTAGAAATAGCCTTAACCAAGGAGGTGAAAGATTTGTACACTGAAAATCATAAAGCACTGATAAAAGAAATTAAAGCAGACACAAATAGTTAGAAAGATACCCCATGTTCATAGATTGGAAGAATTAATATTCTTAAAATGTGCATGCTACCTAAAGGGATCTGCAGATTCAGTGCAACCCCTGTCAAAATCCCAGTGGCACTTTTTATAGAAATAAAATAATTCTAAAATCATAGGAAACCACAAAAGACCCCAAATGTCCAATGCAATCTTGAGAAAGAACAGAATGGGAAGCATCACACTTCCTGATTTTAAAATATATTACAAAGACAGTAATCAGAGCAGTATGGTACTGGCATGAAAAATAGACATAAAGACCAACGGAAAACAATAGAGCACCCAGAAAGACCACACTACTATGATCAATTGATCCTTCTAATAAATGGTCTGAGTCTTTCGAAAAATGGTTATCTCCACATGTAAAATAATGAACTCTTAATTTATATCTTGGACCCTTACATCATTATTCTTTTTATTCAGTATCTCCTTTTTAGTGGAATCTCGAGAATCTTTCCAGAAACATTCAGTATTTTTTTAATTCCTACTTACGTTGAAAAAAAAGAGGAAAGGAGAATAATTTTTAACCACAAATTTCACTGCAGCTACTACTTAGGTTGCTTTTATTTTGTTTTGGTTTGGTTTTTGGGTTTTTTTGCAGACTTTTACAACCAGCTACTGAAAATAGTCAGTGTTCACTGAAACTTTTCTATTTCTACAAACACTCCTCAACTCATCCGCTGTGATTTCCCGTCATAACCTTACAGAACACTACTTTTTCTGTGATCCTCTGTCACTGTCTCTTCATCTCTTGCCCTGCTGTATTTTTCATTTCACTTGAACTCTCGGCTCTATGTTAGAATGTTGATCTCCTGCTTCTTCCCGAAACGTGATCTTTGATTTCCAGGACTCCACTGTCTCCTGGATTTTCTCCAGAGGTTTGGTAAATCTATTATATCTCATCTTTATTCTATCAGTAAACATTGGGAGTATGTCACCAGCAAGCCCACATTCTCATATCTCCTTATACCTTCTTTCTATGTTTCCTCATTTGTGTACACAGTCCCAAATACTGTTCCTATGTCAAAGACTTCCAGATTCCTTGCTCCAACTTTGTTTTTTTTTTAAGATTTTATTTATTATTTGAGAGAGAGAGAGAGACTGAGAGAAAGCATGAGCAGGGCAGAGGGAGAGGGACAAACAGACTACCCGCTGAACAGGGAGCCCAATGTGGGGCTCAGTTCCAGGACCCTGGGATCATGACCTGGGCCAGAGGAAGACACTTAACTGACTGAGCCACACAAGCATCCCCTCACTCCAACTTTTGACTCTTACTCTTAACAGTATGCCCATCTTACCACTTGAAATTGTTATCTAGATGTTCCTTATTCAACAGGAAATCAAATGTGTCCCAAACCACCTCATCATCTCTCCTATGTTACCTGTCCCATTAAAGGGCATCCTCATATATCCAGTTATTTAAAAAAAGAAATTTAAAAATCACCATGAAAAATTTCTTGAGCTTCTGCATTCAACCTATGAAAAAGTCATATCTATTTTACTTTCAAGTACCTCTAAAACTCAACTTTTTCCTATTTTCACCATCACTCTTTTAGTCCAATTGAATGTCATCCATTGCCTAGAATACCTCAGTTCCTTCCTACCAGTCTTTCATTTCTCTGACAGCGCCTTCCTGCATAGTTTCAGGTCACAAACAAAAGCAGATTTTTTAGAATTCCAGGTTGATTTTGCCAAAAACAGTTCTGACTTGATGACTGACTCTTTCTTTCTTTCTTTGTTCTTTCTTTCTTTCTTTCTTTCTTTTCTTTCTTTCTTTCTTTCTTTCTTTCTTTCTTTCTTTCTTTTCTTCTTTCTTCTTTCTTTCTCTCTCTCTCTTTTAAGATTTTATTTATTTAATTGACAGAGAGAGACAGCCAGTGAGAGAGGGAACACAAGCAGGTCGAGTGGGAGAGGAAACAGGCTCCCAGCGGAGCAGGGAGCCTGCTGTAGGGCTCGGTACCAGGACCCCAGGATCCTGGGATCACGCCCTGAGCCGAAGGCAGATGCTTAACGACTGAGCCACCCAGGCGCCCCCTGACTTGATGACTTTCATTTTGTTTAGGATAAACACTGAAATGCTTAACAGAAACTCCAGTGCCCAATGATCAGGCTCCCACTGATAAATCTCAAGCCTTGTTCCCAAGCACATTCTCACCCCTCTGTTCAGCCCCATGGTCTTTTGCAGTTTCTTAAAGCAGCCATGTTTTCCTGCCACCGGGTTTTGCACATGTGCCCTTTACCTGAAATTATGTTCCCCCTTTTTCCATCTATATAGTTCTTTATTTTTCCAATGTCAGCTTAATAATTTATTTCTTCCTGGAAGCTTTTTCCTGAAATCCTAAACTAGGGAAAATTTAATATTATATACTTCTACTGCACTGTATATATTTGCTTCAGAGGGGTTTTTATAAATTATATATTTATAATAACTTTACTGAATAACATAATTCAGGATCTTTTTTTTTTTCTGCTCAGCATTTTAAAGCCAGTGCCTGCTGTAGTGCTTCACAGGTTATGTTTAGAGAATAAATGATTTTGAATAATTTAACTTTGTAGTAAAATAGTTAAGTAAAATCTAAGTTTCTGATTTATAGGGCTAATAATCATAATGGATAAGGTAAGTGGATTAAAAATTCCACTAATATGTGACATAGAAACTGGGTGATAGGAAATGACTTCTATTGCATCTAGAACATTCCAGCTCAACATAATTCAACCCTATTATTTCACTTCTGAAATAATAAAAATTTTCCAAATACTGAAGAGAAGAACACAGTAGGTACAAAATTATAATGAACTAATGGAAGAACTGACAAAATTTAAAAATAATTCTTTTGTGCTTTGTTAGCCACTGTGTCACATGGATAAAATTAAATATTGTGTTGGTTTTCTCTTGCTGCATAGCAAACTATCAAAACTTTACAGGTTTAAAGGACACTCATTTTTAATCTTACAGTTTCTTAGGTCCGAAGTCCAGATGGGCCTGACTGGTTTCTCCACTTAGGATTTCATTGAGCTAAAATCACTGTGTCAGCAAGGCTGGGCTCACATCTGGAGATTCTGGGGGAAGAATCCAGTTCCAAGAATCCACTTTATTCAGGTTTTTGGCAGAATCCAATTCCTGGCAGTTGTGGGACTATGGATTTCATTTCTTTGCTATCTTGGGAGTTGCTCTTGATAGCTTCTGCTCTTGCATGCAACTCCTTCCATCCTTCTTTTTTAAAATGGTATTTTGGGTATTTTATTATTATTATTTAATTCAAGTATAGTTAACATACAGTGTTATATTAGTTTCAGTTGTGCAATATGAAGAGTCAACAATTCTGTACATTTCTCAGTGCTTTCAAGACAAATATACTCTTAATCCCCCTTCACCTGTTTCACCCATCCCTCCATCCACCTTCCACCTAGCAACCATCTGTTTGTTCTCCATGTTTAAGAGTCTTTTTTTGTGTGTGTCTTTTTTGTCTGTCAACCCCTACCATCTTCAAAGCCAGCAACAGATATTAGATCCTTCCCTTGTTTGAATTTTTTTTAGTTCTTATGCAGCCACTTGGAGAAAACTCAGCTTGTAAAAGCTCATGTGATTATATTAGGCCCATACAGATAATCTCTCGCACAAATACCTAATTACTAACCTTAATTATATTGACAAAATTTCTTCACGATAGTGTCTATGTTAGTGCTTGAATAACCAGGGGCCAGGAAACTTAAGTGACCATTTTATAATTCTGATGACCACAGATATATATTCTCCCAGTTATATATTTAGTTGAAACCCAGTGGTTGCACTTGATCAGAGAGAGAAGTGCCTTGAGTGCCTTTGATTTGATCAGAACATGAAGGTAGATGTAAGGCATCCATAAATATGTAAACCTAAAACAGTTTTGGTGGCATTCTTTATTGGCTTCTCAGTGGAATGAGTAGTTTGGATGCAATAGTGTCTTACATTTTGGGAGTATTTAAAATACATTATTGTCAGGGTACCTGGGTGGTTGTCGGTTAAGCCACTGCCTTCAGCTCAGGTCGTGATTCCAGAGTTCTGGGATCCAGCCCTGCATCAGGCCCCCTGCTCAGTGGAGAGCTTGCTTCTCCCTCTTTTTCTCCCCCTGCTTGTGTTCTCTCTCTCTGTCGAATAAATAAATGAAATCTTTAAAAAAATACATTAATGTCAATAAATGCTATGAATCTTAGAAAATAAAATGAGTATTCATTCATAAGCAAGGATATCCAAAGCTATGCATAGTGAGAGTTAAAGGATGAACCTTTTTCCTTCATGTAGTCCTTGAAACTAAAGCTATAACCTGGAGTGAGGAAAAAGAGACTATTTGGTAAATAATAATTTTGGCAAAATTTTAGTACTTCTGATTTAGTACTGGAAAATATTTTTCTCTTTTTTATTGAAGAATAATTGGCATACAATATCCTGTAAGTTTCAGGTATACATTATAGTGATTCAATATTTCTATACATTACAAAGTGATCCCAATGATGTCCTGTTACCATCTGTCACCATACAAAGTTATTACAGCATTATCAACTATATTCCTTATGTTGTACATTACTTTCCCATGACTTAATTATTTTACAACTGAAAGTTTGTACTTCTTAATTCCCTTCAGCTATTTTGCCCACCTCTAAACCCCTCCCCAACCTGATAACCAACAGTTTGTTTTCTGTATCTGTGAGTCTTTAGTTTTGCTTGTTCATTCATTTTGCTTTTTAGATTCCACAAGTAAATGAAATTGTACATTATTTGTCTTTTTTTGCCTGACTCATTTCACATACTGCATAAAACCTTCCAGTTTATCCATGTTGTCTCACATGGCAAGGTTTCATTCTTTTTTTATAGCTGAGTAATATTCTTTTGTTTATTTATACCATATCTTCTTTATCCATTCATCTACTGATGGTCACTTGGGCTGTTTCCATATATTGGCTACTGTAAATAATGTTTCAGTGAACACAGGGGTGCATATCTCTTTGATGACAATTTAACATGTCTTAGCTGTTGAGTTCATGGTATTTTTCAATACAACTTTGAACTTTTGGTTTCACCAAGAAGGTTACGTAAGAATTCATATAAATCATGAAATAATAAGTTATGAAAACTATTTCTCACATATATATGCTTCAAGGCTGATGAAAATATCTTAGTTTATCAAATGGCTTTTTTGACCATGTTTTCTATTACGGTATTTAAGAAAGGAATGGGATCACTATAATTTTAAGAAAGCTACTTAATTTAGCTTTTTCAAGAAAGGAGATATATCTATCCAGAATGGCAGATCCAAAATGACCTTTAAAAAAATGACTTTTTTGGAACTAGAATTTATAGGGATGATAGTGGTGTGACATTTTATTGGCAACATGGTGTTGGAGGAAAAGAATATAAGTACAAACTATGATGGACATTTCATTAGAAGGTGGAGGTGAGGTGAAAGTAATGGATGCAGGCACACATAAATGCTTGACAGGATTCCTGTTGACTGTGGTTAAATATTTGAACTTTGTAATATTGTTAAAGGAACAGAATCATAAAATGGTAATAATGTATTTACCTGAGATTGCCTTTATACATTTTTATATAATTAACTATTTAAAGACATACTACTTCCATAAGTGAAAACAACAAAAAAGAAAAAAAAAATATGGTTCAATGCTATAGAATTGGCTGGGAAATGCATTTACTGTTTCAGTTCCAGTTTTTGATCAAGCAGGTAGTTGGCAGAGAAAGTGCTCCCAGGAATTAGACCGCATGTGTTCAACTATGGATTTTGCCACTTACAAACCATGTAACACTGAGAAAATTATGTAGCATCCTTTTCCTCATTTGATAGTAAGAGTATCTGTATGAGTTGATATAAATGCTAATAACAGTTACCTTATACAGAATAGGCCCTCAGTAAGTGTGGAGAATATTGTTACTAACCTATTTTACTATTTAGTGGCAATAAAAAATTCTGTGTAGTCTTTCTGAGGAACATATTTTATTTATTTATTTTTATTTAAAACTCAGCCTCAGTGGGTTGTATACTTCTGGTTAGAATATATAAATTCATGAAAAAAATTAAGGAAAACAAAACAAAATGAAAAATATGTCACTCCATCAAAAGAATTAAAAACTAAATAAACTAAAAAAAAGTCAAATCTTTGAAACTCAAGAAAGAACATAAATTTCAAAGTATCCCAAATAAAACTCAAGATATAAGGGAATACAGCTGTTATTTTACTAGCAAAACAGGAGACGAATCTGCTGTAGATGGGAAAAAAGAAAATAAAAAATGGTTTAACATTCCACAAACATTTAGTAGTTTAATATAGGCTGTCATGATGAATTAGAATCCCAAAAGCCCAGTCACAGAGAGAGACTCTAAAACTACCCTGCCACCTCTTTCTTAGGAGTATTTTTCAAGGACCGAGGAGTAATTTGAAAAAAGCAGGAAGTGAGAGAGTGCTGGGGAAAGGAATAGAAAGGAGCAGAATTGGAGAGAGAGCATAACTCCCCTTTTACCCTTCCATTCACCCCCTCAAACGAGAACTGGGGTATAAAACAGAAAGATTGCTCAGTGTTTGGAAAACTGGGTTATAATGCACAAGGAGATCTCCAGTGTCTCACCATTGCATAAATCTCAACGACTGCTGAAGAGAAAGACTTGAACCCACTCTCAAAAGATTGATACCAAGTGGACATATTAGAGTACACAAGAAGGAAAGAAGGTAACTAAGGGTTATTCTTAATTCTCAGAAGCCACTCTCATTCCTTGGCTAGCGGCTCCCTCTATCTTCAAGTCAGCAACTGAAGATAGAATCCTTCTCATACTGTAAATCTTTGCCCTTCTCTTCTGCTAACTGCCAGAGAAATCACTATATATTTTAAAGGGCTCAGCTGATAAGGTCAAGTACATAGGAAATAACCTTCCCATTTTAGAGTCAAAAGATTAGGGACCTGAATTATATCTGCAAGATTTCTTTTGTAAACTAAGTGATCCCAGATATAACATGTGTGGAGATGGTGGGAGCATCTTAGAATTCTGCCTTCCATTGGGTACTTATTTCAGATATATGCTTTCATTAATCTTAAAAGTAATTTGGTACAACTGATAAAACTACAGGGTTTTTTAAAAGATTTTATTTATTTGAGGGAGAGAGCATGGGAACATGAGCAGATGAGCGGGGTGGAGGATAGAGGGTAGAAGGAGAGGGAGAAGCAGCCTCCCTGCTGAGCAAGGAGTGCAACGCTGGGCTTGATCCCAGGACCCTGAGATCATGACCTAAGCCAAAGTCAGACACTTAACTGACTGAGCCACCCAGGTGCCCCAAAACTAGCATTTTAAAACTTCAAGGAAATGGATTCTAGAAACGAATAAGATGAACTTGGCAGCAGATTCTTTCCTCTACCTCTGCCCCAGACCCAGGTCATCGAGAGCAGATTCAGCCTCACCAATGTCTTGATTTCAGCAGAGACTCCATTGAGGTATGTTCACTTCTTACCTACAGACTGTGAGCTAATAAGTTGTTTAAAAACACTATCTTTGTGTTAATTAGTTACAGAACAATAGAAGGCAATAAAAAAAAAAGTACCTTGCTAGCTAAAAAGTGTTACACAAATATAGCAAAGTATTGCAGTTTTTGAATTTTTAATGGAGGAAAACAGTTGTTTTCTTTACACACAATGGAATTTTAAAAATTAAATCTTTCATTTTTACATCATTGTAATTATATTGCTTTGATATGAAGAACTTTGCATTTTTTTTACTTTGCTATAATTTATAGAGTAAAATTAATCCTTTATATTATGCAGTCTTATAAGTTCTGACCAACATACACTGTCATGTAACCACCACCACAATCAAAATATAGAACAGTTCAATTGCCTCGAAAGGGTCTCTTGGGTTGTTTTTATTCATCACTTTCCCCTATCTCCAGATTCTGGAAACTACTGATCTGTTTTCTGTTCCTCTAGTTTTACTTTTTCAGAATGACAGATAAATGGAATCATGCATTATAAAGCCTTTTGAGTCTAGCTTCTTTCAGTTAGCAATATACCTTTGAGATTCATCCGTATTGTTATGTATATTGTTAGTTCATTAGATTTATTGCCGAATAGCATTCTGTTGTCTGGATATACCAGTTTGTTTATCCATTCATCAGCTGAAGGACATTTGGGTTATTTCCGTTTTTAGTGATTATGAATAAAGGTGCTATAAACATTTTTGTATGGGTTTTTATGTGTAATTAAGTTTGCATTTCTCATGGCCAAATACCTGCAAGTGTAGTTGCTGAGATGTGTGGAAAGAGTATGTTTATCTTTATGAGAAACCGGCAAACCGCGTTACAAAATGGCAATGGCAGTGTGCAGGCGCGCTAGGAATGTGGAAGTCTTGTTGCTATGGATCCTCATTGGTTCTTTGCCCCTTCATTCAACATGTTCGCCTATTTTAAAACTGTTTTATTACTGAGTATGGAGAGTGCTTGGTATATTACAGGTCTAAGTCCATTGTAGATATCCTATTTTCAACTAGTCTTTGGCTTGTCTTTTCATTTTTTTAGCAGTGTATTTCATAGATCATAACTTTCAAATTTTGATGAAATCATATTTATCTTTTTTCTTACATGGGTTTGTGCTCTTGCTGTACGTAAGAAATCTTTACTTAAACCAAAGTGTAAAAACTGTCTCCTGTGTTTCCTTGTTTTACAGTTTGGAGTTAGATCTATGATCCATTTTGAGCTACTTTTTGTACATTATATGATGTATGAATCAACGTTCAGTTTTATATATGTGTCTGTCCCATTGATCAAGCACTATTTGTTGAAAGAGCTGTTATTTCTCCATTGACTTGCCTTTGCATCTTTTGCAAGTATCAGTTGACCATGTGTATGTAGGTCAATTTGTGGACCCTCTAGTATTCCGTTAGTCTCTGTGCCTACACTCTGCTGTCACGATTACTGTCTCTTTATGGTAATTCTTGAGGACAGGTAGTGAGTGTTCTTTAACTTTATTCTTTTTCAAAACTGTTTTAGCTACTCTATTTTATCTTTCCATGGAAATTTTGGACTCCACTTATGAATGCTTTTTTGCATTGTGATGTTAACCTTCTTCCATCAAACAGTGGAATATAATTTTGAATCTAGCTGGACCTTTATAACTAAAACCCATAGAATGATGCTGTTTAATGTCTAAGGCTAGATTATAAAAGGATACATGGCTCCCAAACAACTCTCTTTCTCTTTATCTCAGGTAGCTTTCCCCTGTAACATAATTACCATGTTGGGAGCAAGAACGGGTTATACAGAGGGGTCACACGTGGGTGTTCTGCATGACAGTTTTAACCAGGCTCCAGGTAACAGTCAGCATCCTCTGACAACATGTGAATGAATGAGATTATTCCAGGGCCAGCCTTCATGTACCGCAGCTGAGCCACTGACTTTGTCCAGCAGATAGAAGCCATCCCCATATGACCTCTGCAAATCATGGCCTATGGAAACTAGAGATCATGAATGCTTATTTTTGTTTCATACCACTAACTTGCACTCACTTGTTTTGTAGAAATGAATACCTAGTAAATATGGTATTTTTCTTTTTCTTTGTATTATACTTGATAGATGTTTCTGGTTGATAAATTTGGTGTTGAGCCACACTTGTATTTCTAGCTCGGCATTGTGTGCAGCCTGTGCTCCAATCTTATGTATTCATTGTGGAATGAGTATGGACTCAATGTGGACTTTCACATTTGACAAGTTAAAATCACTACGTCTGAAGTTTAATTCATTATGTTTACCCCTGTATCTGCCGTTTTTTTCAGTTCCAGAGCTTCTCTAGTTATAATAGTCAAATGTTTCCTGAAACTAGATATGTATCAAGACTTTTCCTTCCTCCTTTATTACTGTGGAAATTGTATGGTGTCAGGCCTTCATTATTTCTAGCATAGATTTTATTATTGTTCTGTCTTAAGTGTCTGGCTTTGGTTTAGGTTTATCTTTCTCAATCCACTTTTCTCTCTGAAGTCAAGGAGTCCTAAGGTACAAATTTTTTCAAGCTACCCCTTTTTTTTAAAGTTCTTTATAGTCTCAGTATCTCAAAGGATATTTCAAAGGCCTTTGTATATAAACAAATTTTTTTTTTTTTACAGAATATTCCCCCCTACCCTGATATCTTCTCTTCAACTCCAAAGTCTGGGTTCTAAATTTGTGAAACCAAATATAGAGTAGGGTCCTCATGGCAAAGATTACTTATTTCCCCCAAACATATACTAAAGCATTTTGGTAAGTGGATCATTGGTGTTTTCAGTGTGCCGTTTTTTAAAATTATATTTTTAGATGGCAAACTGAAAAATATGTAATGTACTTGAGAAATTTAACATTAAAACATTTTTATAGTATAAAGTTACATTTTGAACTTATTTCCAAGTTGATTGGGAATATCTAATCAACTGCACATATTCTCAAGAAGCCGAAGTGCACAATTAATAGGTGATATTAGATTGGGCTGCCATAACAAAATACCATAGACCAGGTGGCTTAGGCAACAGAATTTTAGTTTCTCACAATTCTAGAGGTGGAAGTACAAGATCAAGGTTCCAGTCAATTCAGATTTGGGTGAAAGCTCTTTTCTTGGCTTGCAGATGGCCATATTCTTCCTATGTCCTCACAGGACTTTTCTCAAGCCCTCTTATGTCTGTTCTTATAGGGACACTAATTTTATCATATCAAGGTGCCACTCGTGTGACCTCATTTAACCTTGATTACTTCCTTAGAGGTCCTGTATCCAGATGTAGCCACCCTGGGTGTTAGGGCTGCAGTATATGAATTTTGCAATGGACACACACATTAACTCCATAACACAGGTCTTACTATTTTTTTTAAGTGTGACTGAAAAGGTTGTCTAATATAAATCTCTTTTCTTTCTCTGTATCAGTCTGATTCCTGCTTCTAAAGACCTTGCTTTTCACTCTTTTCACTTTTTTTGATGATGGCAAAATCTACAGGATCAACTGTTAATGGTATGAATACATTTTTTGAATCCCTGAGACACTGGAGCAACTACCTTCTTGATGGAGAGGATTTTGTAACATGTCAGGCTCCTTTCTATCTACACCTATGTACTTTCTATATACTACTTTACAAAACTATGTGTGGTTTGTCCTCTTACTTAGGATTATGTGTTTATTTACCTACTGAATAGACTTATTTATTATGCCAAACCTCTGAGGTTATATACTAATGATTTTTTTAAAAAGTTCCTGCACTAGTAAATAGTTCTTTTCAATAATTATACCTCCAACCATTTGTCTTAATATTTATCTAATATCACATATGCTAATTAAGAAGATTGAATGTTGTAATTATTTGAATATAAGTCTTGAAATTCAAGTAATATTAATAGAGTATGGAATTTTTTAAAAATTAAATGACCCATATCTAGATAAAATAACAATAATTTTTAAAAGTACTATTCTAGGCCTGCTTTTTAAAAATACATGTATACATTATTATATCTCTTTTATACTAAGTCACGGTAATTCAGTTAATGTGATTTTACTTTTAAACATTTTCCCTGGTAAATTCTACACTGGGAGTTTTATTTGAGTTAATGAGAATTGGTTAAGACTTGTTTATTTTTTTCATGTAAATTAGTTGAAACCCTGAAAATTATGTAAATTAATAGCTTCATAAATCATGTTACTGCCTTCTGAAGCAAGTAGTAACTGTGATCTCTTTCATTTTTGGATAAATTGGTGTCTGAAGGGGAAAAAAATACATTATCATTTAAGTAGCTACTTGATCTTATCTCTGAGGTCAGTTTGTCTATTTTGTTCTTTCTGTAATTAAAACAATAGCACTTCATGCACGATTTACTACCGTACTATAGAACTGTACTGAAACTAGTTGCAGTTTTTGCTTGAGTAATTTTTTCTTCTTTGCTTGAATAATTTTTAATTATAATAAAACTACTAAAGTAAAGGCTGTAGTAAACTTTTATTTGTCAAATGTATGTCTTTGAGCAGATCTATCTTTTCTAATATTACTACAGAAGTCTTACCAAATGTTTAGAATTCAAGTAGGTTGGAACATGACTTGCTATTTTTAGTTACTGGCCATTTAAAACAAGATGACAATAAATTGCTTTTTAATTTTTGTTATAGTAAAATATAGGAGGTATTTTTAATGTACATTTTTCCTGGATAAATTTTGAATAATTTATCTTGTAACTATAAGCTTATAGGTATTGATTGAAGTATAAAATTAAATTGCTTGCTTTAGTGACTGTGTTCTATACTGGTAAGAAGTTGCAGATAATCCTTTTTCACCAAATATTCCCTTAAAAATCCTAAAAATTCTAAATACTTCAGATTTCTGAAGACTCTAGATGAGTGAATCTTAAGAGCAGATGATCTGTTTAACAATAGGGAAAAAGGGTTATAACAAAGATTTGAATCAATTTAAGTTTTATAAATTATTAATGATAAAGTTTTTATTCAAATGGACTAGGTAACAAATTTTCTGCTGTTGGGTTTCAATCCATTTAGTTTTCCCTTGCTATCTTCTATAAGTCTATTTCTGTATTTTTGGTATTTTGTACTGTCCATTCCTTACAAACACAAAAACAATATATAAATTATATTATGTGATGTAATTGAACCTTTGAAAACCCTCAGGAAGAAAAGCAAATCTTTTAATTCCTGAAGTAACCCAGTCTTTTAGAAAGACTAAAAATGTGTTCCTATTCATAATATATTAATCCTCTTTATTCTCTTTTGGTGTTTTCTTTCATGGAGAGCTGGTCTATCAAAGCAATGAGTGACCTCTTCTATAGTTACATTCACGGGTTTTTGAGTTAGTTCTTGCCTTGTCATTGTACAACTATCATCACTGGTCACTAGAGGGTTCCATTTATTTTGTTTTTTATTCTCTTCCTAATAGCATTAACTTTTCCTCCATCCTCAAAAGCAACCACTCCCATGTGGTTGATGTGGGTCCTTGAATTAATGTGTATTCTTTTGTCATTTTTGTATTATATAACATATTATTTTTTAATGTTTTTAGTATACAAGAAGAGATAGTCTGCTGCTGTTTTTTATTTGTTTTTTTTTTTTTTTACCAAACAAGTGGTTTTCATTTGCCTGTATTGCTATGTGCATCTAACTCATTGTTTTAGTCATCTGAGAAATGTTCCACGACATATATAGATCACATGGCACTTGTATCTTGTGCTAGTGATGGGCACTTAGCTTTTCTCCATCTTCCTATTACAAAAGCAATGAAACAATGAACGACTGAATGTGTATCACATTAGAGACCTGTCAAGCATTTCACAGGATTTTATTCCCAGGAGAAGGATTGGAGTTATAGAATATAGAAAGGATCAATTTGCCCAAGCACTTCAAGCTATTTTCTTCAGGATGGACCTGTTTGTTCCTATTTCTTCTACCTTTGTTCCAATAATTGGCATTACAAAATTTAATTTTTTTAACTAATTTCTTGAGTCAGACCTGGTATCTACATTGATTTAGTTTTAATTTCTCATATTGCTAATGAATATGAGCACCTCTTTTTGTACAATTACCCATTTCAGTTTTCTTTCTGTTGATTATCTGTTTACATCTCTTGAATATTTTTTTTTTACAGTTTTCTTTTGTTGTTGTTGATTTTAGGATGTCATGTCACCACATATTCTGGATTTGGGTTTCTTTTTAGTTTTCAGTTTTACGAATATCTTTCCTCAATTTTTCATTTGCCAGTGCCTTTCCTCAACCAAATTTTGATCTAATAAAATTAATCACATTAACTGTCAAAATAAAAAAAAAAACCTTGACTGGGGAGTAGATAAAGCAGTTAAAAACAGTTTTTACTCAGGAACTATTGCAATAGGGATTAAGACACCTCAGTATAGATAGAACTAGACTCAACGTAGAATTGGGCTCAGTTCTGAATACAAGAAAAAATGGGGATTTATTGCCAAGGAACAGGGAAGTGAATTGGTGGATGGAAAATTATGAAAAGGAAACATCAGGCATAGGAGGTGATTCTAGCTAAACAGAGCTCATAAGGTGCACCTGGGTGGCTCATTTGGTTAAGCATCTGCCTTCAGCTCAGGTCATGATCCTGTGGTCCTGGGATCAAATTGCACACAGGGCTCCCTGCTCATCAGGGGAGAGCCTGCTTCTCCCTCTCCCTCCGCTTCTCCCCTGTTTGTCTTCTCAGGCAATCACTCTCTTTCTCTGTTTCTGTCAAATAAATAAATAATAAATAAATAAATAAATAAATAAATAAATAAATAAGTAAGTAAATAAATAAATAAAATCTTAAAAAGAAAAAAAACAAACAGAGCTCACAAGTTCTTGCTGAAAGCAGGTCAGGGTGACTAAGTATCACCTAGAGCATGCTGAGGGATGAGGAATTTGATCACATCCCGAGGGCGATCAGATATTGAGGGGGAAGGATTCTTTCTAAACTGACTTAGCAAGAATTTTGCTAAATTTGGGCAATGCAGAAACAGAAGAGGAAGTCCAAAGGTAGGGCCTAATAGAGCAGAGAGCTTAATGAAGTTTGGCTGAAGTTTGGTCAAGGACAGAATCTCTCAGTACCAATGTTTTCACATTTTTGAGTAATGTTTTGAGAATTACTTCTCATATTTAGGCTATAAATATATTCCCCAATATTTTCTTTCATTAGACTTTAATTTTACTTTACAATTTTTTTTATCCACTTGGACCAGTAAGAGAGATCTGATCCTTCATGTTGATGGATCTTCTAAAAACAAAAAAATACAACAAAACAAAAAAAGTGATTAGACAGCTCATTTATCCTTATTAATTTACAGTATAATTTTGGTCATATATCATATTCCTTTCTATGTAAAGTTGTCTCTGGGTTCTCTGTTCTTTTCTCTTGTTTTATTTGTTTATTCCTATACCAGTATCCTATTTTTAAAGTTGCAATATATTTTTAGTATATCATTATATTTGATAAACTCTACTCTTTAATTTTCTTTTCAAAACGATTTAAATACATTTAATTATTCTATATACATTCTTTAAAAATATAAAGACAGAATACAAATCATAGTGTAAAGCACACTTAATTCTCACAAACTCAAAATTCACCCACAGAACCAGCAACAAGATCAAGTGATATTATTACCTTTATCCCAGAAGCCTCCTTCAGATTTCCTCCAGTCACTACAGGGTCCTCCATTTCCAAATGTAACCAATATCCTGGCTTCTAAAATCATAGATTAATTTTGCATGCTTTTGAACCTGGTTAAATTTGACTCATGTAGTATATAGTCTTCTGTGCCTGTTTTTTTTCTACTCTAAGTACTGTTTTTGAGATTCATCTAGTATTGAGGGACGTAGTTGAAGTTTCTTCATTCACATTGTTATATAGTTCAGTGTGAAACTATATCATAATTGATTTATTCATTTTATTGATGTACATTTAGGTGGTTTCTATTTTGACTATTATAAATACTGCTACTGTGAATCTTTTAATATATGGTTTTTGTGTGTGTGTGTGTGAATATATGGTATACATTTTTGTTGGATGAATACCTAGCCATGGAATTGTTGGTACCATATATATGCATATTTTTATCTATATTAGATAATATTGAACACTTTTATACCAATCTGTAGATCCACCAGAAATATAGAAGACTTCCATTTCTTCCTCATTTTTGCTAACATCTGATAGGTTCTGCCTGGATGGTGCATTTGGTATCTCACTGTGATTTTCATGGTCAATACCTTGAACACTGATAATGTTGAGGACATTTTCATATGTTTAATTACTCTTGGGATGTCCACCTTTTTTCTAAGGTGTCATTTATAGGATTTTGTCCCATAAGGGGGTGGAGGTGGTTTTGTGTTCTGTTAGTGATTTAAGTGCTTTGTTGGAGTTACATATTGTGTGTATCTTTTCCCACTCGGTGGCTTTTCTTTTCCATCCCTTAGAAGTATCTTCTGATGAATGAACATTGTTATTTTTGATCTAGTCAATTTTGATATGGGAAAGGAATGGAAATATATCACTTGCAAACAGTGCATATATTAAACTTTTAATTATGACTAATAATGATGCTAAAGTGTGGATTTGGTACAGTGAGTACATTATTTATGTGACATAGGGATTATTTACTGCTGTTTTAATGATGGGTTTATCAATTTATATGAAGATTTAGTAAATTGTGGAAGTTAGACCATTGATAAGTAAGTGAGCAAAAATAAAAGTATTAGTCTATTTGTTTACAACATGAGTTTTTAAAAATAGTTTTAGGAAGCTCAAAAATGAGTTAATTTTTTAAACCTTCTTTTTTTCTTATACAACTGAGATTTCAATTTGAGTCTATGATGAATTTACATTTGATTATGTGTCTTGACCTGTCTTAAATGAGTTCCAGATGAGTTATATATATCTTTGGGTAGCCTTATTAAATGCTTCTTTACCAGAGAGCAGGTAATCACCGGCAGGTAATTAAGCTTAATAATATACCCAGTTGATTCTAAATATTGCTGTTGAATGGCATTATTGTTTTCTTTGTGTGTGTTGTGGTATGCTCTAGGGGAAGTCAGATTTCTAAAATGAATCTATATAGTTCATTCTCTTGTCATTGAAAAAATCTGTTTTTTGCTATTTTAGTTTTAATTCAAACTGCCTTCAGAATCCAGTGGGATATAATGTGAATGAAACTATTGAAGATATGTCATATAGCCATGAATTCAAGTAATGCTCCTTCTATCTTTTTGATCCTATCAACCAAATTCATCCCTTCCCACGGTACATATTTATTTTACATGCCTTGTAAAATTTGGCAGATGAGTAGGAATGTTATATTCTAGTATATAGTTATAGGACCTCCACATATAAAAATAGTGGATTATGGCATTTATAAAATTAGAAAAGAAGCCAAAACTGTGTTAAAAATAAATCTGATAATTGGATGTTGCTAGAATGATATGAGTCAGAAAACATGAATTATTGAGCCAGATTTTAATCTTTTTGTCATAGTAAGTATATAAAAATAAAACATGCTTTTATGTTTTATGATATCACTAGGATTCCATGATAGATATATAGTTCCGTAATTCAGAGTAACCTGTTACTTAGTCCCTGTTTAATTTTATTGTACATATAAAGACATTATTATAATAAGTGTTTTGAAAGTCAGACAGGAAAAACCAGTGTATCATCATTCATATATCATCATTCATTTTTCAGTGAGAAGAGAGGATACCTTAGTAGATTAGTTGCCAAATCAAAAAAATGAGAAAACCATACAGTATAGCCCCTTACTTTATGGATAGCAAAACTGGGACTTAGGTTTTTCTCATAAAATATACTCCTAAGATTACCCAAAACAGGACAGACATAAAAGTGAACTTCTGTCTCATTCCTCCTGATGCCATTATAAGAGGTGAGGGTGAGGGTATAGATTACTTCAAAAAGCAGGGATATTTCGAGGCGCTAATATTCACATTGTATGAACTGAAATATTTATAGCAGGTCTGTTAGTAACTCTACAACTTTTGAGAAAATATTTGCTGATTCAACTTAGTTACAGAAAGTACTTTTTGAAATATCCATATTGTTATTAGTTAAAAGGGTGGCAAATATATTTTCCCAATAAAGTTAACAAAAGTCCATCAACTGGCTAATATTTGCCTGCACTTGCAAATTAGCAGACTGCTACTGATTTGATTGAGTTTTAATCTAATGGTTTATTTTATAAATGATCACAGACTTTATTAAAAATAATGAAGAGAATTAGAAACTCTGAGGAATTTATCATTTATTCTTGAAATTTTGACTGAAATATTTTTAAAAGACAATTAAATAAGCAAAGATGTAATTTTAAAAAAAGACCCACATGATTAATCATAATTTCACTTTACTTTTCTAGTTTGATGGCCTGGTATGGTATTCTACATTAATAAGAACTATTTAAAGTTGGTATAGATTAAAACTACTTCTTGAGTTCACATTAAGGAATGTGAACAAACAAAATGTTGAACAACAAAAGAGTAACTGTTGCTTTTGACATGAATCTATCTTAAATGTTATAAAATAATACAGCTATTAAAATTGAGTATATCATAACCCCTAACAGTAATAGAGGGGAAATGTCATTTTCCTGAAATGTATCTTAAAAAATTTAAATGTAAAATAACAAGCTAAAACATAATGTTTACTAGTATATATACTAGTAATTGGTTTATGAGAAAATAGACATCTTTCAATAATGGACTGATTTGTAGTGAAAATTGATTTACAGTGAGTAGGGATATTAGAAAAGTCTGGGAGCACCTGGTTGGTACAGTCGGTTAAGCATCTGACTCTTGGTTTCCAGCTCAAGTAGTGATCTCAGAGTTGTGAGATCTAGCCCCACATCTGGCTCCACGCTCAGCACAGAGTTGCAGAGTCTGGTTGAGATTCTCTCTCCCTTTCCCTCTGCCCCTCCCACTTGTGCTTGCTCTCTCTCTACAAAATAAATAAATCTTAAAAAAAAAAGTCTGAAATTCCAAGATTATCAGATGGTTTACACTGAGTTTAATAATGAGAGTATATTTGCTTCTTTAGTAGTATGGACTACATATTTCGAACTCAAAATATCAAAACAAAAGATGCCATTTCAATTGTTGTCATATTCTCCTTGCCATAGAATGAGGTAATATTTGATATGTTATGTGGTGCACTAATTTGGCTACTCTGGTCATTTACATAACCCTTTACTAAAGATCAATTCACATCCCTTCCACCACTGCCTCTATTGATTTTTCTATTTGTTACACTGTCCTTGTTGTAAGTTTTGTTAATATAGTCGACTCTTGAGTAACATGGGTTTGAACCACATGGGTCCAGTTATACATGGATTTTCTTTTCAGTAAATATAGCACAATACTATAAATGTATTTTCTCTTCCTTATGGATTTCTTAATATTATCTTTCCTCTAGCTTACTTTATTATAAGAATATAGTATATAATACATATAACATGCAAAATATGTTATCTGTGGGGAGCCTGGGTGGCACAGCGGTTAAGCGTCTGCCTTCGGCTCAGGGCGTGATCCTGGCGTTATGGGATCGAACCACATCAGGCTCTTCTGCTATGAGCCTGCTTCTTCCTCTCCCACTCCCCCTGCTTGTGTTCCCTCTCTCGCTGGCTGTCTCTATCTCTGTCGAATAACTAAATAAAATCTTTAAAAAAAATATGTTATCTGTTTATCCATAAAGCTTCCAGTCAACAGTAAGCTACTAGTTAAATTTTGAGGTAGTCAAAATTTATATGCAGATTTTCAACTGTGTGAAGTCAAGGGTCAATAGTTCTCAGCCGTAATTCATTCAATGGATATTATCGTTATTTTTCTCCCTCCCCCTGCCCTTTGTGCCACTCTCCCCCCCCTTCTCTCTCCTTCTTTATCCATCAGTGTAAACTTTTGTAATCAATACGAGATATAAGTCAGTCTCTGGGAGGGGATACTGGTGATGATTTTAGATTCTCATGCTCTAAGTTGTTTTCTATTAGATGGAGTGTAAAACTAGAAAAAAGCAACAAGAAAAATTCTACCACATTTTCTTCAGTTTTCTTTTGTTTCTCTTTTGGTTGGTTGTAAGTGAGCCATAAGTTATATGATTTAAAAGATATTTTGTGAAAATATATTTCCTCACAAGCTTATACAAAAATTTTCTTTAAAGTTTGATTAAGTACATCATGTATTAATGTACAAAATAAAAAAAATCACTGCTGACACTGGAAAGATCAATGTAATATTTTATGTTTCAGGAAAAGTGCTATTTTAATTATACATTATTCAAAATATTTGAAAAGAAAGGCAAAAATTATTTGTTTTTGTTCCCAGTATGACATTCACTGAATTGATAAAAAGGGTGGAAAAAAAAAACAACCAAAATACAGAAGTGCCAAAGAATGAGCCCTATTAGCCAAATAAATATTGTCTTCAGAAGTAGGAGTAGTCATAAATGCTGCTTACATCATTTTGCATGCACAAATATGCTCTATGTTTAATATTTTGGTCCTTGGAAAATAAAGGCTTTGGTATCAATAAAGGTCTGAGATGTCTCATGTTTATAATTTCAATTCGATATATATAAAGTTAAGGTGACAATAAATTATGGAAAATGAGCAAAAATGTACATTAACAAATCCTTGTGTGTGTTTTTAGAGGAAGAGTTGAAAATATGGTTTTTCTTGTCAAAAATACTGAGTTCTAGGGGCGCCTGGGTAGCACAGCGGTTAAGCGTCTGCCTTTGGCTCAGGGCGTGGTCCCGGCGTTGTGGGATCGAGCCCCACATCAGGCTCCTCCGCTGGGAGCCTGCTTCTTCCTTTCCCACTCCCCCTGCTTGTGTTCCCTTTCTCGCTGGCTGTCTCTCTGTCGAATAAATAAATAAAATCTTGAAAAAAAAATACTGAGTTCTAAAACGAATTCTTTTCTATAGTAAATATAAGCCATTATTTTAATTTTAAAAGAAGATGTCTATGCATATTGATTTAATTAGAAAGAAATCAGATAATCTTAGAGGTAGTATTAGTTTCCTTTAAGTTTCTCCTAAAATGACCATGAACTCAGACTCATTAAGAAGAATATCCAGCTATTCAGTCTAAGGCTAACATGGTGATCATTTGTAGGATTTGCTTGTCTAAGGCTTGAATGATGTTGATATGGAGTCAAGTGGAAGGGGAAAGGGAGAAAGTGACGGCTTTTTCTGATGGTAGCTAAAACTCATGGAATCCTTAGAGAATTATGCTATGACACATTGTTGTCTGTTTCTTTTCCTGTTGTTTCTGGTAAAGAAATACATTCCTGCCTTGAAATGTGCTTACAAGGGAGATACTTCATGAAAAGTTTGGCTTATCTTTATTCTAAACTGTTAACAACTCCATGTATGTTGTGTTTAAAGTGTTGTGCTAACTGCTGTCATTCTTCCTGTCTTAACATTTTTGGGGCACACTTCATTGATTTGCGTAGATCTAAATATATATCTGATATAATTTTCTTTCTGCGTGGAGGAAGTTTTTATACCATTTCTTGTCATACAGATCTAATAGTGTTACATTTTTTCTGCTTTTTCTTAAACATTCTGCATTTTGTTTTCCCTTTTGACATTTTCACTGGACATAGAATTCTATGTTGATTGTTGGAAAAGATGAAGAGGACATGACTGCTGGTTGACCCTTGAGTTGGACCCAGTCAATCAGAAACACCTTACTCCCGCTGCAGTCCTTAGAATACATGTTCTTGCCCACCATTCCTATACTAGGAGATGTTTCAAGGATGTAGCCTTGAGAAAGTAAGGTGTTATTGGGACCATTTGGGTGATAGACATAAATAAACTCATTTAAGGCCTCTGTATAAACTTAAGATTCTGGCTGGGGGGGTCCAGAGATCTACTCATCTTGTGGCTCCCCAAGGTAAGCCTCTTTGTAAGTTCCCTTGTTGATTAAACCTGCCTTTTTGTTCTGTCTCTCCTTGTCCCCCATAGAGAGGGGCCAGTTTTGGATTAAACCTGGGGAACTCCCAATGTTTTGAACCAACAGTTTTGGTTTGCTTTTCCCTTTCTGCACTTTTGTCTGTTAGTTTAGATAAATTCAGGAAAGAAGGCTGAGGAGTCTTCAATAGTTGTGCTCAGTATGAAATGTGTTTCTTTCTCCCCCCTAAAAATTGATAACTGATTTTAGCAATATGAGTATTATGTGCCTTGATTTGGTTTCCTGTATGTTTGTTTATCTTTGGAGTTACTGAGTTTCTTGGATTTGTGGCTTTGAATTGTTTCAGACAAATTTTGAAACTATTTGGCCTTTTTTCTTCAAATATTTTTGTTCTCACTACCAACCAACTTCTTCTACAGATGGTTTGATATTATCATCTATACATCTCTAATGATGCATTTATTCTTTTTCAGTCTTTTTTTTTCTCCTTTGTGTTTCATTTTGAGTAGTTAGCATTGCTGTGCCATCAGGTATGCTGATTTCTTCTTTCTTTTGCAGTTTTTTTATCTGCCGTTAATCTCATCTGGTGTGTTTTTCACTAAAAACATTAAAAATATTATCTCCAGTAATGCTATTTTTAATACTATTTATAGCTCACCTCTCCTTATGTTTATGTTTTGGTTTAAATAATTAAGTATAATTTTGAGAGTAGCTGGCTAAAATTCTTGTCTGCTAATTTCATTATTTGTCTATTTATATTGATACTTACTTTCTCCTGCTAATGGGACATATTTTACTTCTTTGCAAATCTGGAATTTTGGATGGAATGCTAAAATGGTAACTGGATTTGGTTGATAGCCTGTTTTGTAGAGTGTTGGATATTATCTTTGCCAGGGAGTTAATTTCCTTGTCGATTTAACTAATACTTACTGAAGAATTATGATGTGTAGGACACTAGAGTTAAATATATGAAACATACATTCCTTGCCTTTAAATACCTAGGGAGAAGACAATTGCAAAAACACATAATTGAATACATTGTAATTATTGCTATAATGAAATTAGGCAGAGTATACTAAGAGTATCTGAGAGAAACATGTTTCTAATTGAAAGGCAGGCAAGAATATATGGTAACTAATATAGAAAATAATCCCTGAAAAATTAAATATGAATTTTCCAAGAAGAAAAAAACAGGAAAAATATCATATATTTGAAGCCTTACTTGTAAGAAAAAGAAATTGTGTATGAAATAATTACAAAAGTGGCAAAAGGAGAAAAAACAGAGAATAATGGAATATGTTAGACAATTTAAGAAAAATTATTATATTAAACAAAAGTTGTCGTTTTATTGCTTAATTGTATAAAAACATTGTATAAAATTAAATTACATGAAAAAATAAAACATGGGAAGAAGCGAATGGAATTATCAAAATAGTTTAAAATTTCTAAATTTCTAAACATTCTAAAAGTAAAGGTTCTAATATATATTACACTTTAATAAAATAAAACATATTGTAATCTCGGGGGACCTGGGTGACTCAGTCAGTTAAGTGCCTTCGGCTCTGGTCATGATTCTAGTGTCCTCGAATCTAGCCCCTCATTGGGCTGCCTGATCAGCAGAGAGCCTGCTTCTCCCTCTCCCTCTGCTGCTCCCCCTGCTTGCTCTCTCTCTCTGTCAAATAAATAAATAAACTCTCTCTCTCTCTCTCTCTCTCTCTCTATATATATATATAGTAATCTCTAGATTACTCATTTATTGAATACTGGAAGAATATGAAAACATACATATTTTTGCTTTAGCAGACTGAAAGAATTTGTATATGACTAAAGGAAGTTTTATTTAATGTAGTACTCTAGCAATTAAATATTCATATAAAAATGAATTTTCAGCCTAATTTCTCATGATACCTTAAATAAATTCTTGGTAGAGTGTGGATCTAAATGATCAAATAAAACCACAAATTATTTATAATTTATTGCAAATCATGTCAATTATAAGTTGCATAATTACATATTACATATATAATATCTTCATTATCTTGGGTAAGTAAACATTTCTTTAAAAGGACACAAAATGTCTTACCCACAAAAATAATACATTTTATTATATTAGAGATGTTTGCTCATTAGAGACAATTAAATGAGTGTAAATGTGAGGTATGGAGTGTGAGAAATTATTTTCCTATTTTTTTTTAATTTTATTTATTCATTTGTCAGAGAGAGAGAGAGCACAAGCATGGGGAATGGCAGGCAGAGGGAAAAGCAGGCTCCCTGCCGCGCAAGGAACCAAATGCAGACCTCGATCCCAGGACCCTAGGATCATGACTGGAGCCGAAGGCAGATGCTTAACCAACTTAGCCACCCAGGTGTCCTGAGAAATTATTTTCAATACTTAAAATAACCAAAGGACTTGTATATGGAATATGTAAGGTTGTCAATAATTCAAAAAGGTTGATGACTAAGGACACCATTACACATACCTCTTTTGCTACTATGTAAGACAGAATTGCTGAAGAGTAGAGTATGATATATGGAATAATTATCTTTAAAAGATAATGCCAAGACTTCCGAGGGAAATGATGGAGTAGGAGGACCCTAAGCTCCCCTCATCCCATGGATACCCCTAGATAACACCCATATCAGTGTAAATAACCAAGAAAATGACCTGAAGACTGGCAGAACAGACTGTAGAGCTAACAGTAGAGAAGAGGCCACTTCAAAGAGGGTAGAAAGGGCAGAGAAGCAGCGGGGAGCTAAAAGGACCCACAGGACTGCCCATAGGAGGGAGTGTTGTAGCAGGTGTGGAGAGGGGAGAGGAGCAGATCCCCATGCCAGGTAACCCAGGCATGTGGAACCCACACAGGGAAGATGAATCCCTATAACATATGGCTTTGAAAACCAGAGTTGCCCCCAAACCAGTGGGACTTAACACCTAGAACTTTAAAAAATCAGCAAGCTTGGCTCTGGGAGAGCCTGGAAGGCAAAAAGATACCGAGTCCCTGCCCCCTTAAAGAGACAGTGCAACAAACATCCCCATGGAGATAAAATACAGAAGCAGCGGTTTAAAAAATGCCTAGGGTATACAGGAGGGAGATTTGTGTACTAATCTCAGAGAATGTGCTAGCAGGGCTGGAATCCTTGGCAGACTTCTCCAGGATCATAAAAGATGCCCCTTCCCTCCTCCCTGCCCCGCGGCCTACACACATGGACACTACAGGAACTAGCTCAGTGCTAACACTTGTTATGACGCTTGCTAACAGCATGCCCTGTCCCCACATTCACCTGCCAACCTTCCCCCTTCAATATTCCCTTCTCTGGAGCCCATCCAAAGCACTGCCATAAGCCTGGCAGTGTGCAAGTAACCCTGAAAGGGAGCAGTAGCACTCCAAAGTGATGACTGCCCCAGGGAGATGAGAGGGTACCACACAGCAGTCTTAACTGTGGCCCCAGCTGGAAGCTGAGGGCACACATTAGGTCTCACTGCAGGTCCTGTCCACCAAGGAAAGCTTCTCAACGGACAATACAGGGAATATGTGTATCTTGAAGTTTGGTGCTGTTGCATCTCTGGTAAATGCCTGGTCTGACTCAACTCAAGCCCAAGGTGGTCCCAGACTGGCCCACTAACAACACAGGGACCAGGCAGAGAGCCATCGTAGATGACTGGTGGGAAGGCAAAAGCAGCTCGACTGTGATAGAATGCAAGCAATACCCATAGGAGACACTCCTAAACTGCCAGGTTCTGGTGAACAGGGGACAATGTACTGCAGGGCACTACAGGACCCCTTCATAAGGACACAACTTTCAAAAGCAGGAGACACAGCTGACTTTCCTAATATAAATAGACACAATGAGTTCAACAAAATGAGGAGATAGAGGAGTATGTCCCCAATGAAAGAACAGGACAAAATCACAGCAAGAGAGCTAAAAAAATGAAAATGAGTAATTTACCTTATAGAGAATTTAGAGTAATGGATGTAAAGTTACTCATTGGACTTGAGAAAAGAGTGGAAGACCCTCAACAAAGAGATAGAAAACAAAAAAGAGCCAATCACAGATGAAGAACTCAATAACTGAAATTAAACATACACTGGGGGGGGGTGTTCCTTGGTGGCTCAGTTGGTTAAGTGTCCAACTCTTGGTTTCTTCTCAGGTCATGATCTCAGGGTTGTGAGATTAAGCCCCAGGTCAAGCTCCATGCTCAGCACAGAGTCTGCTCAAGATTCTCCCTCGCCCTCCTTTTCCCTTTCCCTCTGCCCCTCTCCCTGCTTGCACACATGGGCTCTCTCTCTCTAAAATAAATAAATAAATAAAATCTTAAAAAAAGAATACACTGGATGGCAAAAATAGACTAGAAGAAGCTGAAGAAAGAACCAACCACCTGCAGGACAGATTAAGGAAAAACAACCAAGCTGAACAGGAGAGAGAGAGAAAAAATAATAATAAATGAAAATAGACTTAGGGAACTCAGCAATATGATCAAGCATAATAACATTCATATTTTAGGGATCTCAGAAGGAGATGAGAGAGAAAAGGGAGCAGAAAATTTATTTGAAGAAATAATGGCTGAATTTGGGGAAGGAAGTAGATATCTAGATCCAAATGACACATTGGACCAGATGGTTCTGACAGATATATCCAGAACATTCCATCCGAAAATAGTAGAATACATATTCTTTTCAAGTGCACAAATTCAAAAAGATTGAAGTAATACCATGTATCTTTTCTGACTATAAGGCTATGAAACTAGAAATCAACCACCAGAAAAAAATCTAGAAAGAACACAAATAAATGGAGGTTAAATGACATGCTACTAAACAATGAATGGGTCAAAAAAGAAATCAGAGAGGGAATTGAAAAAATATATGGAGACAAGTGGAAATTAGACACAATGGTCCAAAATCTTTGGGATAGCAAACGTGGTTCTAAGAGCAAATGCTATAGCAATACAGGCCTACGTCAAGGAGCAAGAAAAATCTCAAATGAACACTATAATGTTACACCTAAAGGAACTAGAAAAGGAAGAACAAACAAAACCCCAAACCAATAGGAGGAACGAAAAAATAAAGATTGAAGCAGAAATAGATGAAATAGAATCTTAAAAAAAAATAGATCAATGAAACCAGGAGCTCATTCTTTGAAAAAGATCAACAGAGTTGATAAACCTTTAGTCAGACTCATCATAAAAATAAAAAAGAGAGGACTCAAATAAAATCAAATATGAAAGAGGAAAAATAACTGACACCACAGAAATACAAAGGATTGTAAGAGAATATTATGAAATATTATATGCCAACAAATTGGACAACCTAGAAGAAATGTAGAAATTCCTAGAAACATAAACTTCCAATAACTGAGTCAGGAAGAAATAGAAAACAGACCAATTACCAACAATGAAATTGAATCAGTAATCAAAAGACTCCCAACAAACAAAAGTCCAGGATCATGAATTTCACAGGTGAATTTTACCAACGGTTTTTTTAAAGATTTCATTTACTTATTGAGAAAGAGATTGAACATGAGTGGGGGGAGGGGCAGAGGGAGAGAGAGAATCTCAAGCAGACTTCCCACTGAGTGTGGAGCCAGACATGGGGCTCAAATGAGCTGAAATCAAGAGTTGGACCCCTAACCAACTGAACCACCCAGGTGCCCATAATTTTTCCAACATTTAAAGAAGAGTTAATACCTATTCTTCTCATACTATTCCAAAAAATAAAGATGAAGAAAACCATCCAAACTCATTCTATGAGGCTAGGATTGCCCTCATACCAAAACCAGATAAAGATATTACAAATAAAGAGGACTACAGGCCAATATCTCTGATCATAGATGCAAAAATGTTTAAGAAAATATTAGCAAACCAAACCTAATAATACATTTTAAAAAAATCATGGACCATGATCATGTGGGATTTATTCCCATGATGCAAGTGTGCTTCAATATTTGCAAATCAATCAACATGATATGTCACATTAACAAGAGAAAGGATAAAACCACATGATCATTTCAATAGATGCAGAAAAAGCATTTGACAAAGAAAACATTCATTTCCACCAGTGAAAAACCCTCAACAATATAGGTCTAGAGGGAATATACCTCAACATAATAAAGGCCATCTATGAAAAACCTACAACAAACATCATACTCAATGGGGAAATAGCCTTCCCCTAAGATCAGGAACAAGACTAGTATGTCCCCTGTCATCACTTAATTGAACATAGTACTGGGAGTCCTAGCCACAGCATTCAGACAAGAACAAGAAATAAAAGGCATCCAAATTGGTAAGGAAAAAGTAAAAGTAAAACTTTCACTATTTGCAGATGTTAAAATACAGTATTTAGAAAACTCTAAACACTGCACCAAAAAACTACTAGAACTGATAAATGAGTTCAGCAGGATCCCAGGCTAGATAATCAATATACAGAAATCTGTTGCATTTTTATACACTGATAATTAAGCAGCAGAAAGAGAAATTAAGAAAATAGTCCCACCAAAAAGAATAAAATACCTAGGAATAAACGTAACCAAGGAGGTGAAAAACCTATATTCTGAAAACTATAAAACACTCATGAAAGAAATTGAAGAAGACACAAACAAATAGTGAGATATGAGTTGGTACAGTTTATTTAGCATTACTTTTTAAAAATTTTTAATTCCAGGGCCGCCTGGGTGGCTCAGTAGTCAAGCGTCTGCCTTCGGCTCAGGGCATGATCCCAGCGTTCTGGGATCGAGCCCCACATCAGGCTCCTCCGCTGGAAGCCTGCTTCTTCCTCTCCCACTCCCCCTGCTTGTGTTCCCTCTCTCGCTGGCTGTCTCTCTCTCTGTCAAATAAATAAATAAAACCTTAAAAATTTTTTTTTTAATTCCAATATGGTGAACATACAGTGTTATATTAGTTTCAGGTATATAATATAGTGTTTCATCAATTCTCAGTGTTCATCATGATCAGTATATCTTTAATCCCCATCACCTATTTCACCCATCCCCCCACCCACTTCCCCTCTGGCAACCAGCAGTTTGTTCTCTGTAGTTACGGGTCTGTTTTTTGTTTTTTGTTTTTTTTGTCTTTGCTTTTTATTTTTTTGTTCATTTATTTTATTTCTTAAATAATAAGTAAATTATTTGGATTTTAAATTTTTTGCCAATAAAATGTCTAGAATTCTATTTTACTGTGGTCTTGATTTGCATTTTCTTGACCACCAACAATAATAAATATTTTTAATATATTTATTGACTATATTTCTCCATCTGTGAAATACCTGTTTAGGTCTCTTGTCCATTTTTCTTTTGGATTCTTTGTGTTTGTTATAGATGGAACTTAATTGCAGCTTAGAAACTATATACTGTATACCTGCTGGAAAATACAATGTTAAGCCTGCAAATATTTACTTCATCTTTTTAATACATGAAAGGCCTTGTTTGGGAAATTCTTTCCCACAGTGGAATCTTTGGCCCTTTCTGCCAGCTGGCATGGGCCCCAGCCTGCACATGGTGTTGGATGTCTCAACATTCAAAACTGGACTTGTTCCTTGCTAACCCTGTGTGGTTGTGTAAGGCTGTCCCAGCCTCTGCATAACACCACTTCCATGCCAGGCCCACAGACATTTTCTGAGGCTCAGGAAGCTCTCATATTTTAAATTGCCTTAAGCTCGTGTAGACTTTCTTGAGGCTATCAAGGTTCATTTATAGATGGTTACTCTCATGTTTTGTAAAGCCACCATAGGATTCCATGACCCACTGGGGAAAAATTCCCCTGTGCTGTGTGATATAAGCCTTCAAGTCACTGACATAAGTATGAAAGCCAAGTGTGCAACTGTAAAAACTAGATGCAAAAACTAGCTGCATTTTACGATTACAGAGTCCTGGAATCACACATAACCCAGTCCATACTGAAAGCATGAATCTCCAATAGTTATTTTTCACTCCAAATTATACTACATGTATCTCAATGCCCACCGAGCATGCACTAGATCCCAGTACTCCCCAAATTTAAATCCTCCCTGGAGTAGTGTCTCCCCCTCTAAATTTATGCTAAGGAAGTTAGAAAAGCCTAATAATAGACACTACATATATGAAAGAAAAAAGCAAAAAGGAAAAGAATGAAGGAAGGGGGGTATCATAATGGGGCAACCTTTTAATATAGGGTAGATATTCAGAGAGGGCAAGGAGAAGCCACTGAAATACGTGGCACGATCATGCCTGCGTGTAATGAAAACCATGCTGTCTTTAGGAATAAAATAGCAGGTGAACCATTGCTCTTTTAAAAATTCGTAATATGTAAACAGAAGAAAGTGACTAGACTGAGGACAATTTTTTCTGGACTGAAAATTGGAGGGATCTCTAATAGATAAGGTGTTGAAGAGCTAAATCCCTAAGGTCTGAAAATCATCCTTTTTGAAGAGGGCTGCCTGTCTGGAGATGGGCATAGGAACTATCTTCCCATTAACGTCTGGTTGACAGATTAGGGTTGTAAAATCAGGACAGTTTAAAGTACTGCAGGTGGAAATACACAGGACCTTTCTCTCCCGTGTCTGATTCGTGCAGAAATTATAGTACTCTGAGGAGGTCTTAGATTATGCTTCTGCATAAATGACCTCAGTAACCAGAAAGTCAGATTTGGTAAAGAGCTACCAGATCCTAAATATCTATGGAAATAAGCAGAAAAAGAAAGTAAAATCAACAAAATGTTTTGTACTACTAACGCTAATATGGTATTATTTCTACACCAGACTAGTAAAACTCTGCCATTCTAAACTATTTTCTTTCTTTATTTTTTGCTGTTGTTTTTTGTTTGATTTTTTTTTTTCATTGCCACTCCACCCGCATCTCCCATATTTTCCTGACTGGCATATACTATGAATGATAGGAGTATAGACATACACAGAAATCACAGATAATATGACAGAAATCACTTTTAGAAAACATGATGTCAATTCCATGCAAGTGAGGGTTTTTTTTTTTCTTACACTGAGGAGTGAAAAATAAACATTAAGTAATGTATGAAAACAATTTGTGGTGGAAAAGGATAGGATTATTTTCTGAATAGCCCAGATTTACTGACTAAAAAATGATAACATTTTAGGACACCTGATTCATCTTTTAAAAATTGCAAGGCTTTGGGGCGCCTGGGTGGCACAGCGGTTAAGCGTCTGCCTTCGGCTCAGGGCGTGATCCGGCGTTATGGGATCGAGCCCCACGTCAGGCTCCTCCTCTATGAGCCTGCTTCTTCCTCTCCCACTCCCCCTGCTTGTGTTCCCTCTCTCACTGGCTGTCTCTATTTTTGTCGAATAAATAAATAAAATCTTTTAAAAAAATAAAAAAAATAAAAAAATTGCAAGGCTACAATACATAAAGCCTTTGTTATCAAAGTTTAAAAAAAATCAAAAAGAAAGATTTTGGATTTAAAAATATATTTGTGTTAAGACCAATACATTTAGAAAAATAAATGGCTGTTCATAAACAGAGTGGAATCATGGAATGAGGAGAAAATCCAAAAGAATCTCCCATAAACACAAATGAAAATGATAGAGAAAATGTGGAAAACGTTAAGAGAAATTGAAATTAGTTCTATACATAGTAATAGTTTCTAAATTGAGAAGAGATGAGAGGGCATATTAAAGATAAAATAGAAGAAAAAAAGTTTCATCTTTAAAGAAAGAGGCTGTTCTTCCCACTGATTATATCATTTCTTCTCTAACATAATGGAAAGGATCTGTGTTTAGACAAAAATATTTTGAATTTTCAAAACTTATACAAAACATGTTTTTAAAATAAGAATATTAAAAAATGCAAGGCTATCTTAAAGAATAAAAATCCGATTGTCTTTGCTCTTTTCTGTACTAATGCAAATGGCAGATGCAAATGAAGCAGTCTACAATGATTCCAAAGGAAAGACTTGTGACCTAGCCATATTACATTTAGTCCGCTTGTGAGTAATATTGATAAAGGATGAGGATGTTTCCAGATATTTAGCAACTCAGAAAATACATGTTCAAGGGACTTCTATGTAAGGATGGTGTTTTGGTCCATCTGGAGTGCTCTAATAAAGTGCCATAAACTGGGCGGGTTATAAACAACAGAAACGTATTTTGCACAGTATTAGAGGGACATCTGAGGTCATGGTGCCAGCATGGTCATTTTTCTGGTGAGATCCCACTTCCTGGTTCACAGCTAGCACCTCCCCTGCCATGTCCCCACGTGATGAAAGGGGTGAGGGATTTCTTTCATAAAAGCAGAAATTCTTTTTTTTAAGATTTTATTTATTTATTTGAGAGAGAGAGAGAGAGCACAACCAGGGGGAGTGGCAGGCAGAGGGAGAAGCAGGCTCCCTGCCAAGCAGAGAGACCCACGTGGGGCTCGATTCCAGGACCCGATCATGACCTGACCTGAGCTGAAGGCAGACGCTTAACTGACTGAGCCACTCAGGTGCCCCTAAAAGCAGGAATTCTTCCTGATTTAAGCCCCTTTTCTAATACCATCATCTTTGGGAGTTAGGATTACAGCATATGAATTATAGGGGGATATAAACATTCAGGCCATTGAATATGATTAAGTAGTAGTAAAAACAAGTGGAACTAAATAAATTATCCACATTGGGCCACCTTGGGAGGAATCTTTCCTAAACTAGAAATTATTGACACATTAATGCAATTCGCAAGGGCTGGATATCTTCTAGCAAAAAAAAAAAGATTTTTTAAATCAAAAAATAGCTACACAAATAGAAGTATTTTAAATATTTTGTTGAATTACATGTCTCAGATTTCTTCACCCAGAATATATTCTTTTGCTCATTCAAGAGTAGAAAGCAACTACTCGGTGACAGGCAGTGTTCTGAAGTTGGTCACCCGTTGGTAAATAAGGCAAATACATTTCAAACTCCGATGAAGCTTGCATTCTAATTGGAGGTTAAACAATCACAGAAACAAGTAAGTAATGATAAACATTAGGAAGAAAATAGAATCTTCTGATGTGATAGTGTGATATATTTATTGTCAAGTAACCAAGGCAGAACCAGATAAAGATTGAAGATGAGAAAACAATAAGGTAGGTGTATTCAGAATAGGCCAGGGCACATTTCTATAACAAACTACTCTAAATCAGTGTTCAATATTACAAAAGCTCATTTCTCACTCATGCTTTCTGTGTTCCCTCAGTCAGCAGGGGACTGTGCTCCATAAAGTCACACTGGGACCTCACTGATGGATACTAAAACATCTTATAGAGGTATAATTTGAAACATCCAGTGTTTTATTAAGAAAAGGGCTAGAGAGTCATATGTGGATTTTCGCTGTTGACATATGCAAGTGACTCGCATTATTTCCCACACATTTTATCAGCTAGAACCCGTTACATGTCCCTCATTGAATGAGTGTGGGAAATAGAGTGGTACAAAAGGAAAACTTGGTAAGGACGACTGCACCTGATCCACCAGGATAATGAGATGTCAATTGGAACAAAGAAAAGAAAAATTTGAAAGAACCTGAGATCACCTTTTCTGGCTGCTATGATTTATAGTAAAAAATGAACTCTATATGACAAGGTAGGTAGAGCGACATAATATAACTTATTATCCAATTAAGCTGAAAAAGAATATTATCAACTATTAGCCACTACTCTCTATAGCACCAGGTGTAAAGCAAAGCTGCCTGATGAAAACTGGGAAGTATGTTCATTCAAGTTAATGGTGACTTAAAGCACAGAAGTTTCAGTGAAATGGACAACACGAAAACCTTATTACAGATTTAGTTGGGACTAGGGAAATGAGAGTGAGATAGAGAAAAATACAAGTGTAGGGCTTCCTTCAGAGAGCTAATTTTGTGAAAGGGATCCGAAAAGCAGGAAGCAGATGTGGAGTTATAGTTAATTTGTGTTTTTGTTTCTGTAATGGTGGGGAAACTAAAGAATGTTTGTATTTCCAGGAATTCTATTTTTTTAAAGATTGTGTTTATTAGAGAGAGAGAGTGTGTGTGCACAAGTGGGGGGAGGGGCAGAAGGAGAGGGAGAGAGAGGATCTTTGAGCAGACTCTGTGCTGCATGCTGCACCTGATGAGGGGCTCGATCTCAGGTCCGTGAGATCATGACCTGAGCCGAAACCAAGAGTCTTAACCGACTGAGCCACCCAGGTGCCCCAAGAATGTATTTCTAAGGGGAATGATTGACTTAAGAACTTAAAACATTGATGATAATGGAAAGGAGAAATGAAGCCCTTCAGAAATCATGGGTAAATTGGGAGAGGGACGTATATGTTTAATAACTCCTTCCTGTAACAGGAGTTAAGGCAGAGAGCAGTGGTCAATATCAGGGTAGATCTATAAATTCTCTAATTTTCAGATGAATATATTTTCTTAAGGCTATTTCTATTTTCTCAGTGGAGTGCAAGACAAGGTGCAAACATTTGCATAAAAAGAAAAATGTGTAAAATGTTGTTTAGTAGGGTGAGAAAAGTCTGTGATGTAGTTATAATGGGACTTATTGGTAGCCCATCTCCTCCACTGCTGTCAGTCTTGACCTCAGAAGATCCTATTAAAGGAAAGCCCATCTCCATGTGTTCTCTTGTATCTCCACTTGTATGTTAGCTTGAAAGCTTACAAAATTTCCCAAGACATTGGAAAATGCAGGCATAATTGCATGTGTTCATGAATTAGACTTGGTTGTCACTTGCCATCTCAGCAGAGCCAGGACTGGACTATAGTTCTAGGCCAGATGCCTCCATGGAGGTGAATATTAAGGATGATGTTATGTGCCGTTACCATTTCACAATGTCTCATTAATGGAAGTGAAATGCTGGTAATGACCCTTGGAGACTTTTTTTGATGCCTTCAAATTGAGTCCAGCCCTCCTTGTGTTTTGCTGAACTCTGAGAATCTGGGCAAACATTTTCTGCTACAACGTTTCTTTAGCCCTAAAAGGTTAAAGTGTTTAATGATTTACACTTCAAGTCAAACACAAAAGTCCTTTCCCCCAGGTACTTATACTGCCAAGTCTCCTGGGACAGGATGAGTTTTAGTTTTAACTGGCGTGCATGCTCTATGCCAAATCAATATTGCCCTGAATTTTATATATCCAAAAAAGGGGGGGGGTGGAGATGGAAGAAAGTTGCTAACATTTTAGTTTTTCACATAAGCCTACAAAAATATTATTATTGATAGTTAACCTTGTTTCATGAGATGAAGGACATTTGAACACAAAATTGGAAAACACATAATTTAATAATAAAAGTAATTCCTCTAGATTGAATGAATGCCTTTAGTTATTGAAAACTGACCGCATATTCCTTAGTTTTGGAAACCATCCCTAATCCATATTTCTTTTAATAGTATGACATTCTTGCTTTTAGTCATCCATTTAATATCTTATTTCACTGCTTTGTGTACTAATATTTTATGAATTTTTGCCTGTCTCCCACACTAGAATATAAGTTACTCGAACATATGGCATTTTATATTCACATTGCCAGATTACTGTGCCACGTATCAGGCACTCATAAAATATTTGTTGGAAGAAGAATGCCTAAAATAAAGTCAAAATTTTACATGAAATTTTACATTTAGTTATCTAAATGGCTCCAGTTTGCTTGTTCCTTTTCCTTCAGAGAGACAGTGTATGACAAAGATTTATACGCAGTTCAAATATTTTTTTCAACATGCTAGCCATATGCTGCATATGTTTGCCCTTGTCGCTTCTGTTATCAGAAGAAAAAGTTTTTAATTTTTGGTTCATGTTCTTCAGACTTCATTAGCAAGACTATTAAAACCAGCACATTTTGCATTAGTAATTACTAACACAGATGTGGTAACTTTTTGCTCAAAGTGGCATAGTCACATCTTAGATAGATTTGACAGTTTATAAGGCTGATTTCCACATTTCTCAAGGTGAGATAAAATTTTGATTTTTTTTAAACCAATAGTAGACTACTGCGTTTATTACCTAACAGATGCTGAATTCTTATCATGGTATTTGCTCATGATAAATGAATGGTTTACAGAGACAATCTTTATCTTCAGGAATTTTGGGTTGAAAACTGGCAGCTATAGTTTTCTAACTTTATGCTTTTGTATAAATTTTTCCTTGAAGCATAATAGAAAACAACTCAATGACTAGATTTCACGTATTTATTTAAGGCAATTACTATTATAATTTTATTTGGTGCAAGAAAATGTGTCAGTTTGACACTTTTGCACGCAAAAAGTCCATGCAGTAAAATTCATATAAGCTCTTTGAATTTGTTATTGTATGTTTATTCAATTACACTTTTTGCTAACTTTGTTACGTGTTCCTGACTTTTTGTTCTGTATGCCTTATACTTTTCTGTCTTAAGGCTGAGCCTAAGAAAAAAGAGTTCAGGTCACAGACCTATAATTTATCATAATCATGCTGATGTGTTCCACGTCAAAGTTCATTCACATGGTCCCACAAGAGCAGTGGCTTGGCTCTACTTAGACATGCTTGGGCACAAGAATCTGCCAAGACTGAGTCCTCCCTTCAGCTCTTCCTCTCCTGCCTGGGCTTATCCACAGCAATTCTCTCTGAATTGCTACCACCACCCAAAGCATGGCCAAAGAACAGAACAGGAATATCCCTATCCCGCCAGGTCTTAAGGCATTTCAGTATACATATATTAGGGAAACTAAGGTAGAGAACAAAGGTACTTCTGAAGTTAATTCTGTTAGTTAACTTGGGGAAAATCTTAAAGGAGTAAATGATTTCAGCACAAATGCCTTATGTTTTTCATAATCTTACCTTCTCTCTCGTGCATTTTAGATTTTATACTTAATGGTCTCATTCTGATAACTGTTAGGAAAAATTACACAAAATTATACTCTTCTGCAAAGATACCAAAAAGGAACTTGGAAAGTACTGCATTTTGAAAATTTTTTGACAGTTTTTAAGCACTCTTTTGAACATCAGTATCATAAACTCCATGTAGATAAAAGATAATTTTCCTTTGCCTCACTTGTAAATTATATTACTTAGATATCCTAGGGTACAGTTAGTTCTCAAGGTCTTTGATTCTAAAATAATCTCCAGGTTTAATTAAAAAAAATTTTAGAATAAAAGAAATTTTTTAACATGTGTGTTTAGTGGGATTGCAGGTCTCAAAAATATTCTGTAAAATAAAATGAAATAATTCTTGATGAGATAGACTGTTGAGTTGCTACCTCACAGTGGCATGTGCTTCATATCAGTGTCACCATGAAATTTTAGAAATATCATCCTTAAGGAGAAAAATTCGATTTTTTTTCTTTTTCATTATACCACATTTTCTGCATGAAGCCTTTTAAGGAGCCTCTATATTTTAGTGTAGTTTAATTTCCTTGCTTGTTTCATAGCAAGTGTCAAGTGTGGATGTCAAAACATGATGCCAAATGAAAGAAGTCAGACACAAAAGACCACACATTGTACATTTTGTATGATCTCATTTACGTGAAATGTTCGGAAAAGGAAAGTATATAGTAGATAAAAAGTAGACTTATGGCTACATAGTAGGCCTGGGAGTGGCAGTGGAAGTGATTACAAACAGGTATGGAGTTGCTTTTTGGGGGTGATGGAAATCATTTAAAATTGGATTATTGTGATGTATTCTGTAAATATACTTAAACATCATTGAATTATACACCCCAATGAGTATGTTTTACCATATATAAATTATATTTCAGTAAAACTGCTAAGTATTAGCAGTAAAAAAATGCTAAATATCTCATTGAAGACTCCTATGCACTATAACAAAGAAATTTGAAATATTTTGGTAATATGAAAAACTTTTTAAGAAGTCCAAATCTCTCTTCTTTTTGCAAGGGCTGCCAGATGTCTTTCAAAATTATTGCAAGGTGATAAAAGTAAGGAAAAGACATCCATACAGTGCTAATATATTACATATATTTTTATTAATATAATAATCACTTCTGGTACCCAAGAGACAGACACTCTTCTCATAATGCTGGCTCCTCTCTGATAAAGCATGAAACATTCTCGTGTGGGGAGTGGGCCGGTCTTAGAGGGGCTTCCCCACACTGAATGAATATATGTTACAGGTTTTGGAAAATCATGGCACTGATTGATGGTGTACCTCTCAGGCTCTGCGCTGTTACTAGGAACCCACAGAACCAGAAGGTGGATCGGTAAGGTCCAGTATTTAAACAATGTCAGCATCAAGGTGCAGGACATTGGAGCTTCTCTCAAGGGAATGGAAGAGCTCTAAGTAGATGAGGAAGTTTGGTGTACAAGACAAATACTAATCACACACCCTTTGAGAAAAGTTATTTTCCCTATATATTGCACGTAGAACTAATTTAATTTATATACAAGCAAGTTATTAAAATTAATATTTAAGAAATAAAAATAAATGGTTTTCAAAAAAAGAGGCAGCACATCTCCTGTTATAGATGGCTTGCCTGGTAGTGCTACCCAGACCCTTATTCAGGCTATTGTTGCTATAATACATTTACTCAGTAGAGGAACACAAACAGGCACTCTACTAGATTCCCATAGTTTCAGACCTATTTGAGCCTGTCCCTGTTATTTAATATCAGCCCTACCTTTTCATTATGTTCAGAGTTGATTACCCCCACAGATATAGTGATTATTTTTTTTGCCCATGAGTGCACTGACATGAGGAGTCCAGAATGACCATGTGATATCATTGCTTAGGTTCCGTGCAACCTATGTCCACAAATGAAAACATTCTACCTCTTGAATCTTGCTCCTGTAATTCTGCCAAATCTAAAGTTTTACAAGCAGTAAAGCACAAAACCAAAGTAAACAGAGAGTAATGGTGACAGAGGCTCACTGCCAATTCTATATCTGTTTCATGGATTCTGTTTTTTATGATATTGTGGGGGGGCATTTTACTATGCAAGGACTACTAGTTTAACTTCTATACCAATCCTAAAGGATAATTTCCTAATCCTGGGATGTCAGATGTCATACCCAATGTGATATTATCTGACCCTTGTGGAGGCCATTTCAAGGGGCTGTCAGGCCAGAAGTTTCCAAGTGATTGCAGTCTAAGATACATCCAGAGGATTTTGTGATCAAGAGCTCATTTTCACGTCTAAAATAAGTCTTTCGGTCTGAGGTGAGGTTATGTGAGATCTTTTTGGTCTGAGGTGAGGTTATGGATCTTATGTTGTTAAATCAGATGTTTGCGTACCCTCAGATGGTGGTGCTGGTGTAGGGGTGTGGGTAGGTTAAATCATTAACAGAGCATGAATCAATCTTGAAATTACTATCCCCTTCAGGGTGGAAGGGTTCCCATGTGTCAACTTGCCAGCAAGAGACTGATGAGCCTTCTTGAGAGATGGTACTATATGAAGGACCCAGCGTTGGTCTCTACTGCTGACGGGTTGCATATTTAGCAGCTGCAGATGGTAGATCCACCTTAACAAAGGAAGCTCATGCTGTTAGGTCCATGTTATAGCTTCCATCCCTGAAACAATGACTATGATATTCATCTGCCGTTGTGAACATGCTTGGGACGGCTGAGGTCAGAGCTAGGGGACATCTGCTGGAGGGGTGTTCTGTCTCCCTGTTTATTGAATACTTCCTCTGTAGCATATGCTCTGTAGTGAGCATTGTACTTACCTAAGTATATCCACATCCTTCTATCACAGAGTTTTCTCTTCTTGATTGTCCTATCTTATTCTTTCAGACTTCTGAACCATCAGTCTAAGTGATTCGTCCACCAAGTTTATGGCCAGGTATGTGTAAGTCCACTGGAATGATTTCCCCTCATTCTGTCTTTCAGGTAATGCCAACATGGGGTGTCTATCTTTTGTTCACAGTAACATATTGAGTTTTCCATATATCGTACCTGGATTTTTTTCTTCTTCACCAAAGGAAACTACTCATGAGGCTATATGTGTCAATGTGTGAGATACTGAGGAGATATTATGTTACTAGGGCCAGTAGGAGTCTTCATCACCCATTTGTGTACCCTCATATCTGCTTGGACTTGATTCTGTATGTCCCAGGTCCATTATATGATGGACTCCTTTTGCATCTGCTTGACCTTATGACTTGGTAGCAGATTTTATTACTGTACTCCTGGTTACTTAAATGAAGGAAACATGGTCATCTGATGGTTTCTCTAGTCTTACTGAATAGATCCATTATAATATACTGTATTATAATGAAACTTCTCTGAGTTTCCTGAAAGCCTTATTTTATACTCTTCCAATGCAATGATGGCATTTTTACGTCAATCGCTGTAGCCCACTGTTTATTCCAAGCTTCAAGGAACAATTCTATAAATAAATGTATTAGGACTAACTCCTTCTTAGGATCACTGACAGGATTTGCTCCACCATCCCAGACTCTTTCTCTCACCCCTCAGAAAAAAAAATTTTTTTAATTAAATAATAATACATAAGAATGAATTTGATAAATATACTTGTAGCACCAGTTTTTATATGTATTCCATTAACATATGAATCCAAAGAAATAATAAAAGATGAATTAGTAATGTATAGCATTACTATACGTATGTATGTAAATAATGTATGAAGTAGTGATGTATAGCAACCTCCTCTGGATACTAGGAAATATTAGTGAACAATAGAGACAAAAATCTCTGCTTTCATGCTGTTTACACTGAAGTGGGTGAATGGCAGATCCACAAATAATTAAAATAGATAGCATATTATAAGGTGAGAAATGCATTGGAGAAAACCAACCTGCAAGGGAGTAGGTTGACGCGTTAAATAGTGTTAGCAGGAAGGATCGTAGTGAAAATGCGACATTCACAGCACTACTCGAATGAGCTGAAGGAATGGTAGTTGTAGATACCTGGGGTAGAAGATGTACTCAAGAAGTACAATAACCCTAAGGAGTATGATCTTCTGGTTGAAAAAGTTAATGAGTACAGAGTGTGAATTTGGGATGGACAGCGGGAGAGTGGTGGACATAAGGATCTATGAGGTAAGGCAAAACCATATTCCCTAGCATGTTGCCAGTCACTGTGAAGACTTTCACTTGGTCCTGAGTGAGAGGAAAAGATGTAAGAAGATATCGTACAGACGAATTAGATTATCTAGCTTAATTTTTAAGAGGATCTCTCTGGTGTCGTGTTGGAAAATATGACAAGGGCAGAAATGAGAAACTATTAAAAGTCACCAAAGTAATCCGCATATGGATCTCGGCATTAGTGCTGGAGAGACTAAGAAATCAGCATTTCTGGGTAGTGGGCACCATTTACGTTGCGTTCTTTGCAGACTGCAGCCCCTAGAGCACAAAGTGAATGGCACCCTCTGGGATTACTCAGAACAGCAGCTGTGTGAGGAGTGGTTACACAGATTGTTGTGCAACTTGATTTGCTGCTTGGTATTAAGTTTTTAAGATGTACTCAAGTTGATTCATAGAACTTGCATTCATTTTTTTTAAATGACTGAATCTTACTCCATTGGATGGAGATACATACACACACACACCACGTAACTTGGTGTATATTATATTATAGTAGAAGGATGGTTAAAATAGTGGCTTCTAGACCATATTGAGTAATTTGGATCTTGGCTCATTTTGGCTGGTTTTGCAATCTTTTGTGAACAATTTACATAATTAAACTCTGCATCAGTTTTGTTATCTTTGAAATGGGATAAATAATACCTTTCTTAGCTTTTTAATGAAGATAACTTAATACAAGTAAAAATATTTAGAAATTAGTAAAATATTGAGCAATTGCTCAATATGGAATAAATGCTATTGTTTTTTTTTTAAGATTTTATTTATTTGACAGAGATAGAGACAGCCAGTGAGAGAGGGAACACAAGCAGGGGGAGTGGGAGAGGAAGAAGCAGGCTCATAGCGGAGGAGCCTGATGTGGGGCTTGATCCCATAATGCCGGGATCACGAGCCGAAGGCAGACGCTTAACCGCTGTGCCACCCAGGTGCCCCATAAATGCTATTGTTATTATTGCTGCTGTTATTTATCTATACTCTTATGGATGAACATTTATGTTCTCAATTTTTCACTATTATAAACAACACTACCATAAATATTTTTAATGAGTGGCAATAAACATTTTATGCACTTTTGAGGAAGACATTCCCCTTGGTATATATTTCTATGTATTCCATGTCACAGGATAAGTTTAATATTTTGATACTGTGAAATTGTTCTTCAATGTGGTTTTAATAATTTATACTCCTACCAGCAGTGTGGAAGACATAGGGTTTAGTTACAACATTACTGTCAACTGGTATGGTCACTCTTGGCCCCATGAGATGGTGTCTTACTATTGCTTTAATTTGTATTTTCCTAAATGGTTATCAGGTTGAATATCTTTGCATGCGCTTGTGTCCTCTTAGAAACTTCTGTTTATATAAGTAGATTGTTTTCAAAATTATTTATGGGTAAAGTCTATATATAATACAATTTATTATTTTTTAATGTATTTGTGTGTGAAATGTGTACTCAGTCTCTGTGATTTGTTATTTAATTTCTTTACATTGTCATTCTGTAGAACAGATTTTAGTTATATGCAATAAAATATAATAAACCTAGAGTTTTATTCTTTTCTCATTTTAATTTAAAGATACCTCAAATTCATACCTATGTATAAAGTAATGTATGTTATAACTTTATCTTATTTATGTGGACGGATAATTTTATATTCCATTTATAGAACAGCCTATCTTTTCCCACTAATACAGAAGGCAGTGCTATCAATTTTCCAGGTGTGTTTGGTTATATTTCTGCATTCCTAGACTCTTCTATTTACTCAGTCATCTATTTGCTCATTATAGTATGCAGATTCCCAGTGTTTTAATTGGTATGGCTTAATAAAAGTATTTTGGATCTGGTAGGCCATCTCTTTTTTCAGAATTTTATCAAGTTTTCAGGAGTTCTTAGCCTCTGACTCTTCCTTATATATTTCTTTATATCTTTTTTTTCCCCCTAATCACTGGATTTACAACTTTATGGCACCAGCCATCCATACTTTTTGTATGTCAGTTGGTTATTTCACTGTGAACAATGGCAACAACAGAGATAACATTGGTGACAAGCAAATTTATTTATTTAAGGATGTTAAAGAGCTTACACATTTCATGAAAGGTAGGAAGGTGATGCTCAGGAATAAACAGGATCAAAAAGATCTCCAGATAATCAAGCAGCCTGCAGCTGGGATAGCTTGGAGAACAAGCTCTAGAAACTCTGTGTCCACCAGCCTCTCCGTGCCTGGCATGGTATGTTTCTTCATGGCTTCTGTTTCCCATGTCATGTACTGAAAATCTAGTCTCAGGAAGGAGCATGTTCTTTTTTTTTTAAAGATTTTATTTATTTATTCGACAGAGATAGAGACAGCCAGCGAGAGAGGGAACACAAGCAGGGCGAGCGGGAGAGGAAGAAGGCAGGCTCATAGCGGAGGAGCCTGATGTGGGGCTTGATCCCATAACGCCGGGATCATGCCCGGGGCGAAGGAAGACGCTTAACCGCTGTCCAACCCAGGCGCCCCCAGAATGAACTTTTAAAAGTGCAAGGCACATCATCTCACTCTCCAATTTTAGATATTCCTGTGAGTTCCAATTCCAGTTCAAATAAAGCCCTAGCTTTCTCATGGTATGCATGATCTGGCTTGTTTTTTTTTCTCTGTATGTCTTACTCTAGCTCATTATCAATCTAGGGATTGATATTAGGGAATCTGATGAATCTGTTTTCCCCCACGGCCTCTGTTCTTCCTCTGCCCTTTGCTTGGATCACTCTGTCTCCTGATCTTTGCTCTGGATCCTTCATTTAGGCTACAGTTAACACATTATTCTCTCAGAGAGGCCTTGCCACTCTAATGGTGCTCACCCTGTCATTCTAGATTCTCTTCATCACATTATTCTTCATGGTTTAGTTCAGTTATTCATTATGACCTGAAATAATCTACATTCTATAATCTTATCCTGTCTCCCTCTCACCCAGTAGAATTTAAAGTCTGTAAGAATAGGGGCGCCTGGGTGGCACAGCGGTTAAGCGTCTGCCTTCGGCTCAGGGCGTGATCCCGGCGTTGTGGGATCCAGCCCCACATCAGGCTCCTCCGCTATGAGCCTGCTTCTTCCTCTCCCGCTCCCCCTGCTTGTGTTCCCTCTCTCGCTGGCTGTCTCTATCTCTGTCGAATAAATAAATAAAATCTTTTTAAGAAAAATAAAGTCCGTAAGAATAGACTCATGCTGTCTCATTGTTGTCATTAGTGCTAACGTCTGGAATAGTTGCTCTTTCTTAGGATGCACTCAGGAAAGTTATGTTAAATAAACGAAGGAACAAGGCACGTGTGGAGCCTAGTGGATATGCTTTTATCAGGGGTGACCTTTGTGTTTGTTTACCTGGCCAGTTTGACATGGCTCTTTACAGCAGATATTTCCATTAATAGTCCCCACCAGAACCCAGGACACAAATCACAGAGACAGAGGCATAATTTTCCATTTTTCCCCTCCCTGACCCCAATTCTACTTTGTTTGAAGTAGTGAGGAATTTCTGACAATTCTGAGTATTGCTCTATTTACCTTCCTTTCTCATTCAATACTCCATCTTCTTTTCAGGGCCAGGGTTAGGAGCCTTGCTGGTCTCTGCCAGAAAATCTTTTTTTTTTTTCTTTTTGTGCTGCTATGTATATATTTTTCAAATGTTACAACTTAAAGTTTTGTTCCTGTTTCTTTGGCTGTTTCATAACTTATTTATTTAATTATTTTGCACATTTCAAAAATTATTGGGAGAGAAAAGTCTAATTTTTTCACCCTGTCATCTGTCGATAGCATCTTATATACTGTTTCTAAGTTTAGAAGATGTCAAGGGGCACCTGTGTGGCTCAGTCGGTTGAATGACCAGCTCTTGATTTCGGCTTAGGTCATGATCTCGGGGTCCTGAGATTGAGCCCCGCCTTGGTCTCCATGCTCAGCAAGGACTCTGCTTGAGGATTCTCTCTCTCCTTCTGCCCTTGCCCTGCCTTGCTCATGCCCCTCCCCAAATAAACAAATAAATCTTTTAAAAAATAAAATAAAAAATAAATTAAAAATACCAAAACAGAAGACATTTCAATGTATGTCAATGAGTTTGGTGTGGAGAAGTGTTCCATACAGGTAGAAATAATCCTGAGAGAACATAACCCAAAATAGTAGTTTTTAATATTTCATAATTAAAATTATATATAATATATATAATATTTTCTGATAGTGATAAGGTCATTTTAATTGCCTTATTAAAGAATCTCCTTATTTAAGATAATATACAAATTTTATTTTTTTCTAAAATAAATTAGAAGCACTTTTAAATATTAGTAAAATATAACAATATTGCTTCAACACTTAAAAATATTATGGATCTGCCTAATTTGTTACTTCAAACTGTTCATAAAAAAATTGATACAGCGTTAGTATCTTAATTTAAGGACATAAGTATGTGAGATTTCCAATAATAACTCAATTCAAAATAATCTCTTCAACATACAGAGTTTATGTGACATTTTCACAATACTGATTATTTGGGGGAAAGATTATCTTAAACATCTGTGTAGTAGATTTAAAATGTAAAATAGCTCTGATTGTGCGTTTGAGGGGCATTTTCTATAAACACGTTGTACATAATAGGCATTATGCTGGTCAAATTTTTGAAGAGATAATTTAGAATAATAATTATTTCAAGGCACTAGAGTAGGAAAATGAATGAAGGACATTGAAAGAGGTTGAGGGCATGTGGCCATATAATGAAGCACAGTGTCCCATTAATAATCATACTGTGGAAAAGATAAAATTAACAATGTGTACCTATTAAAAGAAGACTGTATTTGGAATGATTTGATCTAGTCATGAGGAATATTGCAATTGTGAAAAACTGCAACTACATTCCTCATTAAGTATACTGAAATCTGTTATAAATAGAATTTAATTTTAATTATGAAATATAAAAATATATTAAGGGAAGTGAATAGAAAACAAATTATAAAATAGAAATTTCAAAAGGCACATAAAAGGGGAAAAAAGAGCAGTATAAATGAGTAATTTGGAAGCATGGAAAAAAGTATCTATTACATGTTTAAGCTTGGGCTGCTATACCAAAAATACCATAGATTGGATAGTTTTAAACAACAGAAATATATTCCTCCTGGTTCTGGAAGCTGGATGTCCAAGATCAGGGTGCCACCATGGTTGGGTTCTGATGAGAACAGTCTTGTAGATTACAGAATGCCAGTTTCTCTCTATGTATCCTCATGTGGCAGAGAACAGCGAGAGGGAGCAAGCTCTCTCATGACTCTTATTGAGGGCACTATTCCCCTTCATGAGGACTCCACCCTTAAGATGTTATTTAATCCTAACTGATTCTCAGAGGTTTCATCTCCTAATACCATAATGTGGGAGCAAAGGGTCTCAAATATGAATTTTTTGGGAGGAGATATAAACATTCAGTCTTTAATACCATATTATACATGAAATATTAAGTGATTTTCAAAGAAGAAAAAGAGTTTTACTAAAAGTTTCATAAAAGTAAAATCGCAAATGATGAAAAATAAGAATTTGATGTCCTGAAATCTCTTACTGTGTGAAATTTGGGGAGTTAATATGTTTTAAGTTTATTTTTTAATTCATTTATAAAATTAGTACAAAATAATACAAATAGTAAAATTTTTAAATATTGACACATTTTAAAGGCCTTTTGTGGTATAATGAACCTACAATAAACTGCAGTACGAAAATCACACATTTTGATAAATATCTATATATATGCACACCCAGGAAATTAAGACAAAAACAAATAACAAAAGAATGAACATGTCCATCAATCCACAAGGTTTCTAACCACTCTACATTTTAACTCTCTTTCCCATTATCATCCTCTTTCCCCATTCTAGGCAACCTGTTATTAGTTTGAATTTTCTAAAATTTTATGTAAATGAGATAATAAATCATACATTATGTAGTTTTAAAAATCTGGTTTCTTTTATTCAGCAAAACTATTTTGAGATTCATCCTTGTTATTACATATATCAGTATAATGTACTTATTTTTTTATTTTTTTATTTTTTTTTAATTTTATTTTATTATATTGTGTTAATCACCATACAGTACATCCCCAGATTCCGATGTAAAGTTATGCTTCATTAGTTGCGTATAACACCCAGTGCACCATGCAATACGTGCCCTCCCTACTACCCATCACCAGGCTATCCCCTTCCCCCACCCCCTCCCCTCTGAAGTCCTCAGTTTGCCTCTCACAGTCCATAGTCTCTCATGTTTCATTCCCCCCTCTGATTACCCCCCTTTTCTTTATCCCTTTCTTCCCCTACCGATCCTCCTAGTTCTTATGTTCCATAGATGAGAGAAATCATATGATAATTGTCTTTCTCTGCTTGACTTATTTCACTTAGCATTATCTCCTCCAGTGCCGTCCATGTTGCAGCAAATGTTGAGAATTCGTTCTTTCTGATAGCTGAGTAATATTCCATTGTATATATGGACCACAGCTTCTTAATCCAGTCATCTGTTGAAGGGCATCTCGGCTCCTTCCATGATTTGGCTATTGTGGACAATGCAGCTATGAACATTGGGGTGCATATGGCCCTTCTCTTTACTACGTCTGTATCTTTGGGGTAAACACCCAGTAGTGCAATGGCTGGGTCATAGGGTAGTTCAATTTTTAACTTTTTAAGGGACCTCCACACTGTTTTCCAGAGTGGCTGTACCAACTTGCATTCCCACCAACAATGTAGGAGGGATCCCCTTTCTCCACATCCTCTCCAACAATTGTTGTTTCTTGCCTTGTCTATCTTTGCCATTCTAACTGGCGTAAGGTGGTATCTCAGTGTGGTTTTGATTTGAATTTCCCTGATGGCTAATGATTTTGAACATTTTTTCATGTGTCTGTTAGCCATTTGTATGTCTTCATTGGAAAAGTGTCTGTTCATATCTTCTGCCCATTTTATGATTTGTTTATTTGTTTCTCGTGTATTGAGTTTGAGAAGTTCTTTGTAGATCTTGGATACCAGTCCTTTATCTGTGGTGTCCTTTGCAAATATATTCTCCCATTCCGTGGGCTGTCTCTTAGTTTTTTTGACTGTTTCCTTGGCTGTGCAGAAGCTCTTTATCCTGATAAAGTCCCATAAGTTCATTTTATCTTTTATTTCTCTTGCCTTTGGAGATGTGTCGTGAAAAAGGTNGGCTGTCTTGACCCAGTTTCAACATCCTTGCTAAAAGCTGGTCAGTTCCTTTTCCTGAACCATGAAATCCATACTCCACCCACTTCCCTTATCAAGTGCTCACATTCAGGGGTCAGTATGCTTCTGCTATAATCAGTGAAGGGGCCAGGAACAAGATAAGATGGGAGATAACCCCTATGCCTTGGAACTGGAGAGTGTATTTGAATTAGCCAATCCAGACAGAGCCCTGGAAACCAATCTAAGGCCTGTGGCAAACACAATCTGCCCCCTGCAGCCCTAGAGTGCTGTTAGCCTGCTCATGGTACAACCAATTGTGTGGCCCTCCTGACGGTCTTCTCACTTTCTGGGGGATAAATAGCAGAGAATTCTGTATTTCATGTATCCACGTGTGTTGTGTGTCTCATCATGAAAAAAATATTTAAATCTTACTGAACATTCCAATTTTGTTTACTAATGAGAATTATATTATATGAACATATCACTATTTGTTCCCCTTTTGACAAGCTTTTTAGTTTCTTTTTCTAGTTTGGAGTAAAAACAAACAAATAAATACATAAAATAAATAAAACAATAATTGTATAGACATATACAATTCATATATACAATTTCATTCTTGGTTTTATACTTAGAAGTAGAAAGACTAAGTCATATGACAGACATATTTTTAACTTTTGAGAAATTACCAACACGGTCAACAATTGGTTTTACAATTTTATATCTGGACAAGCAGTGCATGAGAGTTTCAGTTATTCCACATTCTTGAAAACACTTGACATTTTTTGCATTCTAATATATATATTATTATATTATATTATATTAATCTTGCATTCCTGGAATATATCTAATTTACACTTTTAAAATTATATTTTACATTTGCTTAGTTTCTGCAAATAAGTTTTTTTGTTTTTTTGTTTGTTTTTTTTAATTTATTGGACAGAGATAGAGACAGCCAGCGAGAGAGGGAACACAAGCAGGGGGAGTGGGAGAGGAAGAAGCAGGCTCATAGCAGAAGAGCCTGATGTGGGGCTCGATCCCATAACGCCGGAATCACGCCCTGAGCTGAAGGCAGACGCTTAACCGCTGTGCCACCCAGGCGCCCCTGCAAATAAGTTTTTAAACTAGTTTGCATCAATTAAAGAGCTATATAGTCACTTGTAATTTTCCTTTTTATAATGTTATTTTCAGGTATTGCTATTGAGATTATTCTGGATTTTTACATCTTTTGTTTTGAGTTTGTGTAATACATTCCTTCAGATGTTTGGAAGAACTCTAGAAAACTATGAATCTGACATTTCTTATAGACGTTTTTAAGTTACAGATAGATTTTCTTACAATTTTACAGATTTTATATTGCTTTTTATGTCAGAATTACATAATGTTGTTTTCCAGGGATTTGGATAATATGTTTCAGTTTAAGCATGGAATGGTGTTTAAAATATACTCTATGAATTTATTATATCTGCGGGTGGTGTAGTGAGTGTCCTTTTCATTCTGGGTGTTGGTATTACATCTCACTTCTGTCTTTGATCTGACTAAGGGATTCACCAGTTTCTCAGAGTCTTTTAAAAAAAAAAACAAGCTTCAGATTTTTCATTTTCTCTATGATATATTTGTTTCTCTTTCATTTATATCTGCTCTTTACTTTGTCCTTTCTTCTTCTAGTTACATATGCATATGCTGTTCTTTTACTTGTTCCTTGAGATGGAATCCTAGCGCATTGACTTCGAGCTTTCCTTTCCTATGGTGATGGGTTTTCTTCTCCCCAAGCTCTACATGTGAAGAAGTTTGTTTGTTAGTTTTACAGTTTTAAAATATGTCTTATTGGGGAATAATTTACATGCAACAAAATTAATTGTAAGTATACTGTTTGAGGGTCCTTAAAAAATGAATACAGTCATGTACCCACACCACCAAAAACTCAGAGTATTTCCACTTTCTTAGGAAGTCCCTTCATTCCTTCTTTAGTCACTCTCTTTCTGCTCCCTCTGTTCTGACAACCATTTCTTTTTTCTACTGCTGTAGATGTGTTCTTTGGGAGTTTTATGTATGTGGAATCCTCCTCATGTAGTATGTAGTCTTTTTTTATCTAGATTGTTTCCCTTAGCATAAGCTTGCTGAGAATCAATCACTAGGTATAGTTTTCAAGTGTGTAAGTAGTATATTCCTTTTATTTATTTTTAAAGATTTTATTTATTTATTTATTTGAGAGGGAGAGAGCTGGAGAGAAAAAAATGATTGAGGGAGGGGGAGCAGCAGAGAGAGAAAGAGAATCAGACTCCCTGCTGAGCAGGGAGCCCAACAAGGGGCTCAATTCCAGGACCCTGAGATCATGACCCCAGCCAAAGGCAGATGTCTAACTAACTGAGCCACCCAGGCACCCCTAGAGTCCAAATCTTTGCATGAGCATAGGTTTTCACATCTTTCTGGTAAATATATAAGATGTGACTTGCTGAGTTCTATAGCAAATGTATTTTTAGCTTTCTAAGACACTGATAAGCTATTTCTTAAACTGATTGTGATGCTTTGCATTCAATTATCAATATAAGAGAATTCCAGTGGTTCTGCAGCTTCTCCAACATTTGGTTTTGTCTCTGCTTCTAATTTTAGCTTTTTTAGTGGATATACATATATATATATATATATATATATATATATATAGTCATGTCTCATGGTTGTTTTAATTTGAATTTCCTTAAGGACCAGTGGTATTGAGCATATTTCTGTGTGTTTAGTTGCTATTTATATATCTCGACTGGTGAAGTATCTGTTCAAAACGTCTGATTTATTCTGGATAGTTTGCCCTGTTATGGAGTTGTAATGCTTCTTTATATATTCTGAATACAAGTGTATTACTGAATTATATGTTTTATAAATACTTTCTTCCTAGCTTGCCTTTTCACGTGTGTGCACATGGGTGGGGGGGATGCGTTGCTTGGCTTTGGGAACAGCACAATTTTTATTTTGAACAAATATATTTATCATCTTTTTCTGTCATGCTTTTTGAGACCTATTTAATAGATCATTGCCTTATCCAAAGGTACAAAGGTTTTCTTTTCATATTTAGGTCTTTGATTTATTACATCTTATTACTTTGTGTATATGAGTTGAGATGTGTCTAAGTTTTGTTTTTATTTTATTTACATATGGACAAAGGTGTTTCTGCACAATTTGTTGAGAGCTATATCATTTCCACAATGAATGACCTTGCCAAATTTGTCAAAAATTAATTCTGCATCTGCGTGTGCCTTTACTGGGCTCTCTATTCTCACCACAGATGGATATGTCCACCTTTATGCCAAAATTACACTCTGATTTTAGTTGCTTTATAATAAAGTCTTAAAATCATGTGGTATTAGGTCTCTTTTGTTTTCTTTTTATTAGTAATTGCACTTCTTTGATGCTTTTGGTCCAATTATAAAAACCATTTTTTTAAATACATATTTGGTCCAGTTTCGTCATTGTTTAGTGGGTAGGTAAATTCTCATAAAAGTTCATCATGACTGGCTTGAAGCAGAAGTCAACGACAAATTTTGTACATAGCATTTTAAATTTTATTTGTTTCAATATGTTTTCTAATTTCAATTATGATTTTTTTCAAGAATCATTTACAACTCACTCACTAAATATAATGTGTTTTGCCAAGAGCTTTTCATTACTGATTATAGCTTAATTCCCTTCTGGTCAAAAACACTTGAATCAATATGTTCCATTTTAAAACATGCTGAGATTGTTTTCTGGCCTAGAATATGATCAGTTCTGTTAAATATCCTATTTGCACTTGGAAATAATGTCTGTTCACAGTTATTGGGTGCCGCCTTCTATAAATGGGCATTAGGTCATTTTTTTTACTTTCTGTTTTTCAAATCTTTAATATCCTATAGATTTTTCTTCTCAGTTATTGAGCAATACATGTAAAATTCTTTCAACACAAAATGTATTATATTTTATTATGCCATCGGTATCTATTGTGCTTTTTGCCTTAAAAGCTACTTTTTTCTACGTTAACAGATTTTCACAAATTTTCAGTGGGTAGTGTTTGCATGGTGTATGTTTATCATCACTTTACTTTTTACTTTATAAATTTTTTAAGTGTGACTTTTAAAAGCTATATAAACTATACCTACAATACTTGTATTTTAATTTGATTATTAGCACATTTGCACAGTTAATTTTCTGTCCTCACTTTATTTTTTTTATTTTTTATTTTTTTTAAAGATTTTGTTTATTTATTTGACAGAAAGAGAGACAGCCAGCGAGAGAGGGAACACAAGCAGGGGGAGTGGGAGAGGAAGAAGCAGGCTCATAGCAGAAGAGCCTGATGTGGGGCTTGATCCCATAACGCCGGGATCACGCCCTGAGCTGAAGGCAGACGCTTAGTCGCTGTGCCACCCAGGCGCCCCTGTCCTCACTTTATTAGTTCACCTTTGTATTGTCTGATATTGCCATTGTTTCTGTTGAAAAGTTGGTCCTCATTTTGTCACTTTTGAAAATCTGCTTTTACTCTACTTTTAAGGTTTCTCTTTATCTTTAACTTGAGGAGTTTTATTATGATGTTTGTAGACCATTATGATGTTTGTTTTATTATCCTATGCTGAATTTTAAGTATTTAATTTCCTTGAACATACAAAGTATAGTTATTTTAAATTTAAGATTTGAGAATACTAGTATCCGGATCCCTTGGGAGTGTGTTTTTACCATCTTCATATCAATGGGGTGATTCATACTGACTTTTCTTCATGTGTGGTCCAGTATTATTGTTTTTATTGAGTGGTAGTTTTGAACATAAGAAGTTGTAGGAATAACCTAAAGTCTGCATGAGATGATTTCCTTCACAGAGGATAACTTTCCTTCTGCCAGTTGGCCATTGGTATTAGCAATCCCATTTCTTCTCAATTCAGTTTTGGGAAGTGAAATGCTAAAACTCTGGGCTTTAGTCCCTTTGAGAAATTATCTATATTGGTTCACACCTAGCTGTCTTTGCTTTAGGGTGTCCAACCCAAAATATGTGTGGTTTTTCCCGCCCTCCTCTTGTCAGGTTCTTGTTACCAGGTTTGTTTCCCTGTCTCATGAGGCTTGCAGAATCATTGCTTAGCTTCTTAGTGTCTCATTTACCTCCTTCAAAATTCCCTGGCAAGTTAGGGAAAAATGACCTCAAATGCTCAGCTTAGCTCTTTGGGTTTTCTTCTTTTCCTGGATGTTGTTACAGTTTTTATTTCATTGTATCTCTCAAATGTTGCAATCAGACTTAGGAGCCAATACTTTCTAAGATATTTTAGTCACTTCAAACTTTCTAATCCACCATGACAATAATTCTCCTGCCACTTTTTTAGGGATTTCTTTAATTTAAAGCCCTAGGTTTATATATTCAGGTTGATGACCATATATTGTATCATTCAAGAGTTCCCAAAGTGAAAAGAAGGATGCAAAAGTGAGTAGAAAATATCAGGGTAAAAAATGAATAAAGATAAATGTGCAAAAACAGTACAGTAAACACATTAATATGGAATTTTGGGGGGGGGTAGCTATACAAAGAAATAGGAGAACATGGAAAATAGTTATGTGATGACCAGCAGTTAAATGACCATTTAAAAAATTGTCATATTTTTAAACAGTGTAACCAAAGTAAATTCCAAATTGGGCAAGGATAAATTATCAAGTTCCCGAGAATCAGTTTAAAAATCTCTTCCCCTTATTAAATAGTATTTTCTTTGATTTTATCTGAATGTTTACAATTTTTGTTGGAATGTCATTTCCCATGTGTATTTCCCATAAATTAAGGCAACTACATTAATTCATAGTACATTAATACATAGTAATAAATGATTAAAATTCAATGGGACCGTACCTTTCTGTTCAATATGTCTTACTAGTTTTAAAGTAAAGCCTTTCCAATTAATTGAACAGTACTGAGAAATGTAGCATTTTAAATTCTCATCTGTTCTTTTCCCATTTTTTTTGTGCTTGCCGGTTGTACTTATTAACCCAGTCACCAGTATTTATTGTACACATGATGTTGCAGGAATTGTTCTAGAGTCTGGAGGCACAACATCTGTCCCAATAAAGATTAAAGTATAAAGGATAGAAATAGTCATGTATTGAGGAATTACTTTATGCCAAATAATCCACGAGTTATTTAATTCTCAGAATTTCTCTGAAACTTTATTATTATGCTTATTTCTGACAGGAAGAAATTTAAAATTCTTGAAAAATTTTTTGAGTCTTCAAACCCACATAGTAATGTCAGAGACAATTTAGGCATCAGGTCTTTCTAACTGAAATCAGTGTAACACTGCTGCATGGTTTACCTTTTTTTCTAACTTAACAACAACTTCTCCTTAGCTTATGTAATCCTCTCATTTAGCCTTTATGTTGAAGATTATCTTTTCCCAGATCCTATAATGTCCCTTACCCATTTCAAGAGATGGAATCTAGAGGAATACATTTGAAGAAATATATAGTTTTGTTACTGTAATCCAGTTCTTAATTATATTGCAGGGTGGAGTATTTCCCTCTCTGGTAGATAGGATTTATGTAGTCTGAAATGTTTTATATGAAGATCTGAAAAATTTCAGAGTGATACATAGTTGCCTGAAAGTTGGGTGCCTCTGATTTATTTGGAACATTTATGGAATAATTAGTATTAAACTAGTTCAAAGATTGCAAAATCCTACAAAGAAATGATATCCAGATGATATTGCTCTAAAGAAAAACATCTTTGACTTGATGATGAAGATTAATTTTAAAGTTTATTCTTCTTATGTATTCTGATATGATCTATTTGCATAATTTGGAATTTGCTAGGAGGAGGCTGCCTGGGGAAAAATTATATGTCATGGAAGAAGTTCTCACCTGTATATAAATCTTTGCAACTACTTGCAACTTTGAGTTGTGTTTCAAAAGTCATTTGTTTGCTTTCATGATGCTAGCAGGTATCATGAATTAAACTAAGAGACCAACAGGTCCTTCCTGTATGTGACTCCAGAAAAATAAAGGAGCATGGGTTTGTCCTAAAAATGGTAACATGAACACTGTTTCAAATAAGATAATGTTATATGATAAAATTGTATCGGTGTATAATAGAGAATCATTTTATTGGACTTGAGTTAGTTATCTTCATGAATATTATGAATCCCTACATCAGTATTTAAAACCAGTTTGTAATACCAAATATTTGGTGAGCTCCAGCTGTTTGTAAGTGTAATTTATTTATATACTACCTTTCTTTACATCTAGCTGTTTCTTTGTATAATTTATTCAAACTTAGAAGAGAATTTATGCTTCTCACCAGTAGGAAGAATAAATCTTAAAACTGAAAACAGGAAATTATAAAAATAAAAATAAAGCCTTTTTCAAAAAGCGTGATAAAAATATTCCTCATGCATAACTAAATCTTAAAGTATCAAATCAGATTAAGATTTCCAACAGAGAGAAGAAAAATGAAAAAATACATAGTTTATAAAATTATAAGTAACTATTTTCCTAGTGAATTTAATCACATTTTTTACTTTTAGAGATAATTACAAAATGTCTTCATTTTTACTTTTAGAGATAATCACAAAATGTCTTCATATATAATTTTTCTTCTTTCTCACTTTGACATTATTCGTGACCTAGCGAATATTTGAAAAACCAAATGATTACAAAGATTTATCTTAACATAAAAAATTCTTGTCAGTATTTATATGAAATTATTTTAATTTTGCTCCCATTTTTTTAAAGCTTTCTTTGGCATCTTTCACATAGAAATGTGTAACCCCTTCTTTCCGTAAAATGATCTATGAAGAAAAAAAAGGGGGGGGGAATATCACTTCAGGAAAAAACATGACATTTAAATGCTCATTATTTAAATTTGTATAATCATTAAGTATTGGGTATCCAGCTTTAAATCAGGACATAAAGTATGTAAATGCTCAGTCTGCTCACACTACATATTCTACAGGTCACAAAATTGTTGATAGATGACTGAACATCTGGCTCACTGTTTTGCAATAGTGTTTAAAAATTCTAACTTGCAAATCTGGTGTGCTATATAATAGAGTTGTTAACCATTTTTCAAGCAAGAATAGATACTTTTTAAGTTAAAATCTCACAAATCTTATCTGGACTTACTTGTAAGAAAGCATTCTGAATTATTCATCTAAGCATATGATTAAATCAGGCAATGAAGATGCATTTGTTAAAATAAAATCATACCAAAGATTTAAAAAAGTGTTTGATTGCATTAATAACTTCAACTGTTTATCACTTTCTGAATCCATATACCTTGACGTATGACTTTGCACTTCCTCATCCTGAGGAGTTGGAATCTCATTCCCAATTCCTTAAACTTGGGCTGGTGTTGTGACTTACTTGATCCCATAGGTGTGGCAGAAATGGTGTTATAGCAGTTCTGAATATCTCAAAGAAATTTTTCATATTTTCTCTTGTGTTCCCATGCCTCTGCTATTCCCATGTGTGATGGTTAATTTTAATGTATCAGCTAATCAGGGCCACTTAGCACCCAGATATTTTGTCAAACATTATTCAGGGTCTTTGTGAGGGTGTTTTTGGATGACGTTAACGTCTTAATCAGTGGACTTTTAGTAAAGCAGATTGTCCTCCATAATGTGAACAGACTTTATCCAATCAGTTAAAGGCCTAAATAGAACTAAAATAACAGCTGTCTGCAGGCAAGGGAGCATTTTCCAGCAGACTGCCTTTGAACTTCATTCACAATGTTGGCTCTTCTTCTTTCTGTAGTGGACTGTCTTTGGACTTGACTACAACTTTCTGTGTTTATGGGTCTTCAGCCTTTACACACACACACACACACACACACACACACACACACTTGTGCGCGCGTGCTCTATAGATTCTGTTTTTCTGAAGCATGCTGATTAAGACACTGTGATAATCTAATGGGGATGAAACACAGATTGAGGGGAGCTGCCATATAGGTCTCAGAAAAAGCCAGTGTAGATCACTCATTAACCAGTCAATCTAGACAAGCTGATTAGTCTGCTGACTGACCCCAGGTGACTTCAGATGCATGAGCAATAAACATTTGCTTTTTATTGTTATGTAGCAGCATTATAACAATACTTACTTCAATAGGAACTAAACCTTCTTAGTGTCTAAGATACTTTCCAATTATTAAGCACTTTCGAAACTTTTTAAAGTTCTGAATTTAGAAAGGGCACTATTTACTGAATAACAGAGTTGTATTTTATTCAAATTTTTAATGAAATCCTATTCCTAAAGTTTTTCCAATTCATTATTCATCAAAACCACAAACTCTTTGAAAATTATCATATTTTATAATTTAAATATGATTTCTGCTTATGTGAAAACATTAGTGAAGTAAAATTGCTTGCATTTAGTTACACACAACTGAAAGCTACACCGATTGTTTGGAGGTGAGTTCAAACACTATGACTACAGATCTCAGTGAGGACGGAGAAGAATTTTTATTTTATTTTTCATCATGATAAGTATACTCTTTAATCCCTATCACCTGTTTCTTCCATCCCTACTCCCTCTCCTCTGGTAACCATCAGTTTGTTCTCTGTAGTTAAGAGTCTGTTTCTTGGTTTCTCTCTGTCTTTTTTTCCTCTGCTCATTTGTTTCTTAAATTCCACATATGAGTGAGATCATATGGTATTTGTTTTTCTCTGATTGACTTATCTCACTTTAGCATTGTACTCTGTAGCTCCATCCGTGTTGTTGCAAATGGCAAGATTTCATTCTTTTTATGACTGAATAATATTCCATTGTGTATGTATCTCTATGCGTGTGTGTTTATGTGTGTGTGTACACATACCACATCTTCTTTAGCCATTCATCAATTGATGGGCACTTGGGCTGCTTCCATAGTTTGGCTATTGTAATTAATGCTGCAGTAAACATAGGTGTGCATGTATCTCTTTGAATTAGTGTTTTCTTATTCTTTGGGTAAATATTCAGTAATGTGATTCCTAGATCGTAGGGTAGTTCTGTTTTGAAATTTTTGAGGAATCTCCATGCTATTTTCCACAGTGGCTACACCAGTTTGCATTCCCACCAACAGTGCACGAGAGTTCCTTTTTTGCCACATCCTTGCCACACCTGTTGTTTCTTGTGTTTTGATTTTAGCCATTCTGATAGGTGTGCGATGATTTCTCACTGTAGTTTTGATTTGCATTTCTCTGGTCATAAGTGATGTTAAGCATCTTTTCATGTGTCTGTTGGCCATCTGGAGGCCTTCTTTGGAGAAATGTCTGTTCCTGTCTTCTGCTGATTCTTAATTTTATTCTTTGGTTTTTGGTTTAAGTTTTAGAAGTTCTTTGTATATTTTGAATATTAACCCTTTGTCAGATATGTCATTCACAAATATCTTTTCCCATTTAGTAGGTTGTCCTTTAGTTTTGTTGATTGTTTCCTTCACTGTGCAGAAGCTTTTTAGTTTGATGTAATCCTAGTAGTTTATTTTGCTTTTCTTTCCCTTGCCTCATGACATAGTTAGAAAGATGTTGCTATGGCCGATGTCAGAAAAATTACTGCCTGTGCTCTCTTTAAGGATTTTTATGGTTTCAGGTCTTACATTTAGGTCTTTAATCCATTTTGAGTTTATTTTTGTGTATGGTGAAAGAAGTGGTCCAGTTTCATTCTTGTGGCTGTCCAGTTTTCCCAGCACCATTTGTTGAAGAGACTTTTTCTCAGTGTATATTCATCCCTCCTTTGTCAAAGATTAATTGACCATAAATTATGGGTTTCCTTCTGGGTTTTCTGTTCAATTCCATTGATGTCATTGGTGTCTGTTTTTCATGTCAATACCATACTGTTTTGTTTTCTTTCAGTACCATACTGATTTAATTACTACCACTTTGTAATATAACTTGAAATCCAGAATTATGATACCTCCAGTTTTGTTTTTCTTTTTCAAGATTGCTTTGGCTATTTAGGGTCCTTTGTGGTTCCATACATATTTTAGGATTGTTTGTTCTAGCTCTGTGAAGAATGCTGTTTGTATTTTGATAGGGATTGCATTAAATCTGCAGATTGGTTTGGATGGTATGGACATCTTCACAATATTTGTTCTTTCAACTCCTGAGCATGGAATGTCTTTCCATTTCTTTGGATTGTCTTGAATTTCTTTCATGAGTGTTTTATAGTTTTTAGAGAATACATCTTTCACCTCTTTGGTTAAGTTTATTCCTGGATATTGTTTTCAGTGCGGTTGTAAATGGGATTGTTTTCTTAATTTCACTTTCTCCTGCTACATCATTAGTTTACAGGAATGCATTTCTGTATACTGATTTTGTATCTTGCCACTTTACTGAATTCATTTTATCAGCTATAGTAGTTGTTTGGTGGAGTGTTTAAGGTTTTCTGTATATAATATCATGTCATCTGCAAATAGTGAAAGTTTGACTTCTTTCTTGCTGATTACAATGCCTTTTATTTCTTTTTGTTGTCTGATTGCCATGGCTAGGCCTTCTGGTACTACGTTGAATAAAAGTGGTGAGAGGAGACATCTTTGTCTTGTTCCTGACCTTAGGGGAAAAGCTCTTGGTTTTTCTCCATTGAGAATGATGTTTGCTGTGGGTTTCATGTAAGGACTTTATTATGTTAAGGTATATTCCCTGAAAACCTGCTTTGCAGAGGATTTTTATGAAGAATGGATGTTGTACTTTGTCAAGTACTTTTTCTGCATCTATCGAAACAAAATCACAAATAAGAGAGGAGAAATAACAACAAACACTACAGTAATACAAACACTTGTAACAGAATATTATGAAAACATATATGAAAACAAATTGGACATCTTAGAAGAAATGGATAAATTCCTAGAATTTACAACCTACCAAAACTAAAGCTGGAAGAAATAGGGGCTTTAAGTCCCATTGGTTATAAGAACTCAAGAAATTTGGTCTCTCTCTCTTTCAAAGCAAGTATTTCAGGGATTCATCCTCCCTATTCATCAACTCCCAGGTGTGAAAGTCTGTTTTTTGCTCTTTTCTGCGCCACTGGCACCCTCCCCACAGTGGACAGCGTGGCCTGTTCTGCTCCCAGACTGTGTCTTCACCATTCCAACCTTCTTTGATGTGGGCTTTTGTCTACCTGTAGTTGTGGAGTTGCTCTGTCAGTCTCAGATTCTTTTCTGGGTTCTTTATGCTTATGTGAGTCTTATCTCATTGTATCTGTGGGACTAGGCGAGCTTAGCGTCCTCCTACTCTGCCATCTTCCCCGCTGACCCCTGGAAAAGAATTCTTGATAGAAGGCTTCTTAATGCTCTGAACAATTTTACTTTTCATCATGCTTTTATAAAAATGTTATGCTATATGTAGTACGAAGTTTTCAAGAAAGCAGGGGGTATTTAGGTGCTGTAAACTTTTATAATAAAATTCAAACTGTAAGTCTGATTTTGTTCAATTTTATAAATAATTTTTTTCTTTAATAATGGATAAAGAGGGTAAATTTGAGCATAACTAAAATATATATCAAGGATATCTAATTAAACCTTTTAAAGCCCTGAATATTGGAGAAAAACATAAAAACAAAGTTACCAAAGATAAATTTTAATTTTGTCTTCAGCTGGTATATATTATATATACACACTATCTTATAGATATGTGTGTGTATACATACAGATATAAAAAACTCAAGTTACTTATTACATATAAATCATAATATACATACATACATGTGTACATATCATGTGTAAATATACATATTAATATACACATATTCTGTAAATTGAGAGTTTGTGGCCTACCTTAGAATTTCAGGAAATTCTTGAAACATATCTAGGCAGTTATGTAATTTTTTCTTCTGTGTAATTGAAGCAAAATGCTGGAAATTACTTCAGTCTCTTTCTTTTTGAGGACCTCTTTACTTCTTGAGAGTATAATACCCTTACAAACAGATATAGTTACAGGGAACGTACACAGAGTGAACCCATCTCTTTTCTTTGTAATTCACTTATTTAGTCACATATTATGAGAACATTTATTGAGTGTCTGCTAAGTTTTTTGTTCTGGAAGTTAAAACTTAGACACAGTCCCTGTCTGTAGCTGGCTCACAGTCCTGGAATAACTTGGCCAAATAAATAGTATACCCAAATTCCTGATTTCTTTTGGAAAATCCTAAACTAAGATGGCTAACAGGATAAATAAAATTTCTCTGAACTATGCTGTGACAGAGTGAGGTAAGTTAATAAAGGGTAGTATTCATTTAGTAAATGTAAACTGCTGTGGATTTCACTTATTAGTGAGTTAATGGCAGCACTCCAGGATTGTGTAGATATACTCCAGAGGTAACAGATCTTGAATTAAAGTAGATTGGCGTCACCATCTGTTTATGGTTGTAATAATTGATTGTCATTCTCTACCTAACAGATGACTCTTTTAGAGGGTAATTAGATAAATGGGCTAAGGTAGGAATCATACCTTTTCATGTCTCACAGATTTAATGATATTTCTAATCCTTGAATTTTCGCTGGAGTCCATATTACCTTTAGTTTAATATCAAAACTGTGGTTAGGGTTACAGAGAAATTTGGCATATTTTCCCTCCTGTTCCTGTGCCTCTATTATTCCATTGTGTGATGATTAATATTGTGTGTCAACTAGTCTGGGCCACGTAGATCCTGTAAATAGGGTGGTGGCTGTGGGCAGTTACTGGGACTTAACACTTGGCCTTTACTAACCTTGTGCCCCTGACTTATTGAGTCTAGGGAATACCAGTGGATCCATGGTACCACTGGAAGTACTGTTGAATGAGCTTGGGCTAAATCTTTAACCCTTAACCTCTTTAACTCTGCCTTCTTACTCTTGGACCTCAGTGGCATGTTGAGTCTCTCAGGGTGAATGTAAGCTCAGTGTTGTGTTAGTATCTAATAACCCCAAAAGGAATAGCTATTATCTATTCCAAGTTTATAGTCATCTGGAAAATGGAGAATACTTGAAGAAAGATTCATGGAATACAAATATGACTATAAAGCAGGGTCTTTCTCAGAAAGACACAATCTCTATCTTAGTCAGGGGACTATAGGTCTGGGAACAAGCTTAGATCTAGAAACTGAAAAAAAGACCATGAATTTTTACAACCATGAATTGAGTTATGATGCTTATTTTTTTTCCCTCCACTATATGTCAAACACACTTTAACAGGATGCCTATCTATTTCATTTTTAGGGACTCTGTGATTAATTAACCATCACCAGAGAAGTCTCATAAAACAGGGCTTAGTGTCTCTATTTCAATCCTGTGGCTTACTATAGTAACTGTGCTCCTCTGTTCTCAGTTAACAAAACTTGGCTTTTACTCCTCCAAGACCATATTATTTTTCTTGAGATGATGGAATAAAATACCATTGCAACATGTATATCTCATCTCTGATCGACGAAAGTGAACCAACAAAAGTCTTCAGAAGTGGTGGTATCCCCCTTAGCCAGGAGAATGTATCCATTTCTTCTAGGTTGTACAAGCTATTGGAGTATAAATGCTTACAGTAGTGTCTTATGGCCCTTTGTATTTCTGTGATATCAGTCATAAAGTCTCTTTTATCATTTAGAATTATATTTGAGTCCTCTGTTATTTTGCTGGGTTAATTCAGCTTAGGGTTTGTCAATTTTATCTTTTCAAAAAAAACCAACTCTAGTTTCATTGATGTTTTCAATTACCTTCCTAGTTTCTATTCCATTTATTTCTGCTCTAATCTTTGTTTTTGTTTTTAATCTTCCTTCTGCTAATTTTTTGCTTTGTTCTTTTTTTTCCTAGTCCCTTGAAATGTAATGTTAGGTTGTTTACTTGAGATCTTATTTTTTCTTAATATAGGTATTTTTATAGCTATAACCTGCCTCTTAGAACAGCTTTTGCCACATCCCATACATTTTTGGTATTTTGTGTTTCCATTTTTGTTTGTCTCAAGATATTTTTGGTTTCCATTTTGATTCCTTCCTGATCCATTGTTTATTCAGAAGTATGTTATTTAATTTCTACATGATTGTGATTTTTTTCAGTTTTCCTTCTGGTATTGATTTCTAGTTTACACCATTGTGGTTAGAAAAGATACTTGATGTCATCTCAAACTTCTTTAGTTTGTTCAGACTTACTCCATGGCCTAAAATATGATCTATACTGGAGAATGTTTCTTACATGTTTGAAGGGAATGTATTCTGGTACTGTTGGTTGGAATGTTCTGTACATCTATGTCTATCCATATACCTACATATATATCTATATCTACATCTAATCTATATGTAAGTCTTTATATCTTTGTATCTGTTAGGTCCATTTTGCTCTATAGTGTTTTTGAAATCTCCTCTTTGATTATTAATTTTCTGTCTGGATAATTTATCTGTTGTTAAGGGTAGGATATTAAGTTCCCCTACTGTACTGCTGTTTATTTCTCCTTTTAGCTTGTTTAGTATTTGTTTTCATATGTAGGTGTGCCAATGTTGGATGCCTAATAAGTATTTGCAATTATTATGTCTTGGTGAATGGACCCCTTTGTCATTATATGACATTTTTTTTTGTCCCTTGTGACCATTTTAACTAAAAGTCTGTATTGTCTGATATAGGTATATGGCTATCCCTGGACTCTTTTGGTTACATTTTCTTGGAATATTTTTTCATCCTTTCTTTTTCAGCCTATGTGTCCTTAAAGCTAAAGTGAGACTTTTGCAGGCAGCGTGTCATGAAATTTTGTATTTTTATTCAGCTAGTCTATGAATTTTGTTTGAAAAATGTAATCCATTTACATTTAAGGCGATTATTGATAAAGACTTACTACTGCTATTTTGTTAATGGTTTTCTGACTGTTTGGGAGATCTTTTGCTCCTTTCTCCTCTCTTTCTGTCTTCCTTTGTGATGTCAAGTCTAGTAGTGGTATGCTTAGATTCCTTTATCTTAATCTTTCCTGTATCTTACTACGGGTTTTTCTTTGAAGTTAACATGAGTTCTACATAAAAGCTCTTATAGTATAATATCCTATTGTAAGCTGATAACAAGTTTACTTCAATAACATACAGAGCCTGCATACGTCTCCCCCAGTCACATTTTAGGTTATTGATACAATTTACATCTGTATTATATTGTGAATCTAGTAACAATTGTTGTAGTTAAAGCTATTTTTTAAAAGATTTATTTATTTATTTTTTATTTTGAGAGAGAGAGGGAGAGGCAGAGGGAGGCAAAGCTGGAGGGAGAAAGAGAATCCCAAGCAGAATCTCTGATGTAGGGCTCTTACTTTGATGTAAGTAAGATCCTCTTACTTGATGTATGTACCTTATCAAAGAGTTTTACATATTCGTATGTTTCTGCATGGTTATTTAGTTTCTTTTCATTTCAGCTTGAAGAATTCCCTTTAGCATTTCTTGCAAGTCAGGTTAGTAGTGATAAATTCCCTAAGCTTTTTTGTTAGTAGTGATAAACTCCCTAAGATTTTTGTTTGGGAAGGATTTATCTCCTTTTCACTTATTCTTTGTTGATAGGTTTTTCCCAGCGTTTTGAATGTATCATTCTGCTTTATCCTGGTCTGCAAGCTTTCTGTTGAGAAACCCACTGATTCTCGTATGTGGACTCAGTTGTATGTGACAAGTCTCTTTTCTTTTGCTCCCTCAAAATTTTGTCTTTGACTTTTGGAAACTTGAAAGTCAGGCTGTGCTTCTTATCTGGATGGTGCTGCTGGCTAGGATCCACATTTGCAGGGCTGAAGGCAGGGTTTTATGATCAGGTGGGTTCTCAGGCTATACTCTGTGCTCAGATGGGGCAGTAGGTTACCTCCAAGTTGGGCAGGGCTGCAGGCTGGGCTCAGCTGTTGGGAGAGGTCACTAGCCAGGCAGCCTGGTCAGGCATGGCTGACAGCTGTTCCTGGCAGTTGGGTGGGGCTAGAGGCTGCTGTCTGCTGTTGGGAAGATCGGTTTTTGGGTTTCCTGGTTGGGTAAGGCTACAGATTATGCTCTGTGCTTGGGCAAAGCCACTGGCTGGACTTCCTGCTTATCAGTCTGTAGGCTGTGTTTAGCAATCAGTCAGGTCCATAGGCTGTGCTCTGTGGCTGAGTGGCTTAGTAGACTGTTTCGTGAGACTGCCAAAGTTCACTGGAGGTCATTCAGTGATCAGGAACCCTGGTGAGTTGGGGCCAGAGATAATGTTCCATAGCTGGGGGTGGCTACTGTCTTGGATCTCTACCCATTTAGGTTTGTAGGATGGGCTCTGAGGTTGCCACAAGATTGTTGATGTGTTCTCTGTCCAGGCAGGCTATAGGATTTGCTCCTTAGCTGGAACAGCCTATTGACTAGGGACCCAAACTGGGCAGAGCTGCCAATCATGCTTCTTGGCCAGATAGAGCCACCAGCTTAGCTCTACAAACGGGGATAGCCACTGTATGGGCTCTGGGCTTGGACACTGCTGCCAGCAGAAATGTGGTCTGCCAAGATCTGGATGTTGGTTGCTGTGAGCTCCACCTCCTTCTCTATCTCTAGCTGATCTCCTGTAGTCTAGCCCCTCTGATTTCTCCAGTGACCCCTGTGAGGCAAGACCTATGTGAGCCTCACAGGAAGTGTCTTACAATGCTGTGAAAACTGGAAGCCGACTTTGGGCTCACTTTTTCCCACTGCAGAAACCATAAGCACAAGGAAATACTCTCAGAGCAACACTGTGCCATCCTGGGGAAGGGAAAATGTGTTCAAAGTGCAACACATTCTAATGCAGTTTTCCTTTTCTCAGTTTTTGTGATCCAATGGACTGCTTCAGTATCATTCCTTGTTTCTGAGATTTTCACACAGGCATCCTGTGTATGGATAGTGGCTAGCTGGTCTGTCTGTGAAGAGGATTGAAGTTGGGAGACACCTACTCTGCCGGATTGTCCCATCATGCTTGTCAGGAATTTTATTTGCTTAGTTTATCTAGTTGAACAGCTCTCAAAATTTTTGGTATCGGGTCACTTTATGCTCTGAAGAATTATTGAGGACCCCAAAGAGCTTTTGTTTATATGGGTAAAACTTACAGATATGTGCTGCATTCAATATTGTAATGAAAAGTTTGCTGAACATGTACTTATTGATTCACTTTAAAATAGTAATAAACCTATACAGAGAAATTTGTCATATATAATTTTATGAGATTATCACTATCTTTTCAAAAAAAGTGAGAAAAGTGTCATTATTTTACAATTTTATAAGATACTTTAATGTCTGGATTGATAAAACAAAGTTGAATTCCTATAATCAATTGTTGTATGTTTTTTAAGTTAAAGTATGTGAAGAGTACTTGCTCTTACAAAGACATGTAGTTAGAAATAAGAGTCACACTTTAATAGCATTTCAGGTAATTATGGCTATTCTTCTTTGATATTACAAGAAAACTTGAAAAGTGGTAGTTTCTTAAAGGTCAGTTGCAATGCAGAATTTGAAACATTATCAATAAATTTCATACTCTATTACATCAGCCCATTTGCACTTTGAATGGATCTTTTATGTCTGCATGACTTTGTAATATCATGCATTGATCATTTGGAAATATTGATTCATGGTGTTATGTAGACCATTCAAATGTTGACACATTTTATTACACAATATCAAAAATCTCATTCATAAACACCGTGACTAATCTTGTTTGAAAAATCTTTAAATATTGGGGAATTGTCAAGCTCATGGTAGCAGATACAAGCTTTCTAAAAATAATTTTCTGCTTGAAAACTAGAATTTTATCTTTGGCAACAAATGCTTTCAGTTTTTTGTTTTTGAAAAGAGAAACTATTTTCAAGGATATATATATCAACCAAATGCCTAAATCTTTACCACTGTAACTTTTCTGCCAGCCTTTCTTTTAAGTGAAAATTAAAAAAAACTTTTTTAGTACAGTTGACATACAGTGTTACATTAGTTTAAGGTGTATAGCATAATGATTGAGCAACTCTGTATGTGATGATATGTTCACCAAAAATATAGTCACTATCTGTCACCATACAACACTATTGCAATATCATTGACTAAAGTCTTTATGTTGTGCCTTTTATTTCCATCTTACTCATTCTGTAGTTAGATGCCTATATCTCCCACTCCCCTTCACCCATTTTGCCCATCTCTCCACCCCCCTTCCCTCTGGTTACCATTAGTTTGTTCTCTGTGTTTATCTGTCTGCTTCTGTTTTCTCTTTGTTTATTCATTTGTTTTGCTTTTTAGATTGCACATATGAATGAAATTACATTGTATTTGGCTTTCTTTGTTTGGCTTATTTCACTTGACATAATACCGTCTAGGTTCATCCACGTTGTTGCAAATGGCAAAATCTCATCCTTTTTTTATGGCTGAGTGATGTTCCATCATACACACACACACACACACACACACACACACACACTGTGTATATACACGTATACACATACGTACATATATGTGTTTATGTATGTATACCACATTTTCCTTATTCATTCATCATTGATGGACACTTAGATTGTTTTTATATCTTGTCTATTATAAATATTGCTGCAATAAACATAGGGGTACAGGGTGCACATATCTTTTTTAATTAGTGTCTTTATTTTCTTTGGGTAAATATCCAGGAATTACTGGATCATATGGTAATTCTGTTTTTAATTTTTTCACAGTGGCTGTACCAATTTACATTTCCACCAACACCATACAGGATTTTTTAAATTTTGTTTTGTTTTTTCTCCGTATCCTCACCAACACTCATTATTTCTTATCTTTTTTATTTTAGCCCTTCTGATAGGTGTAAGGTGACATCTCCTTGTGGTTTTGATTTGTATTTCCTTGATGATGAGTGATGTTGAACATCTTCTCATGTGCCTGTTGGATATCTGTGTATCTTCTTTGGAAAAATGTCTATTCAGGTCCTCCTCCATTTTTTAATTGGGTTGTTTTTTTCAGTGTTGAGTTGTATAAATTCTTTATATATTTTGGATATTAACCCCTTATTGAATATATGATTTGAAAACATTCTCTCTCACTCAGTAGATTGCTTTTACATTTTGATGATGGTTTCCTTTGCTGTGCAAAAGCTTTTTATTTTGATGTAGTCCCAATAGTTTAATTTTGCTCTTGTTTCCCTTGCCTGAGGAGACATATCTAGAAAAATATTGCCATGGTCAATGTCAAAGAAATTACTGCCTGCGGTATTTTTGTTGTTGTTGTTGTTTGTTTTTTTATTTAGGATTTTTATGGTTTTAGGTCTCATATTTAGGCCCTTAATCCATTTTGAGTTTATTTTTGTGTATGGTGTTAGAAAATGGTCTAGTTTCATTTAGCTGTCCAGTTTTCCCAGCACCATTTATTGAAGAGACTGTCTTTTTCCCATTGTATATTCTTGCCTCTTTTGTCATAGATTAATTGAATATATAAGCATAGCTTTATTTCTGGGTTCTCTGTTCTGTTCTATTGATCTACATGTCTGTTTTTGTGCCAGTACCATTCTGTTTAGATTGCTATAGCTTTATAGTATATTTTGAAATTTGGGATTGTGATACCTTTCTTCTCTTTCAAGATTGCTTTGGCTATTTGGGGTCTTATATGAAAAATTTTAGTATTATTTGTTCTAATTCTGTGGAAAATGCTATTAGTATTTTGATAGGTGTTGCATTGAATCTGTAGATTGTTTGGGTAGTATAGACATTTTAACAATATTAATTCTTACAATCCATTAGCATGGAATGTCTTTCCATTTCTTTGTGTCATTTTCATTTCTTTCATTAGTCTTTTATAGTTTTCAGAGTGCACGTTTTTCACCTCTCTGGTTAGTTTTCTTTTTCTTTCTTTCTTTCTTTCTTTCTTTCTTTCTTTCTTTCTTTCTTCTTTCTTTCTTTCTTCCTTCTTTCTTTCTTTCTTTCTTTCTTTCTTTCTTTCTTCTTCTTTCTTTCTTTCTTCTTTTTCTTAAGGATTTATTTATATATTTGAGAGAGAGACAGAGACAGAGCAAGAGGGAGAGAGGGGCAGAGGGAGAGACTCTTTAAGCAGACTCCCCGCCGAGTGGGAGCTAAAAGCAGGGCTCAATCTCATGACCGATGAGATCATGACCTGAGTAGAAACCAAGAGTCAGTTGCTTAACTGACTGAGCCACCCATGTGCCCCTGGTTAGGTTTATTTCTATTTATTTTGTTCTTTGAGGTGCACTTGTAAATGGAATTTTTTTTCTTAATTTCTCTTTCAAGTGAAGATCTTGTATGAAATAAGCTGGTTCGGCTTCTAACTGAAATAAGTACATAAGTGCTTTTACTCTAGACAATCATTAAACATTGATTTGCAGCATAAGAACTTTTGCATACTTCTCATTTTGTCTCATAGGGTCAGGTGTTAATAAAATGAACACCATTTTCCTGCTTCACTAGTAGATTCTTGAATAAAGTTGCTTTTTAGTGTTTGTGTGTGTATGTATTATGGCTGCACGGCAGAGAAGGATATGATGATACTCCTACCAGCGATGTCACCTTCTTGAATTTGTACTAAAGTGCCAGCAGACTGTTGCTTTTGTACCCTCAGTACAGTGCCAATGTGATCAGTATGTATATACAAATTAAAGCTCAGCATTGTTTAAAAAAACTGTTTTAAATTGGGAAACACAGATAGGATTTTGAGATATCCGGTGCCTTCATGATTCTGGAACTGATGACATAGCCACCGGATGACCTCATGGATATATTGGGTTCATTGTGAGATGGAAATTGCCCAACATTCCATTTATCACATGACCTCCATAGACTTTCACTCTGACCTATGATAGGGTAGTAGCAGCGTGGTGTGAATCCAGGGGTTAATGGTGACTGAGAGCCTATGATCAATAACTGCACAAAAATCTCAGCATGTCCCTTTTCCTATATATTCTGTCCTCAGGACCAGTCTTGAGTACCTTTGGCAAAAGGTAGAAAGAAACACAGTATGTCCTGTGGCACTGTCATAAAATGTTTTGTGAAAAGTCCTAGGTCTTTTCATCCTCTTGGTCTGCGAAATAATCCATTCCTGTTTGCGGGAGGGGTTTTTACTTTCTCTATTATGGTGGCTTATATCTGGACCTTACACACTAATTAAGAGTTATTTATATATATATATGTGTGTGTGTATATATATATATACACACACACACACATAAATGAAATGTAATATATGTCATTTACGTCACATATGTCATATACATATATGTGTCATATATATGTCAAATAGGATTTGGGTAGTACCCTTTGAAACCCAATGGTCAATTAACTAGAAATTTTAATGTATCAAACCATTTTGGTAACTAATCAGCACTGCTGATTATTAAAGTATCTAGTGATTGCGTGCTGCCTTTTAGCTCTATAGCCAGTGTAAGCCTTGTTAAGGATGCTGGTGTTCTCTCCTGCTTATTTTTCACCACCTTTTTGAATTAAGTGTTTAGGCTCTTCTGTGGGATATAATTAAGATGAACGGAAGCAGATCTTATATGATAATCTACTTGAAAACTTCCATTTTAATCATCCTTTGCATTCCTATTATCATTAAATAGAAGGAATATATAGTATTGCAACCCCAGTGAGTCCAAACTTTAGTCACCCACCTCAGCAAACTTCAGAACCACCCGAAGATGCTCAGTTTTGTTCTTTGAGTCCAGAATCTTCGTCCAGTACATCTTTTATAGATACTTTGGGCTGTATTTAAATATTTTTTTTATTTATGGCTCCAATAAACAAAAGCAATGTCTACAATCACCTAGATTTCTACTGATACATGATTACAGTAATGCTACAACATTGGTGGCATGTGAGGCTTCTCATCTCAGGTAGAACTTTGCACTGACTGAGGGTGTATTGAGATCTGGGTCCACTTAGAGATGAGATAGCAGCTGGAATCACTGGGGTGCAACTTGAGGTCAGTTGGTGTTCCCTTGCAAGATAATTTGCCTAGGATCAGTCACTACATAGTTTTTAAATAAGCTCAAACTAGACCATCAGACAAGTTTTTCATATAATTATATTCACAATCATCCAAATTCATCCATAGTTTCTCATTTCCATTCTCATAGTCCTACTTTCCCATGAATTTAAATAATAGCTATGGCAAGTATGTAAATTAAACTTAGAAGGTATTTCAGCAAACTTTATCTTCTGATAAAGACCCTGATTCTGATATTTTATGAAAACAGCCCTGTAATTACAAGAAATAGTTTTTATTTTGGATGGTTGAAACTGTCCAGTTCTCTGTGATTCGAGCCACTAATTTAGAATCTTGCACTTGCTGTTTTCTTTCTTCAGTCTTTCTCATAAAGGGAGAAGGAGACAGCCCATGCAGTTTTCTCCATCAATATGTTTTATTGCAGCAGACATTTGACATTTGGTCTTTCAAAGTGTTATCTTAATTGACTCTCGATTCCAGATGGCCACAGAATAAAATTTAAGTAACTGTTTTGTCATCACATGCCATGCTCTACTAGTGTCCCATTTTCCAGTAGTAACCAGATAATAACTGCCTTCAGTGATAAGCCATTCAAATAGTCAAATTGATTCCCTTCCTCAAGTGTCTGCAACCTTTTCTGGCTCCAGTGCTGTGACATTCAAAACTGAGATTGGAAAAGAGCAAATATTCTCAGAATTTTAGGAAAATATTATTAATATAAGAATATAGTTGCTTATACAATCTTTCAGGCTCTAAGGAATGGTACTTAATAAGCTACTTTTGTAACTGGTAAATTCAAGACCAAAAAAAAAAAAACCATAAAAAACAAACCCCAAACTTCCATAGCTACAATTCAACAAAAGGAAAATGGAATAGACAGCTTCTCTTGCTCTGCTTCCATAACTTCCTCTTGTCCAGGAAGAAAGAAACTAGATATGGGAATACTGAGAACAGTCCTTGCCACCAAAGTTGCCAGGAGAAACTCATATACCTATAGTTCTGCTTCTTGGTAGGAAATTTTAGTTATTCATTTTTTATTATTTTTTTAAGATTTCATGTTTTATTTGAGAGAGAGACAGCATGAGTGGGAGGGTCAGAGGGAGAGGGAGAGTGAGAATCTCAAGCAGACTCCATGCTGACTGGGGAGCCTGATGTCGGGCTCGATCCCAGAACCCCCAAGATCATGACCTGAGCTGAAATCAAAAGTCGATGCTTAAAAGACTGCACTACCCAGGAGCCCTGGCAGGAAATTTTAAAGCAGCCAAAAGATACCTTTTGTTCTTCTTTTCAAATATTTCATGAATATGTTTAATTAACAGGATCTAATTTGCATCCAGAATGCTAACTAGAGTATATGTGAAATGAAGTTCATATTTTCTGGATTTTATATTTAAAAGAAGCACAGTAGATGTGAGAATCAATGGTGAGTCTGTACCTTCTATATTCAACCCATTTACTATGTCTCTATATTGCTTATAACCTTCAGTGGCTCCCTATAGTCTTCAAGTCAATTTAAAAAATATTATTTGAGCATATAGAATTTTCTAAACATTGTGATAGCTATAAAGAAACAGTAATTTCATGAAGCTTAGAATCAACAAGTTAAGGCAAAAATTAAATGAGTGAGGAAATACAGGGTACTCTGGCAATGCAAGGGAAGGGGTTTTAAAATGGTGTAGAGAGTGAGGGAGTGGATTATAAGCTGAAAAACAAAGGTAGAAATTGGTCAAGGTAGTCTATGTGTGTATATGTGTAGAGGGCATGAAGGAAGGTCCTAGGGAAAAGACAGAGAAGAGTTCATATGCTTAAGTTATTGGAGAATATAGCACATGACAGTAATAAAATAATGTCACAAAGAGTGAGGAAAAAATAGCTGAAGATAAAGTTGAAGAGGTAGATATCATGTAAGATGCAATGAAGATATAATTTTTAACTTAAGGGCAGTGGCATTCTGTTAAAAGCACTAAGGTTGGATGTGGCATAATTATATACTTGATTTTTCACAAAATAATTGATTGCATGATGAATAATATGAAGGAGGAGGCAGGGAGATGAAATAGGAGATTTTCAAAGATGGTGAATCAGGCAAGAGTGGTTATAGCCTAAAGTAGACTGATAGGGATGGGAAGGATAGAGCCCAGAATATTTGGAAGAGAGGGACAAGAAGTTGAAGTTACATATCAATTAGAGTAACAGAAATCACAGCATTGTTTATAATAGAGATTTTCTTAAAACTACCAGAAATCTGTCAGTATGGAATTTAGTTAATTGAAATATACCGATATAAGTACATAATTAAAAATTTTCCATGGTCATGAAGAATATTCCAAGTATGTTACAAAATCCTTATATTTTTCAATGAATAAAAAGCAGCTTATGCTATTATATGTATAAAGTGAGATTATCCTAATTTTATAGTAAGGTGTGTGTGTGTGTGTATATAGAGAGAGAGGAGAGATTCTCCTACAGGGAAAAATACAAGAATACATTTAAAATGTGATCAGTAGAAGGTTTCCTGGTGGCTCAGCTGGTTAAGCATCTGATTCTTGGTTTTTGGCTTAGGTCATGATCTCAGGGTCATGAGATTGAGCCAGGGAAGGGCTCCGTGCTCACTGCAGAGTCCACTTGAAATTCTCTCCTTCTTCTTCCTCCTCAACCCCTCCCCCTGCTCCCAAGAGCAAGCATGCATGTGCTTGCATGCATGCAGTGTTGTGTCTCTCTCTAAAATAAATAAAATCTTTTAAAAAATAAAATAGAATGTGATTAATATGTTTTGGAGTTTATGTGACGTATGTATTATTTCCTTTTTTGAGTATTTAAAAATTTACATTAAAATATAACTTAACATATATAAAATTCATTTTAAAAATAACGGTTGATGAGAAAGAAAAAAAAAAGCTAGAGGCAACATACCTCTTGATTTTAAAATATATTTAAAATCTATTACAGTAATTAAACAGTATGGTATTGGCATTCAGAAAGTCATATAAATCAGGAGGCAGCAATTTCTGTTGATATGAAAATAATTATACTATGTCTTCAGTCAGATGTGTTTTTTCCAACCCATCACTTTATCCAGTGTTTCTTTTTAAGAAGGAAGGAAACTTGAATCACAACTTTATTGAAAAAAATAAACCTAAAAAAATAAAATAAGCCTAATGTATTAGGTAAGAAGTAGAAACATTGTAGACACTGTGTCACCTAACAAATTCATTCTTTCAGGTTGGAAACATCAGGGAGGGACAGTATTATCAGTTTCCTTCTAGTATTTCTTTTTCCATGCAAATTCTTCTATGACAGATACCATTTCTATGGGTCTCAGTGTGCAGTTCTGCTCAAAGAATCATTCTCTTGGCCAGTGCTGAATGACAGCCAGAGAGAGTAGTTACACTGCTGTAGAAAGCTTCATAGTCAACAATGTTGAGACGCGGAGCAACCTGGCTTTTTGTCTGTCACTCTTTTTTTTTTTCTCCTTTACAGAACACTCAAAAACACATAAGCAAACTCTAGTAATCAAGGTTGTATTTCATACTAATTCATTCAACTCAGGCATTTATTTAGAAGTAGCCAGTTTGGAAGCCCATGTAGATGGCATGATACCATCCATTGTATAGGACTCTTTCCTCTTTAGCGTGACCAAGGTCGGTGCCAGACCTACCTTGAGATTTCCAACTCTCCAATTAGAATGTATATCTTTTTAAATCAGTATACTGTACAGAATTAAATGATTGCTTTTGTACTCTAAGTGCTTAAGGGTCTAGACTGAGGACTAGCTCTTAGCTCCAAAGAATTGTTTAATCTCTATATCTTTTCTTCCACAAAAAATCTTAGACTTTTTGATATAACTGGTTACACATGACTTCGTGTTATAAGCCCTGCCAAGTATTTATGAATCTGTGATGCATCCAATATAGTTACAGTCACTTGGGTGACATATTACACCCGTTTCTCACATGAGAAAACCAGGATTACAAATTGCATATAAGACTAAATTTCTAGAGATTCTCAGTTCAAATCCAACAGTTTTAAATAATTTATGTTACTACATTACTTTATAATTATATATTACTATATTTAGTTATATCCAGCTAACTGGATGACATCGAGAGCTGTAATTAAAAATGCCTTCTTAGTCAATCAGAAAATTTTCCTTTAATTTCTCTAGGTAATTTACTTAGTTTTGTAAACAGAATTGTTTGAGGACTATTGATTTGTAGGATACATATCACTAAACAGTTCCTAAATATTCTTAAGATTGAAACAAAATTGGAATAAATCAGAAGAGGAACTTTGCAATTGTTCCATACCTCACATGTGGCTATTTTCTCTTTAAAGCACAAAAGTTGTGAACACCGAAGAGATTTTTCTCTATAATGCTAAAACAGCATCTAAACTAATTTAGATTAGCATACAATTGCTCATATCCCTCTGGGCATAACATGTACAATTTAGATAATGTGATTCAATGTATAATGTATTCAATGTATAATGTTGAACATGCTGGTACTGTAAATCAAGCAATAACAAGATAAAAGTATCCTGGAGAGAGAAAAGTTTCTAGTCTTCTTTGTTATCTGTATAGCCATCGAAATGCCAGACACTAGAACTTGTATTCTAAGGAAATTATAATATCCAGGCTTAAAAAATTCTTTTGTGTCAGAATTGCCTGACTTCCATAGTGTGGTGGAATAGAATAAAATTTTGGAGGATTTTATATTAGTTCTGGTATTTGGATACAACTAAAAGACTAACTTGGACCACTTATGTAAAGACTATAGTGAAATGTGTGGAATAGTCTAAGAAATTAAGCTTTAAACTAATCATAATAAAAAATTGGTGCCGTTATGAAGTAGAATTGGTGCTAATCAATCAAAAATTCATCAAATATTCTAAGGCAAAATGATTAATGTCCTAGTTTGCCTTAATCTGGGATTCTAAGAAGTCACAGTGATACATGCACACATTTTAGTAGGTACTTTTTACTAGCAAGGATTTTGAAAATTAAAGGATTTGAAGAAAATTAGGCTAAGATTTAGGTCATATTTTATAAAGAATAATATATTTATATTATATATAAGTTAAGTAGAAGAAATTTAAACCTTTTTTTAAGTCTGTAGAGGTCACAATTTACTATACCACTGGATATTTAGAACATTAGTTGTTTAAGTAGCAGTATGTTAATCCTTTCCTCAAATAGGGGCAAATGCCCTGACCAGGATTGGTTTCATCTCTGAAAAATCAAAAATCATGGATTTTTGACAAAGCATTATATAATGCTTTGTCATTATATGTGTGTGTGTGTGTGTGTGTGTGTATAATAACATATATATATGTCATTATTTGCCTTTTTGACTGATTTGGAGAGGCTTGATTAGAATATTTTTTTCACTGTCTAATATTTTGAATGCTTACACATTATTGGATTTGTTACCATTTCTGTGAGACATTTGCCCTCTCAAGAGGTTAATCTTTGTGTATTTGCTATTCTAGCTTAGTGTACAACCACTATAATATTGAAATCTCTACATAAATAATGGGTGGTCCCCAAACTCTTAACCATTCTTCAAAATCTAAACTACATCTGATTGAAATAACCTCTCTTCAAGCAAAATAAAATATAAGTGATTTGTTCATATTATTATTTAATCAAAGGACCATGTTCCAGGGATAGATGAATATACTCTTATGAAAAAATCAGTTACTGCTGAGAAATGTTATATCAGCTATTTATTCCTGAAAAATGAATCCAGTCTCTGAAATTCTTACCCAGTATTCCCCCCCCATGAGCTAGGTAGGGTTCTATTGTAAACCAAATAACTGTGCCTTGGATGTCACTGCCCTTCCCTGACGGAAGAAGACAGAAGTGCTTCCATACTATATATAAGGTGTAAGTGACTACAAATGGGTTAACTACTTCCATTTAAATAAAGTAACTTCTTTTTTTTTGTTTGCTTTGTTTTTGCTTTTCTTTTGTTCCACCAGGGTTTATTGCTACTAATTCCCAGGAGAAGATAAATGATAATAGATGTTTCAGGCCAAATGGGAGGGAAATTGAGAAGTTGTAGTAATACTAAGTTCATAGTAAGTTATAGCTATTGAACACTTACTGAAATCAAGGTACTATTTTTAGCACGTCAGTTATATAATCTTACTTTATACTCACAGCTATGTTTACTATGCTCTACCTATTTGATAGATGAGGGAACTGTACCACAGAAATACAAAGTCAACTTCCAATATCAGACATCTATAAAGGATTTTCAATCTGATATTCTCAGTCCAGGGATTTCACTCTCAAAAACACAATATTACATAGGAAGGAGCTACTCCTTAATTACTGGACCTGCCAGTTTATGTAAATGAGAAGCTTGGCCTTTGGACTAGTCAACCCACTGCTTTCTTTCTCAACACCTGGAGCAGTGCCCCGACAAGTGGCCCCAATGCAGGCCATCAGTTGATGTGTGTGGCGGTGGGAGATGGGCCTGTAAGGAAAATTTGCCTACTGACCAGTCACACAACCAACACGTTTCCTGGAGAATAGATCCCTACGGTCTTTTATAACTATGTTGCCAATCTTATGGTAGATAGAAAACACATGAATCTTTATGGAATAGAGCTAGACAAGATGATGATGATAGTTTATACCTTCTGTCTTATCCACAAACAGATGCATTCCTAATTTTTTTTCCTTTGAGTCCTCAGTCATTTGACCATCTCTGCAAAGGGGTATCCTGCAGTGCAGCACCATTGTCTCTGCACCCTTATTGTCCTAGTGGGAACTAAGATCGATCGTAGAGATGATAAAGACATCATTGGGAAACTGTAAGAGAATATCATTCCCATCACTGCCACACAGAGCTTCGCCATGGCTGAGGGGTTCTGGGCTGTAAAGTAACTGAGGTGCCTGGCTATCACCCTTCAAGGCAGTTTTTGTTGAAGCTTCTCCCGCAGTTTCTGGCCACCCTCATCAAGAAGAGGGAGGGAAAGTGTCTGCTGGGAAATAGCTAAGCCTCTCATTTCCTTGCTCTGTCCATGTTGGAACCTATGTACACTTTGCTCAAAACTGGTGGAACCTTCACATTCAATGCCTAATTTTTGTTACAGATTAGTTTTTCCAATCATTTGAGCCAATCAGAAATTCCAGTTTATGTTTGTTTAAAGTATGGGTTCAAACTTCCACATTCTATTACAATTTAGCTCTAAAATGACAAGCTTCTTAAAGACTTATTTTTCAGCTGTCCCTGTCATTGCTTAGATTGAGCTGCCAAAATACCCTGTGAACTAAGTTGCGCTGTGTGCTACAAACACTACGCACTAAACCGTTTTATGGACTTTTGTCTTTAAGAAGCCTTTAGCTTCTGATACTAGGAAATTCAGACACTTTTATTAGTTTTCAGGGATGTAAAGCAAAACACCCTCCTTAAAGAAATGTTGTATTTTAATCTATTCAGTAAGTTGTCGATCAATGTTCATGATACAATGTTGTACTCTCTATCGTAATAGAATGAGTGTGACTCAGTTCTTTGGATCAGTCTTTTTAATATTGAGGTTAGTTAAAACAATAGTTTATTAGCCTTTGCTGAGATTTTGAATAAAAATCTTACTCATGTTTCCCCTAATGAAATATGCTGCTCTTAGCTGTGGGTGTACTGGGGTGGGGTGTGTGAAATATTTGACATGATCAAAAGATGATGACAGTATTTTGACAAAATCTGAAGTGGAGATTAATGTACACTACACTGTACACAGAATAATTAAGCTGAATAAAAGTGTCACAGGTAAAATTTTTAAAAGGTTATTTTCTGTCAAGTGCAGGAGATGATGAAGAAAGGTTGGTATTATCTGTGTTATCTGAGGCTTTTCCATTTTTTTTATACCTGTCACCTCTTCCCCAACTGAGTATTTAATTCACTTTGAATAATTGCTAACTTAGTAGTGTATTTCTTATCTCTTCCTTAATAAGCATTAGGTCTCTGTATTATAAAATCTTTCCGAACTGTAGTAAAACTTTGTGGGTTTTTTTATTTTATAGCTTAGCAAAAATGTATTCTTGTTTTCATATTACTTTATTCAAATTTAATATGTGCATTCCTTAGTTTTCTAGTAAGTAGGAGTAAAAATCATCTGCTGAAGGTTTATAGTTTGTAAAATATTTTACTCTTAAACTAAGAATCTTAGCATCACTGTCTTGCCAGATTACTAACACTGAAACTGACCCTACTCTTTACCTTACCTACATGGATACACACTCCCTTTGTTGCTTTGCCTAAAAATGTCACTTTTTTTTGGTGAGGTTTTGAAAACTCAGTGCCAGAACTAACAATGTTCAGTACAATTTGCACACTGGAAGAATACAGTGTTGGACCTTTCAACCACTTTTAAGAATACATTTTAAAATTAATAGCTGCAGGATTGTGGACTATTTTTATATATTGATCTTTTGCTAATAACAACTAGCAGCATGTTTTGCATGTATAATTTAGTAAATCCTTGAATCACAGAAGTATTTTATTAACAACTCTATGCACAGATTTGATAACTTAGATGAAATGAACCAATTTTTTAAATGACATTAACTACCAAGACCCACTTAAGAATACATAACTTGAATAACCTATATCTGTAAAAAGTTGAACCAACAATTAATAATCTTCCAAAAAAGGAGGCATCAGGCCTAGATAGTATTACTGATAAATTTTATTAAACATTTAAAGAAGCCATAATACCCATTGTCAGCAAGTTATCTGATTAAATAAAAGCAGAGAGAACACATTTTTTTAAAAGATTTTATTTATTAATTTTAGAGGATTAGAAAGCAAGCGAGAGAGCACAATGGGCAGAGGGAGACGGAGAAGCAGGCTCTCTGCTGAGCAGGGAACCCCATACAGGGCTCGATCCCAGGACCCTGGGACCATGACCGAGTTGAAGGCAGACACTTAACTGACTGAGCCACCCAAGCACCCCGTAGAGAACACATCTTAACTCATTCTATGAGGCAGGCATTACCAGAGTACAAAAACCAGCTAAATACATTAAAAGGAAGGAAAAGTACAGACTTAGTATCTCTCATTAGCATTGATACTAAAGTTCTCACAAAGTAGCACGTTGAACTCAAAAAGATATAAAATATACACAATGACCAAGGATGAACTCATATGTAGCTTAATATAGGTATGAATATTTACATATAAAAATGTTTATGGACATGTGCATATACACAGTTTAGGGTATAGACATACATATCCTTTGTCAACTGAGAAGATCAGTAAACAATGACACTGCATTAGCAGTGAGCACATTTAATACCCAGGTCTTAGTTTCTAATAACTTTCTCCAATATAAAGAACTAGGGCTCCTTGGAAAATGGCTAATCCCACTGTTGGGAGGCAGGAAGTATACAAGGTGAGTCTGGGGCACTACGTCGCCAGAAAGTAAGGAAGTGCTCAAAAAGAAAGAAACAAACAATAACAAATAGCAACAAAACAACAAAAACACATGGGTGATGGTACCTTAAAGAGAGAAGCTTTTGCTGGCAGCTGGTACCATTGTTGCTATGAAAACCCTGCTGATGTCTGTGGAATATCAACCAGGAATACTGTCCAGGGAGCTCTGCCGAAATTTGCTGCTGCTATTGATGCCACTCCTGTTGCTGGCCGCTTCACGCCTGGAACCTTCACCAACCAGAGCCAGGCAGTCTTCTGGAAGCCCAGACTTCTGGTGGTTACTGATCCCAGGGCTGACCACCCGCCTCTTATGTTAACCTGCCTACCATTGTTCTGTGTAACACAGACTCTCCTCTGTGCAACATGGACGTGGCCGTCCTTGCAACAGCTCAGTGGGTCTGACGTGGTGGATGCTGGCCTGGGAGGTTCTGCACATGCATGGCACCATTTCCCGAGAACACCCATGCCATGGGAGGCCATGCCTGATTTCTTCTACAGAGGTCCTGAAGAGATTGAAAAGGCTGTATGACCAAGGAGGAATTTCAGGGTCAGTGGATGGCTGCAGCTCCTGAGTTCAGTCCTGCTCAACCTGCAGTCGCAGAGTGGTCTGAAGGCTATTCAGCAGTTTCCCACTGAAGACTGGAGCGCCCAGCCTGCCACTCAAGGCTGCGCCTGCTTAGGCCACTGAATGGGTAAGAACAACTACTAAGTGGTCTTGAGCTGCTCTCCCACAAAGGCAAACAAAATGGAAAAATGTTATTAGGTTGATGGAAAACAGTTTCTACCAAAAAGAAGAAGAAGATGAAGACGAAGACGAAGACGAAGAAAAAGAAAGAAAGAAAGAAAGAAAGAAAGAAAGAAAGAAAGAAAGAAAGAAAGAAAAAGAAAGAAAGAAGGAAAATGACCAACCTTATACTGGCAAAACCAGACAAACACTATTATCTCAGCCACTGGATCAATATTAATATGAACAGTGATAAGTTATGTAGACAGTACATACTTTGTGTGATATTATGTGACAAAAATGGCATTGTAGCTCTTCCATCTTTCTCCAAAAATTACATAACTGTAAGTCTAATTGTGGGAAGATAATCAGCAAATTCCAAAGAGGAAATTCTACAAAAATACCTTACCAGTGTTCCTCAAAACTTTCAAGGTCACCAAAAATAAGGAAAATCTGGATTACTCTCTCAGTCAAGAGAATGCTGAGGAAATGTAACAACTGAATGGAATACGGTATCCTGGATGGTGTCCTAGAACTAAAAAATGACATCAGGAAAAACTAAGGAAGATTGAAAACTTATATAAGAATGTAAGGGATAGACTCTCTCCAGTTAAAAAGAGAATTCATTTTTGTCTGTATCAAGGAGAATCTCATATGGTATGGATTCAGTAGAAGGGAGGAAAGTCACCTTATATTAGCGTCATACCAGCATATTCATTCATTTAAAAATAAATATTATATGCCATTACATTTTCTTGGATTTTGTAGAAAAGATTTGCTAGGGCGTGTATTATAATCAATAGTAGTTCACTAGATGGGAAGAATGTAAGCTCTTATTTTTCTTTTCCTACCACCAATTGTAAGAACATCCCCAGATTAAAAAGAAAACATAAGAAAAAGCAAAGTCCATTGATAAATATGTTTTTAAAGATTGGTAAATAGAATCATTTAAAGAAGACACTCATTTCTAACTTAATGTCCAATTCATGACACTAAAAAAGAAACAAGTGATGATGCCTTGGAATACTAGGGATCAGAAAGCTTAATTCCACATTCCTATCCTCAAGACTGTTCATGCTAATCAGTATAAACATCATCATTTTGTTAACTGTGCTTCTATTTTTTTTTACAAGTTACATGTTTGTTTAAGTCACATAAAATGCATCACCTCATGTGTTCAAAAATAAACATATAAATGAACTCTAGTTCATTGGGAAATACTATGCTGTAGGCAATTTATAAAAATACTAAAATTTATATACAAGATTAATTTAATTTTAATATAAATTTTATATCACCATGCAAAATAAAACTAAGATTGAATATTGACAATGGTGACTTATTTTAGAGTTATGTATTTATACATTATAATTAATTGATTTGTGATAAAGCATTTCCTTTTTGTTTCTGAATCATTTTTCTTTGATAATGTCAGCTATTTATATATGAACTAGTAGATTCCTTTGATTATTTAACAACTCTGGTAATGTACAGTCATCAGTTATATTAATGTATTTGTCAGGATGAGTTTATAGAAGTTGAAGATTACCATATGTAAGATATTCCTTTAATTTAAATGGACGAATAAAAATAAATGCTTATTAACATCTCTCACCTTATATGGTTACAAAAACATGCTTGTTTTTCTTATGATGGGAGCCTTTAGGATCTACTGTCTTAGCGCTTTCAAATATACTGTACAGTAAACAATAGTGATGTTGTGTATTACATAATGTAACAGAACTTAATGGGTTTATTGCCTAAACACAAGTTAACTAAACTTACTGTGGTAATCATTTTATAGTATATGTATGTTAGGTTATTATGTATTACATCCTAAACTTATTCAGTACTGTACATTAATTATATTTCTATAAAACTGAAAGAAAATTTAGAATAACTCAAGTATGATAATTCAAATAAAAGATTTATGGACATGTTTTATTTACTTCGGGGTAAATACCTAGGAATGGAATTGCTACATTGTATTAATTTAATTTTTAAACATTAAGAAACTGCCAAAATGTTTTCTAAATTGGCTGTTCAGTCTTTATTCTAGAATTTGCAGTTGTACCAGATTGTTTCTAATACTTGGTTTTATCAGTTTAAAATTTTTTTAACAATACTGTTTTATGTTTCATATAGTTTGCCCTATTTTCTAGTTATTTAAGCGGGGTAGGAGGGGGACAGTAAACCTTTCTTGTTACTCAATTATAGACAAAAGCAGAAGTCCTGATTTGACTTGTTAAATAATGCACTAGCATTACTTAATATAAAAATTAATTAAAAATAACAATCTGAGAACGAGAAATATTGTAATCAAAGGAGATAACAAGATTGCTGAAACTAAATGTGTGTGTGTATGTAGGTTTTTTTGGGTTTTTTTAAAAAGATTTATTTATTTACTTCAGGGAGAGAAGGGTGGGGGGACATGAACACAAGCAGGAGGGGCAGAGAGAGACGGAATCTCCAGCAGACACTCTGCTGACCATGGAATCCGAGGCAAGGCTTGATCTCAGGACCCTGACATCATGACCTGAGTTAAAATAACTGCCACCCAGGCGCCTCACATGTGTGTAGGTTTTAAACAATAGAATCAATATTACCAGAATCAATTAATTATTTGAAAAACAAATGAAAACAGAAACAATAAAATATGGAGGGAAATAAACTAGGAAATCTGTTATTAGAACAAATGTAGAAGCAGCAGGAGGAAAAGGATCCCATGAGTAGCATTAGCAATTAAATGAAGAATGAAGTTATAGGATTTAAGAAAGAAGTTGGTATAAGATTGGAAAGATTACGTCATTAAGACCCAAACAGTCTTAACACAAAATATCCATATTTACTTGGATCTTTTTTTTTCCCTCCTAATAATAACAGCATTTCTCTCTGCTGAACCCCTGGATAGCTCTTTGTAGGCTGACAAATATACACTTAAAGGCAATTCCTACAAAATTTTTAGTTAAAGACCTCTCCTGTAAGAACTGTAAACATAAATCTTTGTTAACTATAAAGGTAAAACTGTTTGCTCTTACCTAACATACTGTAAGAGCTCTTCCTAATAATACATGCTAAGTACCATCTCTTTTATTTATCCCACCTTTGTATTTTTTCACATTAGTTTAACTAATTTGCCCAAAGTCACAGAGCTAGTAGGCATCCTTTCCAAAATGTAGTCTCCAAGCTGGCTGAGCCTACCACTGGCATTTCAACCTCTGTGCTACTTGGGGGCAATTAAAATTTAAATATCAAATCAGCATAATCTATTTTCATCATTCATATATGCCACCCAGGCCAATCTGCAGTTTAAGGAACACGAATAGAAATATAAACCCACAGAAAGTGTCCAAATTAAATTCCCCCAAATCTAATGTTTGTGAAAATACAGTCACAGATATCTTTGAAAATTACTGTGGGAGTAAAAAATATCCCTTAAATCTAGTTTTGTAGAAACAGTAATTAAATTACTTTGATCATTTCTCTATATCTAGCCCCACCCCAATTTTATACACAAACTCACCCACCATTTGATTTATCTATTAATAAAATAAATCTAGGGTAATAGGAATTCTCATTCTGTTCTTTTGTAAACTTTTTTTCTGATATTAAGATCAAATGATTGAAGAATTTTTCAAATTGGAAACTTAAATCTCCTTAATTCAACCAAAAATTGAATTTGAATACTATAACCCTGCTATTAAGAGTATTAAGGGGCACCTGGGTGGCTCAGTCGGTTAAGCTTCTGCCTTTGGTTCAGGTCAGTATCCCAGAGGGCCTGTCCCTCTCCCTCTACTTGCCGCTCCCCTTGTGCTCACTTCCTCGCACTGCACTCTCTCTCTGTCAAAAATAAATAAATAAACAAAATCTTAAAAAAAAAAGAATATTAAACTTGACCGAATTAAATCATATGAAATAACTGTCCTAAGTTTAAGGCTTCCATGAATGGATGTTTTGATTATCAGTATTTCCTTAACTAAATTGAAAACTTTTCTAATGACATGTAGGAAATTATCTTGAGCCAGCCAAGATAAGGTTTTTAAATTAAACCATAAACAGAATCCAAGCCATAATATACAGCCTCTTTTTATGGAATGCAATTCCAATTACCTCAAATCCTCATTTAATATAACTTTATGTCTGATTCTGTCTTAAATGCATAAAAAATGGAATATTTGCATATCTTTGAAATGTAGCCTGATATAAAATGATATTGATTTTTTCTGTATTCATTCTTATTTTCCCATATAGTTACGTTCTGATTGAAAAGCTTTATCTTCCTATTAATTTATTCCCATTGGTAACAAAAAATACCCTGCATCTCCTATAATTTTATTACAGAGTTCCTCATTTTCCTGAGACTCACTGGCCTGGGTAAATGAAAAATAGCTCTACATCTGAGATTGAACCCCTAAGTTGTACCTGCACTCCCCTCAACAACATCAGTCCAGTATTTTTTTTTAAGATTTTATTTCTTTATTTGAGAGAGAGGGAGAGAGCACAAGTAGGGGGAGGGGCGGAGAGAGAGGGAGAAAGAGACTTCCCACTGAGCAGGGAGCCTGACTCAGGGCTTGATCCCAGGACCCTGGGATCATGACCTGAGCCACCCAGGAACCCTAACATCAGTCCAGTATTAAAGAATCTTTTAAACTCAAAATTCCTAGCAGAAATAAATTATTTTCTCTCTCTCTTTTTTAAATATAATGTTCCCATATATCTTTTTAAATTTGCCTAGCCAATTACATTGCACATACTTAAGCGACAAGGACCCATACCAAAACTTGGACTTGGCTAAACTGAAGCTGGTAGGGGATGGGCTCTTAGAAACATTTTGTTTTCTGATTGATTGAACATCAGAGGATTTTCAGTAAATGTGTACGCTGGAAAAGTCTTGCTCAATTCTTAAGAAATGTTTCTTAAAATACATCACATTTTGACATAATAAAATCCAGACCAAATCATGGTAAATTTCATCAATACTGTTTATAATCTAATGGGAATTCAAGTTGGTGAGTTTTGCTTTTTCCGAATGTCTTACATTATGTATACATAACAACAGTTCTGTTTTTTAACTTCCCTGTAGTAACTGAGAGCACAAAACGAAAGGTGTTTTTCATAAATTTAATTGAGCATAAAATCAGGTGTAGGAGCAAGTAAATGCAGTTGAGACTTCAAAGACTCACTGTGCTGATTTTAACTGTGATGCATGACAAATACATTGTGAAGTTACTTCCAAAAAATGAAATGATGTGAATCTATCATTTATCTGTCTACTCATCCATCCATCCGTTTGTTTATCCATGTATGTATCCATAATGGTTATCAAGAAATTAATATACATATGTACACTTACCCTTGCAGAAAATCTAAGCTTGGAGAATTTGCTGGTTTTTAATTTTTCCTAAAACTATTTAAAATGAAATTCCCAAATCTTTTCAACGTATGTACTTTTTGGAATAAATTTATTTTCCTGATCCATCTTCTATATTAATTAGATATTATGTAGCCCTTCTTTGCCAAATCATGCACAGAATTGTGGTTAAAATAAAAGAAAATGATCTAATAAGGAATTAAAATGTGCTACAAAAGGCACAGTGTTACCTCTCTTTCCTAGAGGCTTTATTTATCTTTTTAAACTGTTCTTCATTTTTCCAAACACATGCACTCAGATTTTTATATTTGACCTTAGACTTAGAGGTTTATCTGTCGACATTCCTTGGAAATGGCTTTACAATAAAAACAATGATGTACACCCAAGGGCATCTGGGAAAGGAATTAGATTTTTAGAAAAAAGAATGGATTCTCTATTAATTTCTCATATTGAATAATATGACATCTACTCTCAGGAGTGTTGTACGCCAGTGGCTATGAGATATGGAGTCAGGTTTGATGGACTTCTACCTTCAGTGATTTCATTCCTCCTATAGAGACAGGACCCCAAAGGGCAGCATTGGGTATTTGTTCATTTACTGTGAGAGTTCTTGTATAGCACCTCACGGGGTTTTATTTCATCTCTTTGCCTCTGTGATACTTATTTAAGACACTGTGAAGACTGTGATGGGCTGTGTATTACAGTACTACCAGTTCACTGATGACATTTTGATTTATGTGACTTTTTCTGTTGAGCTGGAAAGGAAAGAATCATTTTTTGTTTTCTTTTTCTCTTGCAGGGAACTGTTTTAGATAAAGAAGAGTGTCACCTCTTAAGTTTTATTACAACAAAAATGTGCCTAGAAATACGATCCCATGTTTTAATCCTTTGGAAACACAGATTATTATTTATGGGCTATATTTGCTAAACTGCTTGTTACTGGTAGTTTGGCCAAACTGCTATAGTGAATGGTCGCTCCTTCAGTGTTTAAAAATTACATTCTCCGTATTATATTTCATTGTGCCTGCCAGGCCTTTAAAATCACAGAAGTATGGTTGTTAATGCTAGACTTCAAAAGTCTGCAATTGTTATCCTAATTACAAGATTCCAAGTAATGTTTCATATGTTAGGTCTTCTGCCATTTTAGCAATGCACAACAAGGAAACATTCCCTGTATTATTTCATTATATAAAAAACTTTCTTTTAGGCATGAAGAATATACTAAGAAGTATTCCTAAGAATGATCCTTACATATTGTCAGCATATAAAAATGGATTCTAGGGGCACCTGCGTGGTTCAGTCAGTTAAGCATCTGACTTTTGGTTACCCTTCAGGTTATCTCAGGGTTGTCAGGCCTGGATCAAGTCCGCTTGAGAGTCTCTCCCTCTCCCTTTGCCCCTCCCCCACTCACACACACACTTTCTCTCTCTCTAAAATAAATAAATGAAAATTTTCAAAAATGCATTCTAAATTATTAAAATGTGTTTATTCCATATAGTTTTACTAATATATGATTTGTATTATATACTCTCTGAAATACATTAATCAGCTATTATAACTATTTATGGATTACCTACCATATATTAGATTCTTTCAGCATTTGATTTTCATTTACATCTCACAGCAATATTTAGTGCTAGGTGTTTTCTTTTGAAAAAAATAGGTGAAAGAAAGAGATACAGGACAGTTAAGGCAAGCACAGTATGTAGGAATCATTTTTGTTTGGGTGGTGGAGCTGGTTTTTAATACCAGCTATTCAAACTTGAAGTCTGGTATTCTTTCCAGTAAACCATAGCTGTGTGAGACTGTTTATTAGTAGTAAACTCTTTGAGTTAACCAGAACTTCTCATTGTCTTTATTTGAGGAAATTAGCTTCCAACCTGTATATTGGGTTATTTGGGGGCACACAGTGACAACAGCACATATGTGTGATTGTGGTTGAAGGCATGATATTTTCACATGTATCTATAGTTTGTGTTTAATATTTACTTCTCCTCTTCAGTGTATCCTGTGATACTTAGAAGGATTCTGGCACATCCTTGCATTGGCATTTTATGGTGTTGAAATGTAATCGAGAGTAGGACTGAGCTGATATGTTGACAGTTGAAGCTGCAAGAGATAGTTTCTTTGATAAATTCATCCTTCTTTGACTTGTGATTCAAAAACTGTTTATCTTCAGAGCACTGTATTTAAATTCTAATGGCTAATCATTTCTCTCTCTTAATATCATTCATTATTCAGTTATAAAGAATTTTACATTTGGGATGAATTTAACTATCATTTATAAATTAATATTTATAAATGGGAAGATGTGTACATGATTATGGGTCCCTTTGCATTGTTTTTTAATAATAGCTTTATTGAGAACTAGTTCATGTATCATAAAATTTATTCTCTTAAATTGTACAGTTCAGTTGTTTTTAGTGTCTTGAGGGTTATACGACTGTCACCACTATTTTTAAAACATTTCACTGTCCCCAGAGGAAATCTCGAGCCCATTAAGCAGTCACACTCTATTCCCACAGCCTCCAGCCCCTAGCAACCAATAATCTTTTTGTCTCCCATTTACTTTCCTAATATGGACATTTTACATAAATGAAATTACATAATGTGTGATTTTTTATTTTAAGAGAGGGAGTGGGGAGAGGGGTGGAAGGAGGGGAGAGAGAGAATTTTATGCAGGCTCCTTGCCCAGCACGTAGCCCTATGGAGGGCTTAAACTCATAACCCTGAACTCATGGCCTGAGCCAAAATCAAGAGTGGAAAGTGCTTCACTGACTGAGCCACCCAGGTACCTGTGTGTGATCTTTTTTTAACTTCCTTTTTTACTTAGAATAATACTTTCAAAGTTCATCCAGGTTGTAGCATGAATCAGTACTTCACTCTTTTTTTTTTTAATAGCTAAATAATACTCTATTCTATAGAAATACCACATTTTTTTCCCCATTCCTTAGTTAAAGGATATTTGGGTTGTTTCCATTTTTGCTGTTATGGGTAATACAACTATTGATATTTAAATATAATGTTTGTGTAGATATATGTGTGCAATTAAGTTGAGAAATACTTAAGAATTAAATTGCTGGGTCATATGTTTAACCTTCTTAGGAACTGTCAAACTGCTTTCCAAAGTGGTTGAACCATTTGACAGTTTCCACCACCAGTGCATGAAATTTACAATTTCTCCTTGTTCTTGCCAACATTTGTTACTGTTTTAGTTATCCTAGGAAGTGTGAAGCATATCTCAATGTAGTTTTGGTTTGCATTTCTCTAGTAGTTAATGGTGCTGGGCATCTTTGCATCTGCTAATTGGCCGTTTATACATCTTTGGGGAAATATCTGTTAAAATTCTTTTCTGTTTTCCAACGGGGTTATCTTTCTATTGTTGAATTATAAGTATTCTTTATATATTTTGAATGTAAATTCCTTGTCAGGCATATGATTTGCAAACATTTTCTCCTATTCTCTAAGTTTTTTTGTTTTGTTTTGTTTTTTGTTTTGTTTTTAATTTCCTTCATGTATCCTTTGGTGCATATAAGTCTAACTTTGAAGAAATCCAGTGGTTTATTTAGTCCTTTTTTGCTTGTGTTTTTCTCATTGTATCTAGGAAACTGTTGCCAACTCAAGTCCAAAAACTTTGTTCCTGTGTTTTCTCCTAAGAGTTTTTACGTTTACCTCTTCTATTTAATTCTGTGATCCAGTTTAATTTTTACATGTTGCGTGAGATAGGGATGCAAATTCCTTTTCTCTTTTCTTTCTCTTTTTCCTTCCTTGTTTCTTTCTTTCTCTGTTTTTTTTTTTTTTTTCGTGCGTATGAATAGTTGTTCTAGTACCATTTGTGGAAGAGAATATATTCCCGGATTGAATTGTCTTGACATGTTGTCAAATATCAGTTGACCATAAATGTAAGGGTTTATTTGGATTCTCAGTTTTAATCCATTGATCAGTGTGTCTGTCCTTAGGCCATTACGCCGTTACCACACTTCTTGATTATTTTCACTTTGCAGTAACATTTAAAATCAAGAAAAGTGAGTTTTCCGATTTGTTCTTCTTATCCAGATTGTTTTGACTGATCTGGGGGCCCTCAAATTTCCCTAGTAATTTTACGAACATGTTAATTTTTGAAAAAAAAAAGCAACTAGGATACTGATAAGGATGAATTTGGAGATTCTTGCTATTTTAACAACATTTCTGGGATGACATGGGGTGTTTTCCATTTATTTAGTTCTCATTTAATTTCTCTCAACAGTGTTTTGTAGTTTTAAGTGTGCAACTTTGCATTTTTGTTAACTGTAACTATAAGGATGTTGTTCTTTTTGATACCATTATCATTAGAACTGTTTTCTTACCCTTATTTGGGGATGTTTATTTGTGCCTCTGTATGTAAGCATAATAATAGTTTCAAGATTTCCATATGTCAGTATGTTTGTAACTATTGGGAATTTGCCTTAAGTATTAACATCAGAATATTTTTACTTTTTTTTTTTTATTCGACAGAGATAGAGACAGCCAGGGAGAGAGGGAACACAAGCAGGGGGAGTGGGAGAGGAAGAAGCAGGCTCATAGCGGAAGAGCCTGATGTGGGGCTCGATCCCGTAACGCCGGGATCACGCCCGGAGCTGAAGGGAGACGCTTAACCGCTGTGCCACCCAGGCGCCCCCAGAATATTTTTACTTCTATTTTCCAGAGGACAATTACTGATATTGCACTATAACAATGATAATAAAATCTGAAGTCCTGCTCTGGGTCAAGTGATGTGAAAATTTAGGCAAATGATCATTCTGTGATATACTACAACTTACATAAATGAAAATAATATAAATAAGGGTAATCAAAGTTGATTAAATGAATTCTTTCAGGGAGTTGCAGCCTGTCAGGGTAAAGAGGATACATGAGAACTTAAATTGAGACCACATAAATTTGAGTGACCTTTTCATATCGTTGTAAATACAGAGGTACACATTACATTTTACTTTTAAGTAGGTCTTTCTTTCTTCTCGTGTCTCATTTCTTATATCAAATAGTATTTTCCAATTTGATTCTAACTAAAATTCCACTTGAAGAGAATCCCACTAAGTTACTTCCTGAGTTGATATGTAAGTAAATTTGTGGGATCACCAATGAAACTGAGATTTAAACAACTGAAACCACTTTTATCTCTGAAAATGGTTACCGCTTAAATTTATTTATGTGCATTTAGGTTCTTTATTAATGTTTCTTTCAAAAAATTTCATATTTACATAGCTTGGTTCAATAATATTAGTATTCATATATCACAGTATACTTCTTTTCATAGGAGTTCTTTAAGATCAGTTTCATAATCTCCTCTTTCAAGAATCCCCTTGTTTAAAAAAACAGGATTGGTAAAATTGAAAGGGAAGTAGACATGACTCCGGTTCTCGGATTCCAGTCTCCATAATCTCTCTACAACAGCACTAGGGTCCTGCCATTTCCCATCTTCCCAGAACAGAAATTTAAATTCCATCCTCTCATAAGAGGCACTACTAAAGAGAAAATGCAAATGGCTTTAGACTATCTGAATAAGATATTATATAAAAGTAATATAGTAAAATTTTGGAAAGCTCAAGAATATTTATGAAGCTAAAACTTTTTATGGATTTAATCATAGCATTTCAAAAAGGTCTTAGATTGTCTACTTTAAGCCAATCATTACACACTTGAGGAAATTGAAACCTGAAGAGGTTAAACCACTTTTTAGTGGTCAACAGCTAAGAAACTGTGCAATCAGGAATATAAACCAGGTGAAATAGAAACCTTATTTGAACTGGAGCAGGTTGTACAGTGAAACTGCTAGGGTTTGAAAGGAGGGTCTGTCACATACTATTGTGTAGTATTAGGCAATTTTCTAAAATGTCTTTGCTTCAATTTCATCATCTGTAAAATAGAATTGGCAGTAATTGCACCTTCCTCTCAGGGTTGTTTTGAGGGTATGTGAGGTAATACATAGAGACTATTTCTTATCACATATTAATCACTCAATTAATGACATTTTGGTTTTTAACTCCAGCCCACATATTTCATCTTTCATATAAAAATAAAAATAGGGGTGCCTGTGTGGCTCAGTCAGTTAAGCGTCTGCCTTCGGCTCAGGTCATGATCCTAGGGTCCTGGGATTGAGCCCTGCGTGGGTCTTCCTGCTTAGCGGGGAGTCTGCTTCTCCCTTTGCCACTCCCCCTGCTTCTGCTCGCTTTCTCTGTGTCTCTGTCAAATAAATAAATAAATAAATAAATAAATAATAAATAAAAATCTTTAAAAAAATAAATAAGAATAAAAATAATTTCTTTCCAAAAATAAGTCACATCCTAAGTACGTAGCTATTTACTTTTCCAAATACCTGGAAGTACTTACAGTCACCACCTTTCCTAATGTCCTTATTGTTGAAAATTCTCATACCATCATTTTGATGTTCCTAGCTATTCCAGTTGTTACATTTGTAGATTCTTATAGACAATTTTAGGACTGTCTGTCTCCCAGAACATTAATTGATAGGCTTTCATGTTTTTTTTTAGAACTACTAATGACAGAAATAAGAATTGCAGCCAAAATGAAATTTCATAGACCATGAGTTTGCATTGAAGACTTAATTATTTTTTCTAATAATTGAAGGATATTAGTAAATAACGTTAGACTAATTCAGAGGTGGGAAAACTATGGTCTGTGGGTCATACAAACAATTGCCTATTTTTGTAAATAAAAAAATATTACAAAACAACCACACACATACATTTAAGTATTGACAGTGACTGATTTTGCCGTACAGTGATAGTGTTCAGTAGTTGTGAGAGAGGCAATATGGTCCATATATCCTAAACTATTTATCTTCTGGTCCTTTCCAGTAAGAAAAAAATGCTAGCCCCTGATTGAATCCCACCAAACAAGTCAAGCTAGTTTACTCCTGGATTATCCCATATACTACCATGCAAGTGCCATATCATTTTTGCTGGGATAAACTGGTATGCCAAAAATACTTCTAGGAAATTGTTATACAGTACTTGTCACAATCTGACTGGTATATAATCAAACTGATAAAAAAGAAAGTATATATGAATAAACATTAGTGTGCTGTAATGTACTATCTTCCAGAGGAGGTATATACTCATGTATATGAATATATGCATTATATATGTCTTAATATATAATAATATAACATAATTATGATATACTTTATGCTGAATTAATAATTTAAAGAGCAAAAACCTTATAGTTCACTGCCTTAACACAGAAGAGTATTATATTCACTTTTAAGTTTAGATATACAAAAACTACATTTTCATAAAATTTGAAGTATGGGTAAGAAAGAATTTGTTAGGCATTGTGAAAATTACAAATTAAGTAGAAGTTTATTTTGAGACATAAATTGAAGTTTATGTCTGAAAACAGGACAATATAATTTTTTAGGATATGACTACAGATCCAGTTAGAAATTTGATTCTAGATAGAAGTGATATCTTGTCGCTCTTACTTATGTTAGATTTGCCTGAAGAGGCACTAATTGTGTCTGTCTTGACCTACTGTACTTTTTGGTCAAAGTGAAACAATATACCTAATAAAGTAAAATTATCCCTTGAACCTTTTACAATGAAATATATTCCTTTTTTTATTTATTCAGTTGACTTGAAAATAATGCAAATGAAGTCCTTCCATAGATAACTTTTTTTCTTGCTTCCCACAACCTTCAACCTGTTATATTCCAAATAAGAACAGAGGCGATGGCATCAAACATAATGCCAAACACAAGAGCACAAATAACAAAAAGTTATATAAACAATAATAAACACATCTTTCTTTCATTGCTCATGTGCTGGTTTTGTGGTTATGCACAAATGAAACCCACATAGACAAAACAGAAAATGACCTCAGTTGATCATATGCTGGCTTAATAATTAAACTGCATAATGTTGGTTTCATGAAGTGATTGATCAAGTGGTTCAATAAATCTATTATTTCCTCTTAGAAAAATAAATCAATAAACTTTTAATAAGAATATTTACAAGAGCATAGTCCAAGTCATTTTAATAGTACAATATTCCCTGACTAATGGTGAATGAACTATTTAATGACTTTTTAAATTTAGTATTGTAAGCAACAGCAACAATGTGATGTTGGATAGTAAGTTAGTATATAAAGAAAACTACTTAAATTATTGTGCTATCAGTTTGATATAGATGTATTGTTTTTCATGATAAGACAGATATTTGACACATAAATGAAAGTAACATGAGGGTTTCTCTTAATAATGTCCATATGTATTTTATTTCTTAAGAGGTTTTTTCTTAGCATATATATGTATTCTTTACTCCTTGAAAGGTTCAGAAACCTGTCATGAAAGAAATTGTAAGACATTCAGAATTCTAACTGATGTAGTGTAGATAATTTCTAAATGTCCGTGATTCCAATGTAGAAAACAAATCTAAGTAATTGTGACTTCGTATGGATGCTTACTGTGATAGGCGGGAGGGCATGAATAAGGGTGTGTAGGCATTTCTGGAGCATTGCTTGGGGAAAGACTTTGCATATGGGAGCATGTTTCACATCCTGAATGGAGAGGTGTACTTTTGAGGTGTAGAGTTACTTCATCAGATATCAACATGTCCTCTATGAATTTTAACACTTTTCCAATTTAAAAAAATATGATTACTAACTTGATTTGACAAGAGTCTTGATAACTCATACAAGCATTTTAGCAACTATAATAAAAAGATATCATTTTACATTAAGGAACTGAATTTTGTTTTATGAAATAGAAAATATTATTTCTCAATCACTGTTATGTTACCGAACTCCAGCTACATAGAATAAACATTCTATTGACAGCGTCAGCCGTGTGCCTAATATAAATCTCAAACTTAATTTGGCCGAAAGTGAATTTTGTTCATTCCCTGAAAACTGATCCACCCATATTTTTTCCCATCAGAATGGATGACAATTCTGTACTTCAAGTTATTTAGATTAAAATTTTTTACTTGTTTCTTCTATTATATCCTATATTAAATAAGTAGGAATTCATATTATTCAAACTTTAGATTTTATATAAAAATTCAACCACAGGTCCACACATCAACTTTAATCACTATGGTCTAAGCTATCTTTATCGTTCACATGAAGTACTGTAACAGTCTTCGATTAAGAATAGCTGCTTCCACACACATAACCCCTGATGTTTGTTATCAAACCAGTGTCCAGAGAAGTCATTTTACAACAAGACCATATTATTTCATCCTTCTTTTCAAAATCATAGTAGGCTTACAAATATATCGAAAGGATTATACATCATGATCAAATGGTATTTTTCATGGGAGTGCAAAGTTGATTTCATATGGGAAAACCAAGGCAGACCAAATGATCATATCAATAGATGCAGGCATCAAAACAAAACATTTGACAATATTCAGCATCCTTTCTTAGCAAACACTCTCAGCAAACCAGTACTGGAAAGTAACTTCCTCACCTGACAAACGGACGTCTATGAAAAAGAGAAACAGGGGTGCCTGGGTGTCTCAGTGACTCTTGATTTCAGCTCAGGTCATGATCTCAGGATTGTGAGATCGAGCCCCGCGTCTGGCTTTGTACTGAGCGTGGAGCCTGCTCTCTCCCTCCGCCCCTCCCTGTCTTAAAAAGAGAGAGAGAGAGAAATAACATCATGATTAAAGACTAGACATTTTATCCCTCAGATGGGTAAAAGGCAAGGGTATGTATTCTCCATCATGACCAAGTGGGATTCATACCTGGGATGCAAGCATGGTTCAACACTCGCAAATCAATCAATGTGATACATCATATCAACAAGAAAAGACTCAAGAACCATATGATCCTCTCAATTGATGCAGAAAAAGCATTTGACAAAATACAGCATCCTTTCCTGATTAAAACCCTTCAGAGTGTAGGAATAGAGGGTACATTTCTCAATCTCATAAAAGCCATCTATGAAAAGCCTACTGCAAGCATTATTCTCAATGGGGAAAAGCTGGAAGCCTTTCCCTTAAGATCAGGAACACGACAAGGATGCCCACTCTCGCCACTATTATTCAACATAGTACTAGAAGTCCTTGCAACAGCAATCAGAAGACAAAAAGGGATCAAAGGTATCCAAATCGGCAAAGAAGAAGTCAAACTGTCTCTCTTTGCAGATGACATGATACTCTATATGGAAAACCCAAAGGAATCCACTCCCAAACTATTAGAAGTTATAGAACAATTCAGTAAGGTGGCAGGATACAAAATCAATGCCCAGAAATCAGTTGCATTTCTATACACGAATAACGAGACTGAAGAAAGAGAAATTAGGGAATCCATCCCATTTACAATAACACCAAAAACCATACGTTACCTTGGAATTAACTTAACCAGAGACGTAAAGGACCTATATCCTAGAAACTATAGATCACTTTTGAAAGATATTGAGGAAGACATAAAAAGATGGAAAAATATTCCATGCTCATGGATTGGAAGAATTAACATAGTTAAAATGTCCATACTACCCAGAGCAATCTACACTTTCAATGCTATCCCGATCAAAATACCGAGGACATTTTTCAAAGAACTGGAACAAATAGTCCTTAAATTTGTATGGAACCAGAAAAGGCCCCGAATCTCCAAGGAACTGTTGAAAAGGAAAAACAAAGCTGGGGGCATCACAATGCCGGATTTCGAGCTGTACTACAAAGCTGTGATCACAAAGACAGCATGGTACTGGCACAAAAACAGACACATCGACCAATGGAACAGAATAGAGAACCCAGAAATGGACCCTCGGCTCTTTGGGCAACTAATCTTTGATAAAGCAGGAAAAAACATCCGGTGGAAAAAAGACAGTCTCTTCAATAAATGGTGCTGGGAAAATTGGACAGCTACATGCAAAAGAATGAAACTTGACCACTCTCTCACACCATACACAAAAATAAACTCCAAATGGATGAAAGACCTCAATGTGAGACAGGAATCCATCAAAATTCTAGAGGAGAACATAGGCAACAACTTCTATGACATCGGCCAGAGCAACCTTTTTCACGACACATCTCCAAAGGCAAGAGAAATAAAAGATAAAATGAACTTATGGGACTTTATCAGGATAAAGAGCTTCTGCACAGCCAAGGAAACAGTCAAAAAAACTAAGAGACAGCCCACGGAATGGGAGAATATATTTGCAAAGGACACCACAGATAAAGGACTGGTATCCAAGATCTACAAAGAACTTCTCAAACTCAATACACGAGAAACAAATAAACAAATCATAAAATGGGCAGAAGATATGAACAGACACTTTTCCAATGAAGACATACAAATGGCTAACAGACACATGAAAAAATGTTCAAAATCATTAGCCATCAGGGAAATTCAAATCAAAACCACACTGAGATACCACCTTACGCCAGTTAGAATGGCAAAGATAGACAAGGCAAGAAACAACAATTGTTGGAGAGGATGTGGAGAAAGGGGATCCCTCCTACATTGTTGGTGGGAATGCAAGTTGGTACAGCCACTCTGGAAAACAGTGTGGAGGTCCCTTAAAAAGTTAAAAATTGAACTACCCTATGACCCAGCCATTGCACTACTGGGTGTTTACCCCAAAGATACAGACGTAGTAAAGAGAAGGGCCATATGCACCCCAATGTTCATAGCTGCATTGTCCACAATAGCCAAATCATGGAAGGAGCCGAGATGCCCTTCAACAGATGACTGGATTAAGAAGCTGTGGTCCATATATACAATGGAATATTACTCAGCTATCAGAAAGAACGAATTCTCAACATTTGCTGCAACATGGACGGCACTGGAGGAGATAATGCTAAGTGAAATAAGTCAAGCAGAGAAAGACAATTATCATATGATTTCTCTCATCTATGGAACATAAGAACTAGGAGGATCGGTAGGGGAAGAAAGGGATAAAGAAAAGGGGGGTAATCAGAGGGGGGAATGAAACATGAGAGACTATGGACTGTGAGAGGCAAACTGAGGACTTCAGAGGGGAGGGGGTGGGGGAAGGGGATAGCCTGGTGATGGGTAGTAGGGAGGGCACGTATTGCATGGTGCACTGGGTGTTATACGCAACTAATGAAGCATCAAACTTTACATCGGAATCTGGGGATGTACTGTATGGTGATTAACACAATATAATAAAATAAAATTAAAAAAAAAAAAGGGTATGTATTCTCACCACTCCTTCCTGTTCTACGTTGTTCTAGACATCCTAGCCAATGCAGTAGAGCAAGAGACAACACAGATTGGAGAGGAAGAAATAAAATTTCTCTATTCACAGATGACATGAATATCTTCATGGTAAAAAAACATAAAAATCCACAAAAAAGTTGCTGGAATTATTAAGTCCATTTAACACGTTTGTAATATGCAAGAACAAACAAAAATAATTGTATTGCTAGATAATAGCATGATGTACTGCTGAATAAGGAGCAATTGGAAATTGAAATTTCAAATAGTACCACATGCAATTATAGCAAAAATATATCGTACCTTGGTATAAATTAAAAAGTATCATAGGGAATGCTGGGTGGCTCAGTTGTTTAAGTGTCTGACTCTTGATTTTGGCTCAGGTCGTGATCTCAGGGTCGTGAGATCAAGTCGTCATCTTGGGCTCCGGGCTCCGTGACAGAGTCTGCTGAGATTCTCTCTCTTCTTCCGCTTTTCCCCCTGCTCATGCTCTCTCTTTAAAATAAATAAATAAAATCTTTATAAAAAATAGTTTCAAGGGGCGCCTGATTTGCGCAGTTGGTTAAACATCCAACTCTTGGTTTCGGCTCAGGTTGTGATCTCAGTGTTCTGAGATTGAGCCCCATGTTGGCCTGTGTGCATTCGCTCGCTCTCTCTCTCTCAAATAAATAAATCTTAAACTATCATAAATAAGCACTAATTGATGAAAGATTTCAGATAAAAGATACATATATGGATTTAATGTATTTTTGAGTTGGAGGATATTTTAATATATCAATTATCTTCAAGTTGGTTTATAGACTTGATACAATCTCATCCAAAATTCCAGTAGTGTCTTTATAGAAATCTGGTAATTTTTAAATTTAGGTAGAAATAAAAATAGATCATTCAAAATAATTTTGAAAAGGAATGAAATTGGATCACTGATATTACTGATTCTAAGCTCACCATATAATTTCAGTGATTAAGGTATGTTTGAGTGGTATGTTTGAGTGAAAAGATAGTTATACGGAACAATAAAAATAGAAAGTCCAGGGTTGGAAAAATTGGATATCCATACTAGTAGATGTTTTTTTTTTTTTTCTCTCCTGGCTCTCCAGCTTTCTTACTCAAAGTCACAAAGGGTTTTTTTTTGTTTTTTGGGGTTTTTTTTTGTCATATTTACTTCTAAAATGTTTATAGAGGTATACTTTTAAGTCTTTGGTCTAATCTGATTTAATTTTTGATTTAATTAATAATGTAAGGTATGGGGTGCTTTCTTAAAATAATGAGATACTTTTTTTTTTTAATTCTGACCAGACAGCAATGAGTTGTTGGTATGAAAACTGAATAGAAATTCAGGAGTAATTTGGTGAATTCAGTGAAGATTTGGCATTTAGAAAGATTGCACAATGGCTGAAAAAATCCTCTTTTTTATGATTGAGAATAGCTTTAATTATACCAGAGTAGTAACAACATCAACTTACTATGAAGAAGAACAAACAAATGAACAAACAAAAGCAAAAATGAGGTGAAAGAATCTGTTACTCAGTTTGATTATTACCTTAGAAAAACACTTAAAGCAACTAGTGCGTGGTAGCTCGCATTCTCAGCTCAGTTCTCTTATCTAGTAACAGTGTCTTTCAAGTTGTGATTCTGTTTTTCATTGGTTTTGGTTAGAAACATAATAGTTTCTCTGAGCCTACACATTCACGTAAGCTCATCTTCTCAAAGCCAAATCCCTTCTTCCATTTCAATAAAGGAATACATTACTTTTGTCCATATGAATCCTTGGTTAAATTTTCATGAAAATAAATTTTATATAAAGGTATACATTTGTCCTTACATTTGTGTATATAATATTTGTTTCCCATTATTTATTTAAAGGAGTGTATTTTCATCTTTTTTCAAGATTATTAGCTGATGAGATTTAGATTTTCAACTACATAAAAATGAAACATAATATGAAGGTGGATTTTTATTATTTATGAAGGTCAGGTATCAAAGGGAACAACTAAGTGTGTTAAATTAAGTTTATATTAAATTAAATATTTAAATTTATCTTTTTTCAAAACTTTTGTACCTGTTCATGCTATCTTCCTTTTAGATGTCCCAACCACAGTTCAACTTCATTAATATATATACAATACTGATTATAGACTAGTGTGTATCATACCCAGAAAATAATCCTCCCAGGTATAGTTTATTATTTTTTTATTATTTTATTTTATTTTTTAATTTTTTATATTTTTAGCTTATTATTTTAATTGATTAATCCATTTTTGCATGGAAAAGATTCAAAATGAAAAAGTGTATAACATAAAAATCATTTTCACTTTAACTTCTGTTCCTTTATATTTTTACATAATGAAATAATTTTAGAGACTATTTCCTTATCTCCTTTTGACAAGTTCTTTGAGGGAAATACGAGAGTCTTGAAATCACATTTCATATGGTCTTATATATTTAAAAACTGATAGTTCATGAATTTGTTTTAATCCTGCCCCAAGCAAAAAATGAATGCTGTGTGATTTATCATTTTTAAAGTGGTGGATTAATACTGTTATCCAATAAAAATAATGAGGTTTCCTTAGAGAAAAGGCTGATTTCAGGCTGAGTCAGGAAATATACAAGATGAGCTTGGACCATCTTGTTCTACCAGAAAATAATGGGCTAATAAGCCAACCGACCAACCTACAAACCAACCAAGAAAAAAAATTTTTTTTCTAACTACTGATGAGGTAGATCAAAGGGACCCAGGAGTCAACTGCAAGGGCTTCCAATGGCCAAAGCTAGGACTATTTGACCAAGTAAATCATGTAATTGGATTATAACCCAAAGTTTAAACTAAATATTCATATATAAGTACTGATATAAACAAATGATGGGTATATTTATAAATGAATGAAAAGAGACAAATCGCTTGTGCAGAATTCCAAATAACTTATGTTAAATTATTTTGTCATTAATGACTGTCTCCCCCTACAACATTGTAAACCCTCTGGTGGTAAATGTCTCTTTTTTTTTCCTACCATTTTATCATCAATGATTTACTAAGTCCTTGATACATAAAAGCTTATTAATAATTATTTGTGGGTTAAATGAATCAATTCAATAATGTTAAACAAAAATAGGAATTTTATCAATGTGAAAATCTTAAATATATAACTGATTTTCCCTTATATAAATAATATGATTTGATGGCCATTTGAAAAAATTCTGGCTACACGATCAGTACTTCCTGTGTTTCCTTTTACCTGCACAGGTACAATTTCATCCCAGTTTGATCTACCCAGAAGGACTCATCCCTTTACTTTCTGTGGTAGACAGAAAAATGGCCCCTTGATGATCTCCATTTCCTAATTCCCAGAATTTATGAATTTTGAACAGACGCAAAAAGTCTCAAGAAGGAAATATTTTGTGACAGATTAGCTTTCTGCCTTTTAGCAAATCAAATATTCTTTCTGAATTCTACCTTAAGTCTGTGTTTTCTCATTTGGCTCAGCTTCCTTTCTTTTTGGAAGTAGAGTTTTAGCGGGAAGAGGGGATGACCTAGCAGCAGCACCTTTCTCACTCTCTTGCAACAGAAGAATGAATCTGAGCACTTTGTAATGATCAGTCATATCATGGATATAGAGTGCTGTATCTTTCTTATAATGACCTTTATGAACTTCAGAAGGTTTCCTGGGTAGGAGGATGTTTCCTGGAAAAATTGTAGATAATAGTGAAGATGTTATTAGCGTTGAAAGATTAAATATAATTAAAGATTAAATATAAAATATCTAGACACATGGTAGGCAGGAAACAGACCTGGCCCTTCTGTGTCCTTCTAACTGTATTGAAGTTGCAGTCCCATGAAGAAGAATTCCGATTTTCCTTTATAACTGTGGATTAGCAAATTTAGAAGCTGAGTCTTGAACTTAGATCTTTTGATGCACTGATATTTGATTCCTACAGAATACAAGATTTACTTTGAATGCAGACAACATTGTATAACACACTGGAAATACCATGTTTAAAAATTGCTAATGTTGGGGCGCCTGGGTAGCGCAGTCATTAAGCGTCTGCCTTCGGCTCAGGGCATGATCCTGGCATTCTGGGATCGAGCCCCACATCAGGCTCCTCCGCTGGGACTGCTTCTTCCTCTCCCACTCCCCCTACTTGTGTTCCCTCTCTCGCTGGCTATCCCTCTGTCAAATAAATATATATATAATCTTTAAAAAAAATAAAAATTGCTAATGTTACTACTTGACAGTGTTTCTAGGACAAATTGAAAAAAAAAGGTATTAAAAGGTTGTTGTTTAGGAAACTTGCTGGTAATAGGTTTTGAACCAGTAGACTGGGAGAAGTAAGTTGCTTCTATTGCTATACTTAAACTATATAATGAAAATTATAGTAGCAACAAAATAGCACTACTTGGAATTGCAAAGGCATGGCCAGAAAAGGCAGAGATGAACTATATAATCTCAAGATTGGATACTTCCTGGGTGTTACTTAATTTCCCTTTTCAGTTAGAATGATCTGTTATCTGCTGAAGAAATTTTTTTCAATATATAGTTTGGTATATGCTTTAGGAGAATGGGCTTATCTTTAAAGTCTTATTTATTTAAAAATTCTAAAATAAAAAATTGAATAGTTTTATTAACAAATGTGTGACACTGATAATAAAAATAGTATTGTCAAGAAGGATATTAAGTGGAAAAGATTCTAAGCATTCATTATTCACCAAATACTAAATGTTTGTCCAAATATTTTTCTAGAATTGAAATTTGTACTTGGCAATACAGTTTCCATTGTATACTCAAAAACAGAAAGATTATTTAAAAGAAAACTATAAAGTACCTGCTGCAGTATTATGTTTTTTATTAGTGTATATTTTGGAAAAATAATAAATGAAATCAGATATATTCTTTTTTTTTTAATATTTTTTATTTATTTATTTGACAGAGACAGCCAGCGAGAGAGGGAACACAAGCAGGGGGAGTGGGAGAGGAAGAAGCAGGCTCCCAGCGGAGGAGCCTGATGTGGGGTTCGATCCCAGAATGCCAGGATCATGCCCTGAGCCGAAGGCAGACACTTAAGGACTGCGTCACCCAGGAGCCCCAGAAGAAATATCTTTAATAACATTGACCAGAAGTGTTTTTATCTGCTTGTATTTGAGGGGGAAAAAATTTCATGGAAGAGAGTGATCAAAACAGACAGAGGGAGGAAAAAAAGAAACAAAGATAATACAGGGAGAAAAAAACCATATCTATCTGTTATCTGGTCAGGTGGTAATTGAAAAATTACCCATTTCTCATTCTAGACAGTAGTGATTTTAGAATTGACCCCATTTCTGTATCCAACGGTCGTTTATGATCCTGGTTATATGATTGATATTCTACTTGCTACAAAACGTGATTGACTCAGGTGTTAAGTGAGTGACTCAGCTTGGACCAATGAGAGTCAAACTGGGTGTTTTGGCTGAAAAACTTCATTGGGAAATATTAGAGATTTTCCAAAAGTTTTCCTTTTTTTTTTCCCTCAATGGGAAACACTTTCTAGTATTGTCAATACTTGATAGTAGATGTTGATTTGTTAGTCTGGAAATACGGTGCCTGCATTTACCACAATATATTGACAAATGCCTAGTAATTAAACTATTGCAGAGAAAGTGGAGTCTAGAGATGAAAGATTTAATAGCAGTACCATTGTTTTTCATACTGAATACAGTCTACTTGAAAAGAGACATACACAAACTTTCTAATTATGCTTTTTGTCACTTGATACTAATAATAGTGAAAAATACCAATGTAGATATCATAAATAGGTGTAGCAGTAACACTTGGAATAGCCTGAGTTAGGAGAGATTGAGGAGCAGTGAGGATTCCTGTATGCCTTGCATAGAAGCCAACAATCCCTGATAAGGGGTAGTGAAGTGGTTGCTTGAACTTGCAATTCAGATCATTTACCTTTCTAGCCTGTAAGTTTGGGAAAACTTAGTTGCAGGGGGTCAGGAGAGTTGGTGTGTTGGGGTGTTGTGACTATGTCCTGTAATCTTCAATAAAGTCCTATAGGAAAGGAATATGTGCAATCATAACTGGGATTAGAGAGAGAAGGAAATGGAAGCCATTTAACTCACATCCAACATTCCAAGGTGGCTGAAATTTGCAGTGTTAGAACAATTGACTTTATTGCTTACCTTTCAGTAAATGAGATGTTAAGCAAGTATAAGGAAGCGTGTCATAAGCAAAGAGTACAATATGTGAAAATCCTGAGCTGACAAGTGCTATTCAGGGGCATTCTATCTGAAAACAGTGACAGTTTTCTCCTTGGAAACCATCATTTATATATTCCTTTTTCTTCAATATTGTGGTCTATATATATAAAGAAATATTCCCATTAAAAACAACAGAGAGCTAGATAAAATATTACGTGTTAACATGTAATTTAACATGTTAACAATATAACATGTAATATTACATGTTAACAAATCCAGATAAGCAGATCCAAAAAGTAAGAAAACAAAAACAGTTTAAAAAAAAAAGGAAAAAATGAGTCAAGGAGGGTCTGGGAAGCTCAGTCAGTTAAGCAACTGATTCTTGATTTTGGCTCAGGTCATCTAAGAGTCCTGAGATCCAGCCCCATGTGGAGCTTTTCATGGGGCATGGAGTCTGCCTAAAATTCTCTCGGTCCCTCTGCCTCTCCCCCTCCCCACCACTATGCATGGCAGAATGCTCTCTGTCTCGCAGGAAGGAAGGAAGGAAGGAAGGAAGGAAGGAAGGAAAAGAAAGAAAAGAAAGAAAGAAAAGAAAGAAAGAAAGAAAGAAAGAAAAAGAAAGAAAGAAAGAAAAGAGAGAAAGGGGGGCGCCTGGGTGGCACAGCGGTTAAAGCTTCTGCCTTCGGCTCAGGGCGTGATCCTGGCGTTATGGGATCGGGCCCCACATCAGGCTCTTTTGCTATGAGCCTGCTTCTTCCTCTCCCACTCCCCCTGCTTGTGTTCCCTCTCTTGCTGGCTGTCTCTCTCTGTCAAATAAATAAATAAAATCTTTAAAAAAAAAAGAGAGAGAAAGGGAGAAAGGAAGGAAGGAAGGAAGAAAGAAAGAAAATGACAAAAGAAAAAAATGAGTCAAAAAAGTTTTGAATATAGTTTGATACAGCTGATATGGTGTGTAATAAAAGCAATGACATTTGGAACACCCCAAGTAAGAATAGATAATTTTCTGCATTTTCACACAGCAGCCCATTAATTTTCCTTTGGTAGAGACAGAGCCGAAGATAGACATCAATAAATAGATAGCTTGGGGCACTTGGGTGGCTTAGTCGTTAAGCATCTACCTTTGGCTCAGGGCGTGATCCCGGCGTTTTGGGATCGAGCCCCACATCAGGCTCCTCTGCTGGGAGCCTGCTTCTTCCTCCTCTCCCACTCCCCCTGCTTGTGTTCCCCTCTCTCGCTGGCTGTCTCTCTCTCTCTCTCTCTCTGTCAAATAAATAAATAAATAAATAAATAAATAAATAAATAAAATCTTAAAAAATAAAATAAAATAAATAGAATGCTGGGGAAATGGGTTGAACATGGAGTCATAGTTCTGAGAGAAAGAAGTATAGAGCTTGGACTTTAACTTAAAATATCAGGATTGCACATTATCTCTGATTTGAGTCCTGGCCACCATGTTCAGATATTGCAAAACCTCCTACTATTTCTTTTAAAGCCCTTGTACCAGTAAAATGCATGGATAAGATTAAGGGGTGATTTTTACTTATATTTCATTATACATAGTACTTATCAGGATGTAGATGAAGAAATTCTAGATGAATATAAAACATGCATATACATTAATATATGTATATACATAAATATATGATTGTATGTGTGTATGTATTGCTGAAAGATATACTGAAACATATAACACAATTACTGTCAAAAAGTTCATTTATATACTTTTACATCTATATAATTTCCTTGTTCTTAACAATTATGTTTAGATTACTTATGAAAACTTCATGAGACATCAAACAGTTAACCATCATCTTAAATTATCTTTCTTGCTGATAAATTCTGTAATAGAAATAACATAAGCTTATTTGACTTTTAGTAAACCTAGGCAGAATAAAAGTACTGTATTTAATACCAGTAGCTCTAAGAATTGGCTGTTTTAATTAAACCAGCAAACTTAACCTAGCTTTTATTTACTGAAGATTATGTGAACGTGAAAAGCATTTGGATTAATTTCTGTATTTCTGAGAGTATACTTGATTTATATAAATACTTGTTTGCCTTTAAGCCAATTAAATAGAGTTCTTTACAAACTGATTTTGGCAATGTCATCCAGGGGTTGAAAAAATACCACTCATTTGTAATATACATACATAGACATACATAAATACAGAAACACACAGAGATCTTATAGTTGTTGTTTTAAAATCTTAGCCATGAGACCGTTAACGATAATGCAAAACTCACTAGTTTACAAAAGACATTTGCATCCAAATTGTGTTTCTGGCAGATGCAATTAGTTAAGGTTACCTGCTCAGATGGCAGATGGCCAAACTTTTTACTAATATTTGTTGAAGAGACTTTTAACATTTTTCATAGGCCTCGTTTTCAAAATAGACTTTCCTTTTTTTTTTTCCTTCTGATAATAACTCCCTTGGTTCCTAGAGAAGACCACACAGAATACTTAGATCTCAACAGGCACACAGAAAAAAATACAAGTTTCACCAAGAAGGTCTTTTGTTCCCTATATCCAGATCTTTTTCATTATCTACAAGCCTACTGAGATGAATAGGGGAGGTTTGGAAATTGGTAAAAAAGAATAAGTGGGCTTTGAATTGTTTCTAGAGCCATATTTCTGTTCTTTTGAAAACTTTATTTGCAAGACAAGCACAGTTTTTAATTCCTCATAGAATTGAGTCGCAACCTGATGATATCAAGGAATTAACCTCTCCATCCAACTACAGCATCTTCAGTTTGGTTCTTTATATCAGGGAAAAGATCTTCCACTAAGATGGAAATCAGCAGACAGCTATGTTCTAGGTTTAGAGCTGTGCCTTGCTGGAATGCACTAGTAAATCCCTCCACAAAGACTTCAGAATGTTTTTCTTTCCCTGTGGATATAAAGTTTCATTTTAGCTTACTGGAGAAGGCCCAAAAACAAATTTGTATCAGGTTCTGAATATCAACTTCTAATTTGACCAATTTCTAATCAGAGACCTACTTAAAAAAATCCTTCCAAATATCTTGTCATGTTTCAGCCCAGACAAAAAAATAAATATTCCTGACAATATTGAACAACCTCATGGATGCCGGAGGCATCCTCAAAGAGGATGGAAAAGATACTATCCTCCCCAAATCCAGAGCCATTCCCAAAGATAAGCCCTGAGAGCTGACAACATCTGGTAGGACCCTAGTCACAAACACAGTGAGTTGCAGCCATATCTAGCCACAAATGGGGTGCAACAAACATTTCTGTCTGGCCATTCTTTGGGGACCCCCAACTTGATGACTGTCAAGCCAAGTTCTCAGGACACAAAGCAGGAGAACAAGATAATAGCTGTCCTGGGGTTAGAAAGGGTTGACAACCGGTGGGCATTGAAGGCAATCACACGTCACAATTCAAGGATCAAATTCTTACAAATTTTTTTTAAAGATTTTATTTATTTATGTGACAGAGAGACAGCCAGCGAGAGAGGGAACACAAGCAGGGGGAGTGGGAGAGGAAGAAGCAGGCTCCCAGTGGAGGAGCCCGATGTGGGACTCGATCCTGGAACGACGGGATCACGCCCTGAGCTGAAGGCAGACGCTTAACGACTGCACTACCCAGGTGCCCCTACAAATGTTTTTTTGATTGCCCTTCTGAATTTGGGAATGAAGGGACAACATGAAATTGGACCTTCTTCTCTTGGCCAAGGCACCACAGATAGTGATCTGGGATTTTTCGCCTTGGTAAAAACTTCTTACTCTTTGCTAATTTTTGCCAGTTTTTGCAGGATCTTGTCTGCAAGGCTCTGGAGTGAATAGGGTGTCCCAGAAGGTCTCATCCTGGTCACCAGAAACTGTAGAGGAGGAAAAATATTTCCCCCTCTACCCTTTATAATGAGTGCTTGGCTGAGATCCCATTTTCTCTAGGATGCTTTGTAAATGTCTCAGTTTATATAGAATGGTTAAAAGTTCTTCACTGTGGCCACTGTGATTCAATGATTATCTTTGGTTAAGGTTAACCTTCTTGTTTATCCTTAAAACAAAATTTTACTCACCTGAAGCCTCATACTGGACTCATTCCAACTTAAGACAATGACAGTCCAACTCCAGATGTAGTCTGGTTTCTAAGTCAAACCCAGTCCAACTCCAGCTGGTTTCTGGATCCAGTCCAGAAAAAGAATTGCTTAAAGAAAAGTCTGAAAGCTCTTAATACTGAAACTGCAGAGCTAAGATCTGAGGGAGACTTACCCACAGCCCCCAGAGGCAGTGAGAGAACAGTGAGCTCAAGGGGCTCCATAGGTACCTGTCTGTTCATTACTCCTAGGGGTTGTGGGGGTCTCATTTGGTTCCCTCTTCTGACACCAGAACTGTTAAAAGATAAACTGAGGCATATTAAGAATTTTAAGAGTTTATTTGAGCAAATAAAAATCGATTTGAATCAGGCAGCATCCAATCTAGCAGATAGAAGGGAGCTCGGAGGGGTTATACAAAATGAAAGACTTTTATAGACAGAGGGACCAGGAACAAGGTAGTTACACTAGGCAAAAAAATGGTTCAGTTTTTGTGAGAGCACTTTCCTTTAGGGGATAATAGGGATCTTTTTTTTTTTAAGATTTTATTTATTTATTCAACAGAGATAGAGATAGCCAACGAGAGAGGGAACACAAGCAGGGGGAGTGGGAGAGGAAGAAGCAGGCTCACAGCGGAGGAGCCTGATGTGGGGCTCGATCCCACAACACCGGGATCACGTCCTGAGCCGAAGGCAGACGCTTAACCGCTGTGCCACCCAGGTGCCCCAGGGGGATAACAGGGATCTATCAGGTGAATTAACAACTAGTGTGATCAGGTGATTGCTGATTGGTTTAAGATTCCATTTCTGAGAAAGCCAAAACTGTAATTAATTCTCAGTTTGGTGACTGGCTTAGCATAAGTGACTCCATTTTGGGCCTTTTGTCTTGTTTTTTAACAGTATGTTTGTATAATGAGAGAGAGAGAGCAAATGAGGAGAAAGTTTACAACTACATCAAAATAAGTAATTTTTCCAAAATAAGCTATATTAATTTGTAAGGTTTTTTTAAAATTTTATTTTACATTATTTTCAATTTTTTATTTAAATTTTAGTTAGTTGACATACAATGTAATATTAGTTTCAGGTGTGGAATTTAGTGATTCATCACTTACTTATAACACCCAGTGCTCATCACAAGTGCCCTCCTTAATCCCCATCATTTATCCTTCACCCCTCCAGCTCCCCTCCAGCAACCCTCAGTTCATCCTCTATAGTTAAGAGTCTGTTTCCTGGATTGCCTCTCTTTTTCCTCCCTATGTTCATCTGTTTTGTTTATTAAATTCCACATATGAGTAAAATCATATGGTATTTGTCTGTCTTTGACTGCCTTATAATACTCTCTAGCTCCATCCATGTCAAATGCAAATGGTTAATTTATACTTTGAATAATGGTATAATTGCAAGTAGGGATGATTCCAAAAGGCACAGAGTACTGTAGTAGTCATTCCTATCAAGACAAAAACTGATTAGAATAATGAAAATGTCAAGTGAGAATTCAGAAGAAACTGGATTAATTCTACCCTTCATGTGGTTATATAGAAGGTCTACAACACTCCAGAACAGCGTCATTTAAGTAAGTGTTGGGGGTTATGTTAGATTTCTCTGAGTTATTACATACATTTTAGGAAGACATTATAATATGATGAAAGTGTGATGACATTATGCAGATGATCAGATTAATTAATATATAACACATACACCTTTATAAGATTAAGCTGAGGTAGAAGGATTTGATTCTCTAATAATCTCTTTATACGTTCCCAGTATCAGGAGCCGTTACTTCTGATAAGTGTGGTTCCTCGAGTCCCAGCGTAATTTAACAGAACATAATGATCCTTTGTCCAGCCGAGTCTTACAAAACGTTGATGATGACATAACTTTCCAGTGTCAGAAAATATCCAGATTTGGAAAAATAAATTAAAAATGCCTTAAATTCTACTATTCATTACTTTTCTGTCGTTGCTCCCATTTTTACCACTTACAGTTCCTTAAAACTTCACAGGACAAAAAGCTTTCTTATATCTTACCCAGAGTTCTTGACTCATTCAATATTTAATAATCCAGAAAAAAGTACAGAGCTACTTGTATTTTACATAACAGCACAATGTTTTCTTATCGGGGTAATGTATATATTATAGCAGAGGAATGCAGTTAGCTATCAAGAAAAGGGATGGCATTGACCCAACTTTGTGACCGCTGAAAGCTATTTGATCTTTGGAACACAATCAAGGAGAACTGAGGGGGGCAGATGATTTCTCTTTTGATTATAGTTCTCTTCAAACACTGATTATCTCTAATATCGCTTTCACCTATAAAGTGTTCAATAGTACGTGAGCATTAAACCCATTCTTCACTGGCTAACAAAGTTTACAATTTAAACTTAAAAAAAGAGTTATGCAGTTTTCAAGGAATATAACAAAGACTGGATATTTTCATCTACTTGACATTGCTGCCTAGAGAAGACTTTCAAAAAGTCCTGCTCAGAACAAAATAAATTAAACAACAACTAAAAACTGTAATGGTATTTTTAGCTTTTTACTCTTACAACTGAGCTGGTAAATCGAAATCATTTAGATTCAAATGTGCTTTTCCTTTTGTCCTTTTTAATTCTTTGTTTGCTGGGGAATTATTTCCCATATCAAGGAAAGTATTATAGATATGACAAACCCATTCTATGACTGTTAATGATCCATACAATGTTAGACGATATGGGAATAAAATATATATTATAGAATAAAGTATATATCATTAAACACAAAGGTAAAGGGACAGTGTCCAGGAAATTGGACCCTAGAGATGGATTATTTTAATTTTCTTTTCTATTATTTACCTAACCTGTTGCATAATTTGTTGAAACAAATACAACTGGCTTTTGCTTATAAGTAAAGAGAAGTATTATCACCCTATCCACAGACTCACTGGCTTGGATACCCATTCATGTCAAGCCCTAATTCAAAACTGCCCTTGTTATTTCAAAACCCTCTGAGGATATTTTGTGCCCTGCTTCACAGCTGTTCTACTCTTTGCTCTTTTGCCTTTTCCTAATTCAGGGAGTGACTTTTCACTTCGTATACACTGGCTCTCGTCTCTGAAGCTTGTTCAATTGGTGACTATATTCCACTACCGTGCTGTTGCAGAAATTTTTCCATTTCAGATCAGTTTTAATGTTATAAAGAGTTGGGGTTTTTTATTGCTAAATACATTTCTGATTTCAGATTTTATTGAAATATTATTTTAGTATAAAAATTAGTTGCCAAAAATAATTCTCTACCCAAACTCCTTGAAGTATTTAGTTCAAGTGCTTTCTGTAGGATAGGGGATGAACATATTGTAGGAATGAAGGTGATTAAGACAACCATTTAGTTATTGAACAAAATATCAAGATGCCTGTGATATATCACATACTGTGCCAGGAACCATTGCTCAAAAAAGATCAAACTGTCCTCCCTCCTTATTACTTACTGTGAGGAGGTCAAATCAATAATAATGGCACAATACTTACAAAAGGTCCTTTGCAACAAGTGTAATAGGATCAAAGAAGGAAGTGAGTTTCTACCTGGATACATATGGAATGCTTCACGGAAGATGTAACAGAGATCTTGCAACAAATTTTATGATAATTCAGTTTCTTGTGAAACATGAAGGACCTGAGGAATACATTGCTCTAGTGAATTGCTAATGTTTGCTCAGCTTATTAATGATAATTCAGAACTATAATTTAGATCAGGGATCATCATCTTAAAAATCTCAGAAGTCTCTAAAAGAGGGCGGGGTGAAAGATGATGAAAATATAGAGCCTTACATTCCTTATGTGAGTGGACACACTGGAATGAGCTAGAGAACAAGCAGAATCCAGCTGGGAATCTAGATTTTTAAGTAAAATGTTGGCTCAGATTTTTGGTTGTTTGTTAATTTGATAAAGTTGTTTGAGCCAAACAAATCTCTCCATCGGCTAAATACATTGTCACCATTTTGGAAACTTAGATTTGCAAATTATGCAATGACTTTGTCCCTTTATACTCCTTGAGACTTTTTACCAAGGGCAAGGACTGATAAATATACATTAATAAAACTGATAAAATAATAATAAATCCTTATTCTTTAGGCATTTAAAAAATTGAAAAGACTTCAATTTTACATAGTTACTTTGATAACCTTATCCACTGTCTTTTCTCTTTAAAGCAAATATATCCTTGGGCAATAAATTTTGTCCCATATATAGTACATTTCTATGGTTACAGGATAAAATAATCCAGCCAAGCCCAACATAACAAGGAATTTGATGATCCTTAGTGTAAATGTGTTACATTTTCTGATTAGTAAAATTATACCATTTTCATAAGTATTATTTGACAGTCCGTGGGCTCATAGACAATTATTACTCTTCTGATATTTTTAATGAGAAATAGAATATGCTAGCCTCTTAGAATCCCCACACTCAACAAATCAAAGACGGTCTATGGCCTTCAGTGGGGCTGAGCCTCTTAAGGTTAATCAGATGTCTTTAAATCTTTCTCCATAACAAAGAGATGATTGATTCAACTTCAGTTTGAGAAATGACTAAGAGTTCACAAATCTAGTACTCAGCACCACTATATGGTTTGGTTGTTAACTGATTTCTCTCTCTCTCTCTTTTTTTCCGCTTTCTTGTAAAGAGGAAGAAAAAGTTAAAAAAAAATCCCATTTGGCTGGTAAAGAATTTCCTATTTCAAAGGTAATTTGTTCTTTCAGGACTATCAGCAATATGGCTTTTTTTCATATCCACCTTTACCTTGGACTCAGCAGTCTTGTTCTATAAGCTGTTCACACAAATTCTACCCGCGAGGACAAAGTGTTTTTAGATTTCTGGTAGGCAGTAGTTTATTTTCGAAGGTGTTGAGTATTATTCTGAATCCTTTTTTCAACACCATTGACAATGACTATACTGATTTTTTTGTTCTTTTTTATTTAAGTTTTGTACATTCTTCTGATAACATCTTATAGTTTTCAAAATAATGGAATTATTTTTTATGCTGTAGTTTTAAGTGGCCTCAACTTCTTAAAAGCTTTGATTTGACCCTTATGCTTTTTTTGTTAATAATGAAAAGCTCACAGATAATAAATTCTGAGTCTTTCCACAGAATTTTAGAATTCATTTAGCATTCTTTTAAAAATATGCCCTCTTGTTCTAGTGTATATTGAAGCATTATGTTGCCCTAGAGCTTTTTCTGAGCCATCTAGAAACCCATAGACAAATAATCATTATTTCTCCCATGTTTTCTTCTCCATTTGGATGTTTTCCTGTTTCTTGACAGTCCATAATGAGTTACGGGCTTTGAAATTTTTAAATATTTTATTCCTTAGTATTTTTCTTCACCCCATGTTTCTGCTTGTTGTTATTTTGTCAATTTAGAGTACTATTCTTGAATATTATGTCACTTCTGTTGGGTGCTATTCAGCATTTATCCTATCTTCTGTTAGCCTACAGGTAGTATTCCTTGAAGGCATGAAAAATAACAAAAGCCCTTGGCTTACATCAACGTTGGACAAAGAATTCCTTATTTTTTGCAAAGCACTTTTGCCCGGAGACAGATAAAATGGATTTATTGAATATTTACTTTGAGTCTATGGGAATTGAAAATAAAATGTAAATTCATTGTAAGGCATCAGGCATAACAGAACTGCATTTCCAGTGTGTTTCTATTGCAACAAAGAGTATATCAAGTTTAACGGAATTGACATTTCTACTTGTGGAAATACAGTGTTTAAAGGTTTTTATACAATTCAGCATTGAGATTATAAATATAAAACTAGATCCAAGCTGTGTAAAACCAATAGCGGATTTTGAAATAATCCAGAATCAGATTTCTCATATAAAAATGACATGAATCTGAATTCATAAATATATAATGTTCACCTAAATTATGCCCGAGGCAACTAAATGTTATTTTGAAATTCCTCAGTTTAGTTTTAAATCATTCTATAACTTAAAAGGAGTCAAGTTTTAATTGAAACTAACTTTTCTTCTTTTAGTATATATTAAATAGTTATATTCTTTCAGCTTTTTACAACCACCAAGTAGTATTAACAATTCTGCACATGTGGATACATTAATGTCATACTTGTTTGATGAACATCAACATTTTTATAATTAAATCATTAGTTGTAACTTCCTACTGACTCATCAGAATTATAAACTCAAAGTCTGTGTGTTGCTCTAAAACAGGACACCTAAGTTTAGATTTCCAGTAAGTTGTATAGTCAAAGGTTATAGGGCATTTCTCCCTAGATATTCAAGAGGAACTTCAGGTCTGTTATGTCCAAAACAGGGCTTTTCTTCTTATTCATTGACAAGGCTCAGGTCATTTCTAATTTTATTCTTAGAAAAGATATAATTTATCTACTGATATATTCAAGCCCCAAACTTCTAAGTAGTCAGTCATCACCTCCTTAGTCATTCTTTCTTCTTATCTATTCCCTCTCATTCAGTCAACAATACTAGGGTTCATCACCTGGCTTCATTAACTACTAATATTCTGCCACTTGAAAGGCACAAATCTTAATATTATAATTTTGATTAATGGATAAGCCTATTTTTTCCCTCCTGTGTGAAGTTATCAAGCCAGAAAATTCAATCTTACAACTTCCTTCACCCTTCAGAGGCCATGATGACACGTATGTATGTATGTAAGTGTGTATGTACACATCCATGTATAAACATGCATATAAAAACATGTACATGAGTATGTATGTACGTATCCATTTATTTATCCATCATATTTTGCCTGCTCTAGAAATTTATATAGATGGAATCCTGTATTTTTTGTGCCTGGTTTTTTAATTCAATTTAATTTTTTGGCGCCCAGCATAATATCTGTAGAAGTTGTCCATGTTGTTTCATTGTGGCAGTATTTTTTTTTAAATCTCTGAGTGTATACTATTGTGTAAATATGCCAGAGTTTACATATTTGTTTTCCTATAGGTAGATTTTTTTTTGTTTCCAGTTTGGGCTGTTATGAATAAAGTGAGTATTTTCATTTTTCTTGCATAAATACCTACCTACATGGTGTCCTTAAAGTATAAGAGTGTATTTTAGTTTCTAAGGTACTGAAAAAAATATGTTTCAAAGCATTTGTAAATTTTGCTTTCTCACTAGCAGTATGTGAGAGTGCTGATTGTTCTGCCTGTTCACTAACGTTTGGTGCCGTGTGCGTTTTTAGTTTTAACCATTCTAAAGGATGTATAGTAGTATAACATCATTGTTTGGATTTTCATTTCCCTAATGACTAATGATATTAGCTCTTTTTTATGTCTTTATTTGACATTCATCTATATTTTGAAGAGCCTGTTCAAGTCTTTGGTTCATTTTTAATTAAAAAAATTTTTTTTTGTCTTTTTATTATCAGCTCAGAGTCTGGTACCAGACATTTGTCAGATAAATGTTTTCCAAATGTGTTCTTCCCATCTCTGGCATACCTCTCAATTCTCTTCACAGTACATTTTTGATGAGTAACAATTTCCAATCTCTCTTTCTCTTAATCTTCTAGAGGCACTGCTAAATTTAATAACTTTTTGGAGAAATTAATTTTCTATTTCATTTTTTTCATTTTTCTATTTATTTGGATGTTCTTTGTTCCTCCTTTCCGGAATTTTAAGGCAGAAGCTTAGATAATTTATATTAAGCCTTTATTTAAGGATACAATTTTTATTTAATGCTTCAGTTTCATCCCACATATTTTAAAATGTGTTTTCTTTATAATTTAGGCTAAAACACTTCTCAGTTTCCCTTTTGATGTCTTCTTTAACATAGGTTATTATATATAAATATGTATATGTATGTGTAAGTAGTGTAAATATATATACTTCTGTACCCTTTGAGTCAATAACAAAAAGACAAAAGTTTAAGAAAAAACTAAAACACTAAAAAATGAAAAATGATCCAAGACTTGGATAGGCACTTAAAAAAGATACATGGATGACAAATAAAGGGAGATACAGAAAAGTGCTTAAAAGCATTAGTCATTAGGGAAATGAAAATCCAAACAACAATGTTATACTACTATACAATTTTAGAATTACACAAAAATTAAAAATACACTTGGGGTACCTGGTGGCTCAGATGGTTAAGCGTTTGCCTTCTGCTCGGGTCATGATCCCAGGGTCCTGGGATGGAGCCCCACATTGGGCTCCCTGCTTGGTGGGAAGCCTGCTTCTCCCTCTGCCTCTACTGCTCCCCCTGCTTGTGCTCTCTGCTCTCTCTGTCAAATAAATAAATAAATAAAATTTTTTTAGAAAAATTAAAAATACACATAACATCAATTGTTAGTGAATATGTAGAACAACTGGAAATCTCATACATTGCTAGTGAGAATGTAAATATATATAATTTTTCAATATTTAGAATTTTTTAGAATTCTATTTTTAATTTCAAGTAAGCCCAGTGTGGTCAAGGGACATAACTTATATAATTTGGAATTTTAAATGTATTCAGATTTTAGGACCATAACACAGTCCTGTTGGTACATATGCATATATAGTCTATTCTGTTGTTGCAATTAGTGCTCTACAGAGAGAGGTCAATTAGGTTAAGCTGGTTGATTGTTCAAGTTTTCCATATTATTGTTTTCTGTATATTCTAACAATTTTTTGGAGAAGGGTTTTGAAATCTCTAGCTATAATTATGGATTTTTCAATTTCTTCTTGGAGTTTAATTTATTTAATGTATTTTGAAGTTGTTATTAGTTACATAAATATTTAGAATTATGTTCTCTTGCTGAATTGATCCTTTTGTCATTATAAAATAATCTTTATCCCCGGAAATATTCTTTGCTGTGAAATTTACTTTGTTGTTAATAGTCATTCCACCTTTCTTTCACTTAGTATTTTTATAATGTATCATTTTCTGTTGTTTTACTTCTAGATATTTGGGTATTTTTATTTAAAATGTGTGTTTTCATAGACACATTTTGTTTTGTGATTCTTATTTTTTCTACCTAATTTTAAAATCTCTGCCTTTTAATTGGAGTATTTTATCTACTTAAATTTAATGTGATTTTTGATGTGGCTGGGGTTTTTGTTCTTTTTCCTTCTTTTCCTGCCTTCTTTTGAATTGAGATTTTTAATTTTATTTCTAATTTTATTGATAAAGTTAATTTATTAAATAGGTTGATTTGTTAAAATTAATTTATTTTTTCTCCTGTGGTGGCTTATTTACAATAGCTCTTTGTTGTGTTCTTTTGGTAGTTGATTTAGGGTTTCTTGTATGTAGTTTTAATGCATCACAGTTTCTATCTTCCAGTAACATTATACTGTATTACGTAGGGTATGAAATTTTGCAGTGGCATACTTCATTTTCCCAGCTCTGTATCTTCATGTTAGTATTTCTCATGTATTTTATTTTTTATGTCATAAACCTCACACTAGGTTTTTATTATTTGCACCTGAAAAATCAGTTATCTTTTAGAATTTTTTTAATTATAAGATCTTTATTTACTATTTCCAATTATCTTCATTCTTTTATGTAAATCCATATTTCCATCTAGTGTCATTTTTCTTCTGCTTCAAGAAATAACTTCAGTATTTTTTTAGTAGATGTATGTCACTGGCGACTTTTTTCAGCTTTTGTATGTATGATAATATCTCTTTATCTTTGTGTTTGAAATATGTGTTTGCTGGGTATAAATTATAACTTGAAGGTGGTTTTTTGTTTGTTTTGTTTTGTTTCTGTCTTTCCAGTACTTTATTTTTTTTTTATTTTTTAAAGATTTTTTATTTATTTATTTGACAGAGAGAGGCAGCAAGAGAGGGAACACAAGCAGGGGGAGTGGGAGAGGGAGAAGCAGGCTCCCAGCGGAGCAGGGAGCCTGATGTGGAGCTGGGATAATGACCTGAGCTGAAGGCAGAAGCTTAACGACTGAGCCACACAGACGCCCCTTTCCAGTGCTTGAAATACACTGTTTCAGTTTCCTCTTAACTTCTGTTGGCACCGAGGAGAAATCTGTGGTAGTTCTTATTTATTTTCCTCTGCACAAAATGTCTTTAATTTCCTATTTTTATGGTTTTTCTCTTCATACTGAGTTTTGAGCAATTTGGTTATGATGTCCTTGGTATTGTTTACTTACTGTTTATTTTGCTTGGGGTTCATTGAACATTCTGAATTTTGGGGTTTAAATTATCGTCAAATTTTTAGTACTTTTGGCCATTATTTCTTCAATTATTTCTTTCTCCACTCTCTCCTTCTGTTGGGATGCTAATTACGTGAATATATTTGGCTGCTTGATGTTGATCCACAATCCAATGCTGCTCTGTTCCTTTTTCTCCCCCACCCCTTTCCCCTTTTCTTTTTCCTCTCTGTTTCTTGTTGATAGCTTCTACCTGTGTATCAAGATTACTGATCTTTTATCTGCTAGGTCTTATTTGCTATTAATCCCATCTAGTGTATAGTTCATCTTAGGAGACTATATATTTTTACTTTTAGAATTCAAATGAAATATCTCTGTATTTACCCATTTATACCTTATATATCTCTAATAAATAGGATTATGATTTCCTCTATCTTCTTGAATGTGTGAATGTAGTTATAAATACTATTTTAATGTACTTGTTTACTAATCTAGGTCTGTTTACATTGATTTTTTTTTCCTTATGATGGGTTATCTTTTCCTGTTTCTTTCAATATCTTATAATATTTTATTGGAAATCAAGCTTTGTGTGTTCTATAGACTGGATGTTTTTGTAATTTTTTCAATACTCTGGTAGTTTATCTTGGATAGGTTAAGTTCCTGAAAAGCAATTTGTTCTGAGACATGCTTTAAAACGTAAAAGTTTTGCTACTCAGGACTTGAGCAGTCTGTAGTTTAGGACTGTTGTTTTTTTCCCTATCTACTGAAATGATGTCCTTCTTTTGATTCTACTTGATTCTTCATGTTATATAAGGTTTTTTCCTAAGTTACTGATGAGAATATGAAATGTACTCACCCTGTATGAGCAGTAGCAAAGATTTTTTTCTTTTGTTTCATTCTGGTGTTTTGTTTTTGTTTTTGTACCCCCCCCCTTACTTTGGTTAATTTTTCACACGTATGCAGTGGGAGGTACTCAACTGAACATTTTAGGGAATTTATTTACAGTTTTCCTGAGCTCTCTCAGTGTGGTTTTCTTCTTTTATAGGAGTTTCTGCTTCTCCAATTTTTTTTATCCATACATTTTAGCTACTGTGGCCTCCAAGAGAATTCAGCTCTATTGTTTCAGCTCAGGGGGACTTTCGGGATTTCTTGGGGCTTCCTGGTCTTTGGTGCATCCTGAAGACTCTTTCCAGGCAGTAATACAGAAAAAAATGTATGGCTTACCTCATTTGTTTTTCTTCCTTTAGAGGGCACTGTTTTTTTCTGTTTTCAAGTGCCTGAGGGCTGTTTTTGTTTATTTTTATTCCATGTGTTTTGTTTTTGTTGTTTAGCAGGAGGGCAGTCTGATCCCCATTCTACCATCATGGCCTGTAGTAGAACTCTAATTTTTAATTTTCAAGAATTGTTTTGCCAGATATAGATTTTTTGCTTTGGCGTATGTTTGTATTTCTCTCTGGATTTAAAAATGCAATTTCATTATCTTCTTTTCTCCATTCTTTCTGATGAGTAGTTAGATGTCAGATATATTTTAGTTTTCCTGGATGTAATGTGCTAATTTTCTCTGGGTGCTTTCAAGGTTCTATGTCCATCTTTAGATTTTGGCAGCATGATTTTGATTTGCCTAGGCCGATTTCATCTGTATTTATCTCTTTTTGAGAGATTCACCTCTCTGAATTTTACTGAATACCGAAGTTTAAGGTTTTTACAATTTCGGGATGTTTTCAACCAGTGATTATGAAAATATTTTATTCTGTGCATTTACTCTCTCCTTTCTTCCTGGAACTCCAATTACATGTATATTTGATGATTTGATATTTTCCCGCATGTCACTGACACTTTTTTTCTTGAAACTTTTTCTCCCTCTGACTTTTCTTTGAATTATTTCCAATTTTTTTAAGTCTAATGACACCATCATCTACCATCTTCAAATTGACACATCAAGTGACTTCTATTTTTATAGTTCTGTTCTGCTAATTACAGTGTCTTCGCTCCTGGGTTCATTCTTTTGTGACTGTTTTTCCTCTCAATCATGATTACATTGTTCTGTTTCTTTTCAAGATTAGTAAATTTGTAATTGTATATTGAATATGACGGATGTTGTATTGTAGAAGTTCTGAAATCTGTGATGTTCTTCTGAAGAGTATTTATTTTTCTTCTAGCAGATAGGCTCCTGGTCTGAAATCAAATGCCAGACCATGCCTCGCTTGGGTAGCTAGGAGTTAAAATATCTACTCAATGATTTTAGCTTTCTGCTTTTGTTTTTTTGTTTTTTTTACAGTTCCTTTTACACCCCCTTGCATGTGCATAGTTTAGTAATCAGCTGAATATTTGGTGGAGTTTTTATGCATATCTTCAAGTTTCCCACAACTGTGACTCTCTTCCATTACTTCTCTAACTTTCGACTTGCTCTGCTTGTTCTGACAAGCGTCTCTGACCCCTCAAGGCGGTAAGACTACAGCTTGCCACCAACTCCAGCAAGGTTTGTAGGTTGAGAAATGACCTAAATTTAAAAGTGGCAAACTGGCAAATCTCACTTGTTGCAGTTCTGTTCTTTCAAGACTATACTTTTGCTATCGAATGAATGGTTTTGCTGCTTACCACCCCCACCCCAACCTCCCCCATATTCGTATGTTGAAATCTAGTTCCTAATGGGCTGGTATTTGGAGGTGGGCTTTGGGGAATTGATGATGTTAAAGGCCTTATGAAAGAGAGCTTTCTCACTCTTTCCGCCATGTGAGGACAGAGAGAAAAGACAGCCATATGAACCAGGCAGTAGGCTCTCACCAGACACTAACTCTGCCAACACCTTGATCTTCAACTTCCCAGCCTCAAGAACTGTATGATGTAAATTTCTGTTGTTTATAAGCTGCCCAGTCTATGGTATTTTATTAAAGCAGCCCAAATGGACACCTTTCAGGACTCTTTTCCAGTCCCTGCCTTATTTTTGTCACCCCATGCTGCCTTCAAATATTTGTTTTTATCTGTGTATTTATTTATCTGTCATCTGTCTCAACTCCCATAGCTACCTGTGAGAAAGTTCATCCGACCAAATCAATTTGCCATTGCTAGAAACTAAAACCCCAAATTGAAATAAACCTCACCGTCTCAGCTTTGCTCTTCTCATGCATATCCACTTACAGGCTCCCAAAAAACTAAAATGCAAATTGCTACTTCGCTTTCTACAATATTTTAATCAGGCCTCAGAGTTTTTTTCTGAATCGTCATATGCTTCAGTCTTGTCACAAGATTATTCATGATTTGTTTACTGTTAATTCTATCCTCTCAAATTATACCATTCTTCCCACTTACACTCTACATTCTAATTGCCCTGAAATACTCACAGCTTCTTATTCATGTAACAGCGTTCTAAACTTCCATACATTTTCAGATGCTTTGTCCCATTTTAAAAGCCCTTTCCTTATTAACCAACAACATTATGCCTACACATTTTTAAAAACTGAGCTTAGACCTCACCTTCTCTTGGAAACTTTCCCAGGTCACCCCTCCTACTGCGTTTTCTTGGAGGTGTTCTCATAATCTCACTCATGGCATATTTCGGCACATTTAAAACTATGTTATATTTGTTGACCTACTTATCTATCTACGCTTTCACATTTAAGCATTTTTAGGGTGTTACCTGCAGTGTCTAATAAATAGGTGTGGAGATAATAAATGAGAAAGTATAGGTAAGTGTCTTTGCACCCATATCATATGTCTGATATCCAAAAACTATTGCTGAAAATTTTTAAATTATCTCTGAGAAACCTTATTAAGTAGGATATTAGCCAAGGGGTTACTTCTTTGTTCACTAATTTTAGTCCACAGGAAGGTTGACACGCTGAGAGCACTGGATAACCCTGTGTTGTGCTGTCTTTTCACCCAAGCCACAGTCCCTAGGCAGCCCAAGGAATTGCATTCTGAATTGTAAGTGCTCAGCCCTATCATTTTCAGAAATATCACACAGTATTTCCTTTACATTTTCTAAAAGAAAAATGTAAAAACAGAAACAAAGCAAACAAATAAAAATACTATGAAGGCTACATTTACTATGATTTAGGGTAAACACTTCATGATTCATGCAGATGCAGAAAAAAATCCAAATAGTGTGTTGGAAACATTATAATATTCTCATTGCATGGCAGATACATTATTTTCACAATTAATATCATTTAATTTTTAATTTATTCCTAGTAGTTTTCTCTTATGCTTTTATTTTATATACACCTATAGTTACACACACACACACACACACACACACACACACACACGATATCTTCCTTATTGTTTTACATGGAGGAGCTCCCTCTCTTTCTGGTAGGTTTGGAAATACGTGAAGATGAGGATAATAAACCTTATGTTAACTCAGGCTTGGGAAGAAAACAGCTATTATTTTTTTTTAATGTTTATTCATTTACAAATGGAGAGTTGCTGTTCTGGCATTCAGGAACATATGCTTCTCTCATTCTGAATTGCACCCTCTTTTCTAGAATACAAACAGTTTCAAGTGGTTCTTTAATTGAATAGAGATGCAATTATTTCATACTGAGCTGTTACAGAGAAGTTGAGAAATTAACTTATTGACAATTAACTTTTTAACAAATAAGTTAAATTACTAACAATATGCGAGTTAATTTAGTTTTGTTAAATTACCAGTTTTCACTGAGAAAATAATCAAATATATAGTAGACCAATATGGAAGAGTAAAACAATCATCTTTATAGAAGACAATATCTCATTATCAGAGTTTTAATTTCTGTTTTTATAAACAAGAGATAAAATATTTTATGGCATAATTCCCATTTTCTGACAAGTGAGGAAATTGAACTAGATAATTTTTATCGTTTTAAAAATCTGTGACTCAAGGAAATGAAGTCTCTGGGGCAGTATAACTCTGAAGGGGATGAAAATAGGTTCTGAGGAAGAAGTAAAAAAAAAAAAAACAACAAAACTTACATGTGGTTATGGCCTCTAAAGCTTAACTGCACCAACTAAAATTGCATTCTTTAAAATTTAATTACTCTTGGTTGGTTTTCTTGCATTTGACATGAGCAGCTTTGACACCGAATTATGAAAGATGCATTAGTGCAAATATATGGCTGTAATCAGACAAAATTACAGACCAGAGATTGTCTGCACGTTCATATGGGCTACTCTTGGCTGCTTTATGGATACTGTTTGTATTTCATCTTCTGTGTTTTTGTGGGTGACTTGGACTTTGAGAATTAAATACAAATCATTTATATTTTATTGTTTAATTCTACAAAATTTATTTAACTCAGCATTAATCATGCCAGTGCAGAAAACAAAAGAATGTTGACGATGTCTGAATGAATATCTTGCAGTTACCTAACGTACATTACTTTCTCATTTTAAGCAAAAGTTAAAAGTTAAATGTGTTAAAAAGAATTTTTAGGAAATGTATTATTTTGTTTTAATTTTTCTTGGGAAAATGATTTTGGTTGATTTTTAGAACTTGATTACACTGTTATGTATTTCTAAAATGTATTAGCATAATGTTCATAAGTAACTTCATACATTCCAATTTATATTTGTATATAAACTACATTAAAATTGCTCAGCAAATGCATTTATAAAGTTAAACATTTCTGCCTTTTTAATGTTACTTGAAAATTTGATTTTGTCATTCTTAATATTATTCTAGTCACTCTTAACCATGCATTGAATTAAATAGTGTAATCTTTTTATTATTCTTTTTATGAATACAGCATAGATATATATGCAGTACATGAAGACATAGTTAGTATACCTATATTAAAATTTCATGGAAGAATATTAGGAAAAAATTATCTCAACAGCTCTATAGGAGGCAACAGTAAAAAAGAAAATAAACTCAAAAATTACTGCTCTAGGTAAAAAAAACCAAAAGAACAAAAAACAGTCATGATTTTTACCAGGTTTCTTTCATATTAAATCCTTAGGAAGGAATGAACCTGAAATATAATTATTCATTAAAGTTTCAATCGATGGAGTATATTAAAAAAATAAAGAGGGGCACTTGGGTAGCTCAGTTGGTTAAGCGTGTGATTCTTGATTTCGGCTCAGGTCATGACCTTGGGGTCCTGGGATCAAGCCCCAAGTCAGGCTCTGTGCTCAGCAGGCAGTCTCTCCCTCTCCCTCTCCCCCTCCCCCTGCTTACTCTCTCTATCTCTGAAATAAATAGATAAAATCTTTTAAAAAAATAATGAAGAAAAATGAAATTACATTTGGATTACGTACTGAATTGTGAACACACAAAAAAATTCTGATACAATAGCTTATATTCTAATGATTTCTCTGATAGATTTGCAAGGCTTCCCCCCCCACCGCCCCGATACTGTCTTAGTTTGTTTGGGCTGCTATAACAAGATACCATAGACTGGGTTAAACAACAAACATTTATTTCTCACATTTCTAGAGGCTGGGAAGTCGAAGATCAGAGTGATAGCAGAAGAGATGTCTGGTGAAGGCCCATTCTCTAGGTCATAGATGGCTATATTTGCAGGTGTCCTCACATAGCACAAGGGACAAGAGTATTCATCTGACTCATGAGTGCTTTATCTTCATGACCTGATCGTCTTTCAAAGGTCTCATCTCCTAATACCATCACACTAGATGTTAGGATTTCAGCACATCAGTTTGGGGGGGTGCGAGGCACAGACAGTCAATCTTTAGCAGATACTATACTTATCATTTGAAACATTGCCTGTAGATAGAATGTGATACCTAAGTTATTATATAGGCAGGTCAGAAGGAAATATTGTTTCCTAATTAACTGAGTCTTAATGTATTGACCACTATTCCTGGAGGTAATACCTTTCCTGGAAAGTAAGCGACATTCAAATAGCTTATCATTAGTACTGCTTGTTAATATTCTCTAAAGTAACCTCTAGGAAGAATTCAAGACCAACTTGCTATGGCTGCTTCTTCCCCTCTCAATCCTGACTTCCTATATCCTTAAAAAAAAAGTGTCCCACTTTTTTTTAAATTTTTTTTTAAAGATTTTATTTATTTATTGGAGAGAGAGCACAAGCAGGAGGAGAGGTAGGCAGAGAGAGTAGCAGACTCCCTGCTGAGCAAGGAGCCTGATGTGGGACTTGATCCCAGGACCACAGGATCATGACCTGAGCCGAAGGCAGATGCTTAACTAACTGAGCCACCTAGGCCTCCCCTTTTTTAAAACTTTTTAAAAAACTAATTTGCACACTCCACATGTGGCTTGAATTTATAACCCTGAGATCGAGAGTTGCATGCTCTACCTACTGAACCAGCCAGGCTCCCCCTTCCCTCCCCCCAAGTAATCGCCATGAAAAGGAGTCCCTTTAAAAGTCAAGGGAACTCTACCTTCGCAGTCTTCAGAAGTAAAATTTTAGTTTTGGCAAAGAGGAGAAAAACTGGTTTATCTTCAATATAGAATGGCCACCTCTCTTCCTTCTCTTTGCTAATGATTTTTCCTCCATCTTTTCCTTTATTGCTTTGCATTCTAAGATAACACTTTTAAAATTCTTTTCTGGAATAATTTCCTTCCATAACTGGTGAAATAACACAGCCAATGAACTCTCCCCACTTAAGTGTAGAAACCCTCGTCTTCTTACCTTCTTTCTGTCAGTGTCCCTGGAACACTTATTTGGAAATTCAAATGAAACTAGAGTGAAGTAAATACCAGAACTGACTGATTTGGAAAGCTGGAAAGCTTTGGAAAGCTTTTATGTATTAGGCCTTAGGTAGAGGAGCAAAGGAATATTCAAGGCATGTTCCGGCGAAGTTCACCAGGGAGTAGAAAACAGAGGAGCTGGCAGCCAGCTGCCCCCCTCGGAGTGAAGTACTGCATATGTCTCAGCGCCTCTGTGCACTTCCCCACCACAGACTGACGGGTGCCTATAGCCACAGCGTGCAGCTGGCTGGCAGCGCAGACATGGAAGAAACTGGCCAAATCTTCTTCTCGTGGGACCTGTCTGACATCTGCTGTAGCTTGGCAAACAGGTGAGGATCAGTGAGGCAGGCTCACCCAGGAACTTAAAACTTCAACAGCAGCTGCAGCTCTCCCACAGCCAGCTCCTAACTTCGGGGGAAGTGGCAGAATGCTAGCTAATATGTATTGTTACCTCTCTTTGTGATCCTCTGTTATTCTAGAGCCCAGGAAAACTTGTCTGAGACTCTCAAATTATAAACGAAGGATGATTTTTATACTAATTTCGTATAGACACAGAACGTGAGTCATGCATAAAGCCACATGAGGATCGACTTAGACTTAAATAGCGAGAGCATATGCATGGCTAATGGATCATGCATGATGTTGAGCAAGCAGAATATAATATTAGCAGAGAAATAAAGCTAAGTTCTGTTCTGTTCAAGATAGGCAAAGTTTGACGGTGTGTTGTACTTGATTTTTTTTCGGCTCTGGTTCGAGTTTCTTATTTTTCCCTCTGATTTAGCCATGGCTCAAAGCTTTGAATTATAAAGAATAAAAGTCATTTATTTTTTAAAAGATTTTATTTACTTAAAAGATTTTATTGGGGCGCCTGGGTGGCACAGCGGTTAAGCGTCTGCCTTCGGCTCAGGGCGTGATCCCGGCGTTATGGGATCGAGCCCCACATCAGGCTCCTCTCCTGTGAGCCTGCTTCTTCCTCTCCCACTCCCCCTGCTTGTGTTCCCTCTCTCGCTGGCTGTCTCTATCTCTGTCAAATAAATAAATAAAATCTTTAAAAAAAAAAAAAAAAGATTTTATTTACTTATTTGTGAGAGAGAGAGTGAGAGAGAGAGAGAGAGAGCACATGAGCAGGAGAGAGGGGCAGAGGGAGAGAGAGAAGCAGACTCCCTGATTATCAGGGAGTCTAATGCAGGGCTTGATCCCAGGACCCTGGACCCTGGGATCATGATCTGAGCCACCCAGGTGCCCAAAAGGTATTTACTTCTATTGGACCATTAATGTTAAGTATGTGTGTTCACATGCTAACTGTATGTCAGGAGCTTAAAGTAACACATGGCCAGTAAAGAGAACAAGGGGACTTTGGGACAAGAAAGATGCCCTCTGCTGCAGATTCCTAAATTTTGAAGGAATTTACATCTATTTTTTCCCCAGGAGAGGCACTAGAAGTTTAATAGATCCTTTTTTCATGCAAGTAGACCATTTGTTAGTGAGTTAGCTTACATTTGAGATGTTTCCTTATTAATTTTAATATTTGAATTGATTCTTATTTTTTGAATATAACTGATTTATTAAGGTTTATCGGGACTTCTCTCTTTTGGATGGTGTTCTATTACTTGTAATTTTAGAATAATAGAAGGGCCATGATATTATTTTTCTTACTTCTTATTTAGGTCTTAAGCTAGAGAGGTGAACACAATTCTCATGGAGTATAGATTGAGCTAAGTAGCACACCAGCATAGAAATTTAAGTGAGTGTGTAGACCAGTATTCACAAAATAATAAACTTTGCCCTTTTCAAGTAATATAAACTGTACCATTTCCTCTTTGGGATGTAATTGAATGGGAAAAAAGAAGAGAGGCTTGCTTTTTGTGTCTTTGGATGTTATCATGGGAGCAAATGATATTTATTTTTGCCTAAGCCATCTTATAAAGGTGGATGGAGATTTTAGAACACATTGAGCTTGGAAGGGTTGAATGTGGAGAGCACGAGATACTTGATCATTGAATCTGGAAGCTCTCCAGATCTTATTATCTGAGTAAGTAAATGAATTAATCATTTAATCCACTGTTAATTTGGTTTGCATTATTGATAGTAAAAATCATCTTGATGCACCTAGAAAAAGTGTGTTTCAAGACAAAAAGAGTGATCTGCCACATTAAATAATTTTGAGAAGTCATGTACAGTAGCCAATCAAGGCATAAAAACTGTCTTTAGAAAGATGATCATAACAAGGAAGAGGCTAGAGCTCTCTGCATATGAATGCTGAGCTGGCATGATAGGCCTGGAATCAAGACACTGTCATATCTTGTTGCTATTATGATTTGGTCCTGGTTATGCTGCAGAAGGGAGTCACTCCATGCTTTCCTAACCTTGCAACTTCAAAGCCCCACAACCCAAGCATTGTGACTCTTCTACAGTTGATATCACTCTCTGTTAGAGCTCTGTTAATTGCATAAAAGGAAGGTATGGCCAGCAGGTGTCTCACACACCTACTGATCCTGTCTCAAAAATCTAATGTTGTTCCTGATGGTCTAGAATGTGTGTTTTCTGGCCATTAAGAATTTCTTATCCTGCATTTCCTTCCTCTCTCCCTCTCTCCCTCCATTCCTCCTTTCCTTCTTTTCTTCCCTTATTCTCCGATTTATTTACAAAAGATATTCTGTAATTGGCAATGTTATACAATAGAAAGTGGTAGCATAAGAAAAATAGGAATAATGTGGAGAAAATAATAAAATTGTGAAAGGAAGACAGTGTTCAGTTAATTCACACACATAGATATATATATATAAAGCATATCCTTAATATATCCTTAATAATATCCTTAATACCTTTGTAAATAATTTTTGAGAATACTCCAAGATAAAATATTTACTAAATAAATATTTGGAAACTAGCTTAATTGACCCATTGATAAATTTCAATATGCCAAATACTACCAAAAAATATCTGCTAGAACATATCTTTTGTTGTTTTTTATTTTGAAAAGATTGATCATAAGCCATTTATTCTTATTCTTAGAGAAATGGGCCAGTTTTTATTAGAGACACTTTATATTTATGATAAAAAGGACTATTTTTGTTTTTTAAGACACCTATTTTCTGTCTTTATTTTATGGCTAGGTAGCAAGTTAAAAAGATATCTAACTTTTTCAGAAATTGTTCAGTTTACCCACTCTAAAAATCCTGCATCAGTGTGTGTTTTATGCACTTACAATTAAATTAAGTGTATATTGCATATAATTGAAGACTTTCATTGCTAAATAATACAGTCAAGTTAGGGAAACATCAATAACATAAAGATACATGAAAAAAATATATGTAGTTAAGCTTAAATGAAGACATTCTAATTTTATGAAATTGTGCTTTTCTTTTCTAACTCTACTGAAAGATTATCTCCTCAATGGTGTCCACTCAGTGTCCTGAGTACAGATAACCATTTTGCCCATTTATCTCAATGCACTGTCGGTATGAAGGAAAAAGGTCTTATTCATCTGTTCATCCATAATATTGTGCTTAGATTTTCAATGTATGTTTGTTCAGTGGATTATTGTAATGAATGCATAGCAAATGGATACACCCATATTACTAGGAATTTTTAAGGACTATATAATCTGAGAGTCACTAAGCTTCTTGCACAACCATGTAATATAAGGAGAAGGATAGTAATTCTAATGTGACATTTTACAAAGATGCCTGCAAGAGTCAAAAGATACCATTACTTCAGTTGAAATACAGTTGTACTGTATTTTAATACATAATTTTTTGCAGCTTCCAGTAAATGGTGACTCACAGGCAGGTCACATTTATGAAAAGAAGTAAGGGACAAAGTGCCTACACTTTCCTTTGCCAGAAATCTGGCAGAACAGAGGGAGGAGTTTAAGCTCTACATTTATTAATTAAATAGAGGTAAGGTAATATATTTTTTTTCTTACGGACTTTTATGGAAAGTCAGAAATCTCTAGGCCCAGAAGAAGATCCATGCTGGGATCTATTGAGATTGACCTATAAATCGGTGTTTTCCTTTCACTCAGCTCAGACCATTTGCGTCACTGTTGTTTTGTTTTTTTAGATTTTATTTATTTATTTGAGAGAGAGAGAGAGAGCAAGAGAGAGCAGGAGCTGGGAGGAGAGGGAGCAGCAGGCTTCCCACTGAGCAAGGAGCCCGATATGGGCCTTGATCCCGGGACCCTGGAATCATGACCTGAGCCGAAGACAGACACTTAACCAACTGAGCCACCCAGGTGCCCCTTCATCACTGTTTTTTGTGCTTCTGGACTTTTCATGGTTACCTACAGTTAGAACTACTTTGTCTAAGCAGGCAGCCAAGTTGTTTTCAAGCTAATTTAACTCCTCATTCTCATTTTAATTCCTTATTAAAAAATGAATCTAAAATTAAGTGTATTTAATCATGCTATGATTTATATTCTTCACGTAGAAAATCCTCATTTTTTAAATTAATTTGTACTACCTATTTAGGTAAGTTGTAAACATTAAAATAAATATATATTTTTAAATTTTAAATTACAATATAGTTAACATATGTTAACTATGTACAATATGTACATATGTACAATACAGTGATTCAGCACTTGCATACATTGCCCAGTCCTCATCACAAGTGTACTTCTTAATCCCCATCCCCTCTCTCCCCCACCCCCACCCATCTCCCCTCTAGTAAGCCATCAGTTTGTTCTCTGTAGTTAAGAGTCTGTTTCTTGGTTTCTTTCTCTCTCTCTTTTTCCCTTTGCTCATTTGTTTTGTTTCTTAAATTCTACGTATGAGTGAGATCATATGATATTTGTCTTTCTCTGACTTAGAACGCTTAGCATTATATTCTCTAGCTCCATCCACATTGTTGTAAGTGGCAAGACTTCATTTTTTATGGCTGAGTAATATTCCATTGTGTATATTATATATATATTATATAATGTTTTATACATATATATGTATATATATAATATAATGTATATAACATATACATACCACCTTTTCTTTATCCATTCATCTATCGATGGACACTTAAGCTGCTTCAATAACTTGGCTAGTGTAAATAATGCTGCTATAAACATAGAGGTGCATATCTTTTTTCAAATTAGTGTTTTCATATCCTTTGGGTAGATGCCCAGTAGTACAATTACTGGATCATAGGGTAGTTCTGTTTTGAAATTTTTGAGGAACCTCCATGCTGTTTTCCACAGTGGCTGCACCAGTTTGCATTCTCACCAACAGTACACAAGGGTTCCTTTTTCTCCACATCCTTGCCAATATTTGTTTCTTGAGTTTTAATTTTAGCCATTCTAACAGGTATGAGGTGATGTATCTTATTGTAGTTTTGATTTGTATTTCCCTGATGATGAGTGATGTCGAGCATCTTTTCGTGTGTCTGTTGACCATCTGGATATCTTCTTTGGAAAATCTGTTCTTGTCTTCTGCCCAGTTTTAAATTAGATCATTTAAAAAATGTTTCTTGAATTCCTAATACTATGAAACAATTACAACAGGCTTTATTGTGGTTACATGAGTAAGTAAATGTAGATTTAATTATAATTATATATGTGTATGTATAAGCTTAAAACATGATTTTCAAACAAAAAAATAACCACGATTTTCAGTTCACATGCTAATTGCTTTTTATGTCTTTAGATTTTTGACTTAAATATTTAATTATTTTAATGTGATAACTGTTCCCTTTTAGGGGTAGTAGTAAAAAATTGTTTCTCATTAGAAATTTGTTACATCAACAAAGAGCACTCATTTTTATTTCTAAATATGATTTCAGGACAATGTCAATTGTATCCCAACTCCAAATAAATACATTTTAATGGGTGACACTCAAATTTTACTCTCAGAGCTTCACACTGAGGTCTTTGACTCATGTTTAAAAAGAACTATGTATAAGAGTATTTTTAAGGTGCAAAGAGCTACTTTATTTCTTAAAATCTTGAGTGATGAAAAGACAGATACAGCTATGATATGGGATTTGTAATAAATAGAGATAGTGAATATTAGAAACGGAAGATGAGAGAATATGTAAGTTGGAGAGGTTGTTCAATATGATAAAGATATAGTCTTTATACTTTCAAATCCAGCTATTGGTGAGTTTCTTATTGTGTATTCTGCTGACTACTTTAGGGACTTATCTAGTACTTATAATGATCACATGTTTGATTGCCAGTCTGTTTCCCCATTCATCTGTGACCTCTTTGATGCCCTTGGAGACAAAAAGAAATATCATGCGAGTCTCAGATTTAGGTGATTTTGAGTAAAGGCTTATAGAATGCTTCTACTTAATTATTGCTAATGCTAACACTTGAAATCTTTTAATGTGTGTATGCACCGCACTTGCATTTGTGGCTGTTGTTCTGAGTACCCTGTTTCTCTCTTTAGTTATAGAATATGTCCTCAATGAATGATGTTGCCCCTGGTGTTTTGTGTACCCCTAATACTCTAGCAAAGTTTTGGCCAGATGGTTAATGTCCATAAGTACTGTCTGACTGATATATTTATTTAAAAGAATACCTTTTTTTGAAGATTTTATTATTTTTAAGTAATCTCTACACTCATCATGGGCTTGAACCTAAAACCCCGAGACCAAGAGTCACATGCTCCACTGCCTGAGGCAGCCAGGTGCCCCTAATAGAACACTTTTGTAGTTAAAGATGTGTCTGTTTATGTGTCTTGCAGGGGGGTCAAAAACCCCATGAAAAAGTCTTCCCTTATTCACTTTATAACAAATATTCGTCATTTTTTTCCTAAGTAGTCATGTAAAAGTGAAATCATTTTTGAATACTGCATTATAACTAAACTTAAATACTGCTAATCCACATAAAATTATGTAACAGGAAGTTCAAGTGATAAATTAGTTTATTTTGAATAAAATATTAAATGTGCATGGTGTTTCATAGTAATATAGTGTATAATAAAGCAAATACATCCATGGGACCGAGAAGATAAAATGGGAAAAGAATAGTTTCTTCAGTGAATGATGTTGAGAAGATTGCATGTCTACAGGCAAAAATAAAACTGGACTCCTATATTACACCCCTCAAAAAAATCCAGACAGATTAAAGGCCTGAACATAAGTCCTGAAACCATAAAACTCCTAGGGCAAAGCATAGGGGGCAAGCTCCTTGACATCGGTCCTGGCAGTGATTTTTTGAATATGACTCCAAAAGCACAAGCTACAAAAGCAGAAGTAAGCAAGTGGGCCTACATCCAACTAGAAAGCTTCTGCATAGCAAAGGAAATGATAAAATGAAAAAGCAGCCTACAGAATAGGAGAAAAAATTGGCAAACCATCCATCTAATTATAAGTTCATATCCAAGGAACTCATAGAGCTCAATAGCAAAATGAAACAAAACAAAACCCCCAAATAATCCAATTGAAAAATGGGCAAATGACCTTAATAGACGTTTTCTCCAAAGAAGACATACAAATAGCCAATGGGTAAATGGAAAGGTGCTCAATATCGCTACCTATCAGGGAAATGCCAATCAAAACCACCAAGAGATATCACCTCACACCTTAGGATGTCTATTATCAAAAGGACAAGAGATAACAAGTGCTGGAGAAGATGTGGAGAGAAGGGCACTCTCTTCACTTTATGCACTGTTGGTAGTGCACTGCCACTATGGAAAACAGGATACTGTTCCCTAAAGAAATTATTAATAGAATTAGCATGGGATCAGTAATTACTACTGGTGATATATCCAAAGGAAATGAAATCATTATTTTGAAGAGTTACCTGTACTCCTGTTTTCATTGCAGCATTATTCACAATAGCCAAGGCATAGAAACAACCTAAGTGTCCGTCAATAGATAAATAAAGAAAATGTGGGGTATATAAATACACAATGGAATATTTTTCAGCCTTAAAAAATTAAAAAAAAAAAAAACCATGCCATTTGTACAAAATGGATGAACCTGAAGGGTATTCTACGTGAAATAAGCCAGAGAAATAAATACTGCAAGGTATCACTTATGTGTGAATCTAAAAAAAAAGTCAAATTTATGAAAACAGAGAATAGTACTGTGGTTGCCAGGGGATGGGGGAAATGGGGAGAGGTTGATTAAAAGAGTACAAATTTTCACTTAAAAGATGATTACAGTCTGAAGATCTAATGTATAGCATGGTGACTATAAATTATAAATAATACTGTACAGTGTACATCAAAGTTGCTAAGAGTAGATCTTAAGCTTTTTCACTAAAAAAAAGGTAAAAATGTGAGGTGACAGGTGTGTTATGAACACAGTTGTGAGACTCTCTTCACATTGGATATATTTATCAAATCATCACCTTGCACACTCTAAATATGTTGAATTTCATATGTCAATTACACCTCTACACTTTAATGAAGTTAAAATAATTCCTCTCTGATTCTTAGCAATGCTTCCTCTTTATACATAATGATTGTCCGGGCTTTGTCTCAGTGGTTTGTAACTATACTAAACGACTCTGCATGGGCTTACGTTTCTCACACTCAGCACTGTTGACAATTTAGACTTGATAATTGTTTGTTGTGAATGAGAGCTTTCCTGTGCGTTGTCGGGGGTTTGGTAGTATCCTTAGCTTCTACCTACAAGACACGGGAATTTAAACCTTGGCTCTGTTCTAGCTTTGATCGTCAAAAATGTCCCTACACTTTCAGAAATGTCTCCTGAGGGCCAAAACCATCCACAGCTGAGAACTGCTCAGGTCATAGTACAGAAGTATCCCCATTACTGTTTTTTGTTTGTTTGTTTGTTTTGTTTTTTGTGGGTTTTTTTTTAATTAAAGAGGTAATTAATGAGTTTAGAATTTAGCACAGAACTTAGTGCTCAGTACATTCAATAAATACAAGTTAATGTTATTATTAACAACTTACAGTAGTAATTAAAGCTTAACGTTAGATGTTGCTCAACAAATTTATTTAAAAATATTTCTCCAGCGGCAGCTGAGTGGCTCTCAATCAGTTGAGCATCCCACTCTTGGTTTCCTCTCAGGTCATGATCTTAGGGTCTGTGAGATCCAGCCCCGTGTGGGGCTCTGCGCTCTGCGTGGAGTCTGCTTGTCCCTCTCCCTCCCCATTTGTTCATGCTCTCTCTCTCTTTTCCTTTCTCTCTCAAATAAATAAAATCTTGAAGAAAATATTTCTCTAGATATAGCAAATATTGTTTATATTAGCTGTTACTCCAAGTATAATTTATTGTGAATTAGAGTTGCAATTACAGCTGAGAGCAGTTGTCTCAAACCATAGAAAATTGATGTTTAGCTTTAGCTTATGGTCACCATCTGAATTTGAGGCATAGAAACAAATGACTCATAGAAACTCCTATACTTCAGGCTTTAGCAATTAACACAATGTTGACAAACATCAGAACCTGAATGGTTAATATTTATGGTTTGTGGCTTGAGATGTTTTTTTCTATAAAGAATATTCCTTTAGTATCCCTTCAGGTCACGGAAATATGACATGCTGTATTTATATTGCTTTATTAAATATTCTGGACTATAAATGAAAACACATATGTGAAAATATTTTATATTTACTAATCAGCTTTATAGTCTTAACTGATCAATCCTTCCATGGTTCCTTAGTGATTAGCATATTTCTTCTCAAAAATAAAAATGTATTGTATTTAGTGTTATTATCAATGACAAGAACTAGATGATATCATGAAGTCATCAGACAGCTACTGTAGGTGACTTGAATGAGAATCTCAGTTCAAGTAGAAGAAAATAACTAGTTTGTGAATGTTTAGTGGGGATGAGTGGGGGTTAATGATGAAGGGGGAGAATTGAGGGGAAAGCTGTCATCATCCTGCATAGAAAAGGTAAAAAAATTGTAAATGTCTTCAAATGTAAATTTCTTAATCCTAATACAATGAATACGACTTTGCATTTTGGAATAGATGTTACTGTGACTCAGAGTTTTTTTTACAGGATATTATAATTTATCCACTTGATAATGATCAGAAAACTTGTTACTTGTATCAGCATAAATATGTTTTGGTAACTGGTCTAGCTTACAGCAATTTGTGTATCAGAGAGAACTCCATATATTTTGTGGGTGAATTCAGTTAAATTAAATTTAGGTACATAATAGGAGTTTTAAAATAATGACTCAGAAGAAAATAATTACTGCTCCATTTCTTTTTAAAGTCACAGTTTTAAGGGACGCTTAGGTGGCTCAGTTAAGCATCTGTCTTAGGCTCAGGTCATGATCTCACCGTCCTTGCTCAGCGGGGAGACTACTGCTGCCTCTGCTTGTGCGCTCTCTCTTTCTGTGGCAAATAAAAATCTTTAAAAAAAATTAAAAAAATAAAGTCAAAGTTTTAAGCAGTTGAAAATTTCTAGTTTTGTTATTTAGGAAAAAGACAACCTTGGGATACATAGTAGGTAAAGAGGTCTTGTAATCTATTTTTTAACTATTTAAATATTATATTATTTGTGTATCCCAAATAACTGCAATGTATCACATAATGAATTTCATGCAAATTAAGTGGGACTTCAGATACTCATCTTCTAAACAAAATGATTACATTTTAAAATGACTTTAGAACTTCTATGTTCTGTATAAGATGTAGCAAATATCTTTAATTATTTTTAAAGTTGGAGAAATTTTCAAAATATTTCCAGTTCTCATTTAGCAAGCTGAGAAAGAAAAAAAACAACTATGCTCTGTCAATCAAATTAATGGCCCTAGAGACTAGACAGTAAGCATGGAAATGCTTAATAAAGTCAAATCTGGAAAAAGTTTTGTCAAGTATGACTCCAAAAGGGACCAAAGTAGCTTTAGGACTCAGGGCCATGAATAGGCCAGAAAGTGGAGAATTAAATAGATATAAGAAAATTCCTTAAGGTAGAGGCTACAAAATTTCAATTATAGAGGCGTTTCTCTTTTACTGAGTATTGATGAAATTGGATAGTGTGGGCAAATAGAGCTGAACACACAAGCTCAGATAGGAAAAAACATTCTTGTGAAAAAATTCTTGGTCTGCGAAATCTTGGCATTTTTGTAATTCAGTCATGTTAAAGGGAGGAATCTTGGAACGGCCACAGTTACTGCAGAAACTAACTGGAATGCAGACCTCAATAGTTGCAAGCTGTCTGAACAGTGTCAGAATTCAGGCAATCATTGATATTTGAGGGTCAAAACTGATGACAAGTCAGGAGGCGGAAGGAATGCTTATCCTTAGCATCCTAGATACAAGTGAGATTGATGCTAGGCCCCCTAGCTTGAGGTGTTGCTGCTGTTACATTTTCCTTCTTGATTTAGGAAGATTCAAGAATAGTTTCTTCATAGATTGCATTGTTTCTTCATTTCTTCTTGGTGGTTCTATAATTGTCTCTGCTATCATTGTCTGCTTTCATTGTCTCTTTGCTAATCTGCTCTGCTATCATTGTCTCTTTGCTAATCAGATGATCTTATTATTATTCTTTACATATTTATCTCCTTTACTAAACTTTGAAATTTTTAAAAGAATCACTGCCCTTATATATCTTTATATGGTTGATATTTCATGCAATACCTGGGAAATTATGGGTGCTAAGTAAATGAATAATTATAGATACAGATGTGGAGATTTAGCTAAAGGGAAGCTATAGGCAGTAGGTGCTGAAACTCCCGGGATGGACAATCTTTTCTAGATTATGCCAAGAGAGGAAACAAGATTTCATTTGCTTCCTTTGGTTATACCTGGGGATAATTTCATTGAACTGGAGAACAATTTATGAGTACACTACCTGCTCATATATTCTGATTTCATGAAAACCAACATTTCAGGGGTGCCTGGGAGAAAAATCAAGGCATAGTGGTATCAAAGAAGAGAAGAAAGCATTTTAAGAATGATAACATTCTTAACATTTTGTAATAGCAATAAAAGTTCAAGAATGATTTCAGGGTCCTGAGATCCAGCCCCACATCAGGGCATCAGCCTCTCCACTCAGTGGGGATTCTGCTTGAGAGTCTGTCTCCTGCTCCCTCTGCCCCTTCCCCCCCAGTGCGTGCATGTGTGTGCTCTATCTCTCTGTCAAACAAATAAATAAAAATCTTAAAATAGAAAGGAACAAAACCAGCATTTCAACCCATAACTTTACACACCAAATTGCCTGTGAGTTCTTTATGTGTCATATCTTTTTAAAAACTAATTTTGCTTTAAGGTCATTGTAGAAAATCATCACTTTGGGGCGAATGTGCTTAGGGTTTAGAAAATAATCTGGTAGAGTGAGAACCTACAGGTTTTTGTGTTGGTAAACTTTGGAGGGAGGGAAATTCTGGTTCATTCATTAACCTTTCATTCTTTAATGCTAAGCCTCCTGTATATAATAGTAAAAAAGTGTTTATAGTCCTTGATCTCTAGACGTATAACTTTTTATGGGAAATGCTAGTAATCAACGAATAATGAAATTAGGGTAATCAACTATATATTGTAATGAAATAAATGAATGAACTTCTGTGAGCGAAAGAAAAAGTGGAAAAGAGTCATCCATGACATAAGTTGATGGTTTACAACTTCAGGAAGGGAAATGTATGCAAAGCCTGAGTGACCTGATCAGACTGGTCAAGGAGAACTGATGTGTTGGAGGTGAGTGTTGAAGGGGTAGAGGCAACCGACAGACACAATAGGGAGAGAGGAGAATCAAGGTGCCTCGACTTGCATTGAGACATGGAAAGAAAGCCTGTTACTAAATATGTAAATGTGAAAGTCTTTTACTTTACATGATTTTAAATCCTTGGAAACAAATCTGATAATTAAGTGAGAGAGTATAGATAAAATCAGAAGGCTTATGACAAGAGTCTAGGAATTCCAATATTTAGAATTTGGACCAAAGGAAGGATATAGTACATAGCTTAAAGAAAAATCAAGGCATAGTTGTGTCAGAGAAGAGAAGAAAGCATTTTAAGATAACATTTTTAGCATTTTGGAATGGCAATGAAAGTTCAAGAATAAGGGCAAATGAGAAAGGCCCAGGATTTTACAAGACGTTTCTGGTTACATTGGTAAGAGTAGAATCAAGTGGTAAGAGGGGAAGTTGTATTAGAGTAACATGGATAAATAGCAGCATCAGGGAAAATTAAATATAAAGGCAATGTTTTCTAACTTTTTAGGTATTAAGAGAAGAACAAGGTTGTGTTTTTTGGAAGAGGATTTAAAGTAAAAATGGACTTTTTAAATGTAGGAGAAATTGGACACTGGCTATGGGTTGATGGAAAGGAAAGGATGGAGATGTAAGTGTTGATGATTGAGGAGAGAAGTAAAAACAAACTAAGCCCCTGAGAAGGGGGAGACCATTTGAAGCAGGTCTAGAAGAGTCTTTGATAGAAACAGAGGCATTTCCTCTACCAGAAAGGAAAAAACAAAAGAGAAAGAGGTTGCAGAAATGTGGAAATTGATAGAAAGATTGAAGGTACTCTAATTTGACAGTTTCTACTTTTTCAACAAAGTATGATGTAAATGGCCTGCTAAAAGAGAGTTCTTGAGAAGATGTAAGATTAATTTTATATGAGCTTCAATTAATTTATTTGTTAAACACTGAGTGGTAATATTAATTGCCTCTCAAAAATTGGGACTACAAAATAGGACATATATAAATTCATGTCAAGTAAACTATTTGCCACATACATGTATTTCCCTGTCCTCCCCAGCCATCAGATAGATATCATGACCAGGTTTCTGTTGAGTGACCAGGTTTCCATTGAGTTGCCTTGAAATCCATAGAATGTTTATGTCATCTTAACATCTAGACTTTATTAATGGGGAAATTCTGAAACAGGCTAAATTATTTACCCTTAAAATTTACAGTAAACTTCAGATGAGCTAGAAAACCATTGAACATTTGGCAATCGTTTAATCTCTTTATTTCTCTATTGAATAATGCCAATAACAAAGCTTAACTGAGTTAAATTTACAGTAGATAATGGAAAATGATGCAATCTATTAAGATATACTTGGTATCACCAGATTCATGTAGATTATGCATTTAATAGTGGAACAAAGAAAAGTTACATATATATTTTTTCCCCAAAAGTCTTTAAGTAGTGAAAAAGAATGCCACAAGTAGAATTGAAGGCTCCCGATCTCCAATACAACATGTTTCATCACAAACATTGCCTTCTAAATTTCCAGTTAGGTTTTGGGGAGTAAGGGAGATGCAAAGTTGCAAGATGTTTTCCATTGAAAACTATTGGCATGCAAATAATCTCTCTGACATATAGCCAAAAAACTATTGGAATTATTGCCTGGGTTATTTTGTTGATGTTACCTATTTATTAAACAATTATGTCAGCCCATCAATCACCACTTATTAATGATAGGGAAAAGTAGAAAAGGAAGTTGCTTCCTTACATTTTATATACCTTTGATGTTTAAAATTAAACTACTATTATACAGAACGTTGTTTTAAAGTATATTTTATATCTTGAATGATGTGTTTTCTTTAATTATGATGGTTTAGGTATAATTTTCTGGATCTTCTTGAACATATGCAAAAAATAATCATTTTTCTTCTCACAATAAAATCAAAAGGAAATACATCACCTGTTCTTGCAATCAGAGCTCAATTTCTAAATTGCCACAATGAATTTCCAAAAATATTTCAGTCATAAAGATGATCAAAAGAAGTTTCTAAACCAAAAGGTCAAATTGATTCAGATGTCAGACTGGATAAAGGCTGATGAAAGTGAGGGGCACCTGGGTGACTCAGTTAAGTGTCTGCCTTTGGCTTGGGCCAAAGGGTCCCGGATCCAGCCCAGCATCAGGCTCCCTGCTCAGGGGGGAGTCTGCTTCTCCCCCTCCCTCTGCCACTCCTCCTGCTTGTGCTCTCTCTCTCTCTCTCAAATAAATAAATAAAATCTTTTTTAAAAAGGCTGATAAAAGTGAGAGTACAAAGATGATATGGGATTGTATTTTTAGAACTGATAGAATAAGTTCCCCTCCAATAGGACTACTAATATTGAACTTTTAAAGTTAATTTTAAGAAATGACTTTAGTACTCTGTAAGCTGTTTGAGAAGCTAGGGGCACAGGTGGTGGTGCTTGCAGTCAGGAATGTTGCACTTCCTTTGGTTAGCATATGAAATTTCCTGCTCATATTTTTATGCAAAGAACAGGGTTTGACCTAACAATCAGTGCAAAAAAAAAAATCCATTAACATTAGTAGCATCAATAGACAATATATTTTGAATTTTATCGATTAGTTCTTTTATTTTATTATTTACAGTATTTTAATTTTTCTAAATGTGTAAGTACAAGCATTTAGATATTTGGGGTGTGTGTGTGTGTGTGTGTGTGTGTGTATACACATATATATTTGATCATATGCCTACACCCATACAGGAACCTGGTGTCTGTGAAACATCAGTTCTTGGGGAGCCTGTGTGGCTCAGTCGGTTAAATGCCTGCCTGCAGCTCAGGTCATGATCCCAGAGTCCTGGAATCATGTCCCATGTTGAGGACTACCTGCTCAGCAGGGAGTCTGCTCCTCCCTCTCTCTCTCTGCCCCCCGCCATGCTCTGTTCTCTCTTGCTCACTCTCAAATAAATAAATAAAATCTTAAAAAAAAACCAAACACATCAGTTCTCAATTTAATTTTTCCTGTATTCCATTTTTACAGGCTGTTCTAATATTCCTACTCAAGTAACACCTACATTTTTTTTGTGACAAAAAAATCTATGAACAATAATTTCAGTTGGTAAAATGGCATGGAACTTGAGGTATTCTATTGACCTTCCTTGAAATAACATTCTGTATATCTGCAGTTCTGCATCCTCAAATCTTCTGAATGAAACCCCAGTCCTGTTTACAATGCAACGTGTTAACTTATTGCAAAATGTGAAGCACATATCAGGAAGAACATACCTTACTGTCATTGGATTTGTAACATCACCTTTTTTTTTTTCTGGGCTAGCCATATGCTGCTGAGAGAACATGAGCTTTGGGGATATGTAGAATTATATTTGATTAAGGTTTTTCTGCTAACAAGCTGTGTGACCCTAACCCCATGGGATACTCTGTAATTCTTAAATGATAAGATGAAAATATTAACAAACTTGATTCCAGAATCCACATGAGGATTAAGATGGTGTACATTGTGTTTAATCAAGTATCTATTCCATGACTTAGCATTCTTATCTTTTAAAGTAAAAACTTAGTTTTACCTTTCTTCTATTGAACTGCAAACATGGGTGAGTTAACATAACGAGAACATTTGAAATAAAGGATTGATCCATTTTCTTTGGAACTTGAACATGTTAGAATCTGTACAATTTTGCCTCAGTCAAAAAGTTTCTTTGGTTTTTGTTTTTTTTACCTTCCTGGTGGTTGGTATAAGTAATTGCTTTCTATGCCCTGCACCTGGCATTCACTCAAACAGAAAATGATCCTTGGAAATGCACAAAGATTATGACCAAGCAACCTGGTCCAAATGAGTTGGGAAGGTGCCCAAAATGTTCTTTATTCCCAGGACTGGGTTTTTCTGCCAGTGAATGTCACAGATTAATGCTACAACTGAATAGCCCTGTAGTTTCTGTGGAGCTATTGAGTAATGTAGGTTCCCTGAGACCTGTGAATTCTTAAAACCAGCGTGGCAGATTTTGCACTGGTTAGGGAACCAGTAAGTTCAAAAACTAAAAAAACCAAAAAAACAAAACAAAACAAAACAAACAAACAAGCAAAAGAATTGTTTTGTTGAAGACAATAACTCTTGTTATACTCTATGTTTACAGAATTTAGAACCTGCAAGTGCTTTACAGCCTATTCTGGTGTTCTAGACAAGAAAGCAATAGAGTTAAAGGCCTGATGACTTGGCTGAAAATTATGAAGCTAACTCGACCAGGTTTTGGTCAGTGGGCAGGTGTCCCTGTTACCTAATTGTCTTGCCACGCCTTTCACTGTGGGAAAAAATTCATACTTTTGCTAATTTCTGGGGATTTACCTTCTCAAGAGAGCGTATGAAGGTATGATTAGTACAGGTAGACCCCCAAATGAAGGATAACTTATTGAAAAATCTTTATATTTGGAGGGGTTGGAAGTCTGAATAAAGCATCTTTTTGAGCAATGATATATTTAATGTCATTGCAGCATTCCCTGGAGAAATTTCAGTGTTCTCTCTGATTCATAACTGATATATAGTGCTACTAATATATGTCACTACAAATGCTTATAAGCCTAGACATTATTTTTAACAATATATCTACAAAAGCACATAAGGGGACCATTAGACATATGTTTTCCAATTTTGCCTTGTCAGAATCTTTCACAATAATCAAAACTATAAATGAGGCATCTCACTGTTTTCATCTATTGATAGTTCTATAATAAACAAGACCTCAAACCTAGTTTTGGGAAAATTTTTTTTTGTCAAGTAACTCAGTTTATAAGCCATTTCCTTAATCCTCTGATATTTAGCATCTGAACAAAGGACTCTGTCTAAGGTCCTTTCTAATAAGTCGGTTCTTTATACAGGGAGAAATAATATCATAAGAGTATCTGATATTTTATGGTACGCTATTAGTTGTACATGGCGTGAAGCCAACTCACTGTTTTAAATGAGACTGTATTAACTCATTAATTGGGGGCCCAGAGATGGCTTAGGTATCAGTTTGAGGCTTGATGCAGAATGCAAAAGGACTCACCAGAATGTTGTTCTCAAATCTGTGCCTTTTCTCTCTCTGTTTCCTTCGTTCTCTTTCTTTCTCCCTGTGATGCAATATTGACCTCATTCTTGACTCCAGGAGGGTCTCTTTGGAAGTTTTAAGAATGAAATAGTTCTTGGCTTCATAATTTTATACTTCTAAGGCAATTGGAAAGAGCTAGTATATTTCATCATATTCTTAATAAATAATAGTAAATAAAATGGCATGCCTTCTGTTTGCAGAAACTTATTTGTCTAACACATTAAATCATTATGGCCAATATGGCCACTCTGGAGCTGGGAGGAGGGAATTCAGTTCTGTCTGAACCTTACAGTTTGCAAATTTAGTACTATTGAGAAGGGGAACAAGAAATTCTGTGTTGAAAAGCAATCAAGAGACAATCTTGAAACTTCTTTATTTCAATTCAAAATAACCATGCAGAGTGTGTGTTTCTAGTTTTTTAGGCAAATATACAATGAGACAATTTAAAATGTTTCACATTTTACTAAGCATAGCATTTAGTGAAGCAGATAATATGGTACAATTTTCACCAGAAATGATAGAATTTTATAGTATCAGCTTTCATAGTAAAAGAAGATGACAATGATAAAATTCAGTCATTATTTAATCAGGATTGACTGAAGAGAAAAATGCTGTATCAACTCATTTTGTAGACCTATACACAGATGTCATTGTCCTTTGAAATGTGTAGCTATCTGTAAAATTATACTTAATATTTGCTTCTCTTGATATATTTGCTGAAAAACAATTCTTAAAGCAGAGAACTTTTCTAAATAGCTACTACTTTTCAAAAACCTTTAGCTGTGGCAGCCTTTTTGAACTTGTATTTTAAAGGTATCCTTGAAAACCTTTGGACAGAGAACCAAATGATTGTGCATAATGATATGAATTTGCATACTCCAGGCTTTTTAGAAATGTCATATTTTATGTTTTTATTAGTCTGACAAGTAAGAATATTTGAGGTTTAAGTAGTTGAACCGTAAGGTTATCTTGAAACTTGAGAGAAAGAAGCATAGTAAGAACGTGTACTAACTTAAATATGAGAATTAGCAGTTCAGCGTTTCTTTATTTTAAAAAAATTATGCTAGCAGTAAATCAAAGATGAAAATATAATAACCACAACATATAAGGCACATACGTACTTTACTAATCTACTAACTTTGGTCTTGATATACACACATATAAGAATCCTCTCAATAGGACTGAAACATAGTCATTATTGCCCTATTTTACAGATCAGGAAGCTGATAAATGACAAAAAATTTAAGTAACTTCCATAAAAATGTGCCATGATCTGAATGTTTGTGCACTCCCCATATTCATATCTGAAATCCTAAGCCCCAAAATGATGGTATTAGAGAGGTGAGGACTTTGGAAAGTGCTTAGGTCACATGGGCAGAGCCCTCCTGAGGGGGATTAGTGTCCTTGTAAAAGAGACCTAAGAGAGCTCCCTTACCTCTTTCACTAATGTGAGGACACAGTGAGAAATTGGTCATCCGCAACTCTGAAGATGGCCTTCACCAGAACCAAACCATGCTGACACCCTGATAATAGACTTTCAGCCTCCAGAGTTGTGAGAAATAAATTTCTGCTGTTGATAAGTTCCCAATTTAGGGTACTTTGTTATAACATTCTGAACAGACTAAGATAAAATATCAGGGTTAAAATACGAGAGCCCCCAAAGGAGCAGCCTGGCATAGTATTGGAGAACACAGATTTTTGAGGGCAATTCCCAGGGTTTGAATTCAGATTCTGGCACTTACTCGCTGTGTGATTTTAGGATATTGTTTCTGTTTCCCCAACTGCAAAATAATAATAATCATAGCTAAGTTATAGAGTTTTTCTGAAGATTAATCAGGTAAATACAGGTATTGTACCTAGTAAAATTCCCTACCCATTTTAAGAGAAATGTGAGTATTTCTTTTTGTTAGGAATCCCAGACTGTTTTCATGTTACCACACTGCCAGCAAAGTTGTAGTTTTGATAGGGTTGCTGTAAAACATAGGTATGATGTAATAACCTTTCGCAAATCCACTTGCTTATCAAACTAGGTTTTGTTGTTGTGTCATTTAATTACATGATAATGTGTGAGGAGAGCACCAAATACAAGGATAAATGTTAGAATATCTTCTTAGAGCATTAATTTTACTTTTAAAAGATGCACTATTTGTAATGTAAAATTCACACATTTTAAAAGATGTAATACAAAGCAACCAATAAAGTTCTAGTTTTTAATAAGCTTCTCTGGGTTCTGACTTAACTTTTCTGGGAAATTGATTAATTTTCCTATTATTTTATGGAAAATCAGACTAAAATTTTGGATAAACACTAATCTATGTCATCTTTGAGATAGAGCACAGATTAATATATACCAATTTGCCCTTATATTTACTTGTTGAGCTTTGATCTGATCTATTATCAGAATTCTGAGTGGTGCCGAAATGCCTCCCAAGACACTGAAATCTGTAGTGAAAACACTGAATGATAATCCAATTTGTAACCATAGAATCTATTATTATGACACTTTCCTTTGATGAGTTTATACTCATACATGGTAACATATGATATAGATAACTTGCCTCTTAAAAGGTGGTATATTCACTGCAATTGAACTCAAAGACAAAATATATATGTAAGAACTAATGGAACTTTCAGTAGGAGGAATGTGGTATGTTTAAAACTATAAAATTTTTATTCTAAATTTAGAATATATTTTTTATAAATATGGAACAAATAAGTAATACATTTTTGAATTTCAAAAGCCTACTTGTGTTTTCTGTTTTTGAAAACAGAAACTTGTATATTTTTTCGTATTTTCACGAATATGTAGTGTGTGTTAAATCAGAAAACAAAAACTTAATGGGCATTTTTAGAAACTACATTTTCCCTTTGATTTATCTGAAAACAACATAAGTTAATTTTTTGCTATTTACCCATTATTATCAAATACCCCCAAAACCAAATTTAATTTCCAATTTTCCCTTTTTTAAGTCTATATTAATAATTTTGAGGAAGTAGGTAAATAGAAAGTGATAGAAAGTTCTGTACTAAAAAGGAGTCCATATTCTATCTGTCAGAATTACATGCATAGACTTTTTCATAGATAAGAGAGTCAACTTTAATCTCTATCTTACAGATAAAAGTAAGATGGAAATAAGTAAGATAAATGATATTAGATGGAATGTGAGATAGATTCTTTAAACTTTATATTCAATCATAACAGAACCCATTGTTCCTAGAGTGCCATCTTCTATCATTTCCAATCAGAACTTAGAGATGTCCAGGAAACACCTGTTATTCAGAGAGTGATAAAGCAACAGAAAGGGTGTGATTCATTTTTTAATGTAGTTTTACTGAATAGATTTTGAAACATGCCTTCAGCAATATTTATGTTAGGATGTGTTGCTCTTATCAATGATAATATCATAACATATTATTCTTTGTGGCTTTCTGAAAATCATGCTTTTTTATTACTAAAATCAAGGAACAGTACTTCTTTACTTTCCAGGAAACATGCAGATTGTGTTTGAATAATGAGCTTTAAAACTCTATTTTTATATTTGAGTTGCCAAGGATAAACCAAAACCAGACAAAGACATTATCAGAAAAGAAAACTATAGGCCAATATTGCTGATGAATATAGATAAAAAATTCTCAACACTATTCTAGTGAACTGAATTCAACAGCACATTAAAAGGATCATACACTATAATCAAGTAGGATTTGTCCCTGGGACGCAAGGATAGTTCAACATATGCAAAACAATAAACATGGTACATCACATTAATAAAAAAGAAGGATAAAAATCATACGTTCATCCCAATAGACGATGAAAAAGCATTTGAAAAAAATCACCATTCTTTCATGATGAAAGCTCTCAACGTATTTGGTATAGAAGGAATATAACTCAACATAATGAAGGACATTTATGACAAACTCACAGCTAAATAATATCATACTTAATGGTGAAAAGTTGTAAGTCTTTCCTATAAAGTCAGGAACAAGACAAGAGTGCCCACTATTGCCACTCCTATTCATAATAATACTGAAAAGCCTAGCCAGAGCATTAGACAAGAAAAATAAATAAAAGGCATCCAAATATGAAAGGAAGAAGTAAAATTATCTTTGATTGCATATGACGTGATTTTTTAAAATATTTTATTTAATATTTATTTATTTATGAAAGGAGAGAGAGAAAGTGTGTGAGCAGGGGAGAGGGGCAGAGGGAGAGGGAGAGAATCTCAAGCACACTCTGTACTAAGTGCTGATCTCAACACGGGGCTTGATTTCAGGACCCTGAGATCATGACCCAAACCAAAACCAAGAGTCAGATGCTTAACTGACTGAGCCACCTAGGCACCTCATGATTTTTTATATGGTAAACCATAAAGACATAATAAAAAAAATGTTAGAGCTAAGAAATGAATTCAGTAAAGTTACAAAATACAAAAATCAGTTGCATTTCTATATATTAAACCATCTGAAAATATAGAAAATCCCCTTGATAATAGCATCAAAAAAACGTGATATCTATGAAGGCCAATGTGATGAGAGCAAAAAGTTGATGGAAGGATAATTGCTTGGACATAAGATCAGAGGTCAAGTACAAAAGATCTAGTGTAGTGGTTTTTAACCTTTCTTGTCAATTAGAATCACCTGGGGAGAGATGGATAGATGGATGGATAGATAGTTAATTCAATATAGATGGTGAATATATCTGTCCATCCATACATACATCTAACCATCCTTCCATCCATCCATCTTTCAAAGTCTACCTCTTATTGTACATATTTTTGTATAATTGATTTTATTGATGGCACTTGGCCATTTTTATATTTTGAAATAGTGATTGGTTGTAGTGAAATTGAAGAGAATCATTTAGAACTTATAGCAAAGAATAATTTCTGACAAATTGGAATGTTTAAATGAAAGAGAGACGCTCTCATTTCTCAAGAATAACTTAAGTTTTGGCCAGAGTAACTTAAAGGATCAAGTTGCTATTTGCTGAATTGGGAAACATCATAAAAAAGCAGATTTGTGGTGAGGATTTGAATAACTAACTTTTTTCTTTATATCTACAGAGGTGTACTATATGTTCTATTGAAACATATTTTTTTCCTCTCTAGGATCACCCTCTTTTCTACCAAAGATAATCACAATAAGAATAATTTGTTAACAAAATAAGTAAATTTCATTAAACCTGGCATGATTATTTTTTTTAAAGATTTTATTTATTTATTTGACAGAGATAGCCAGCGAGAGAGGGAACACAAGCAGGGGGAGTGGGAGAGGAAGAAGCAGGCTCATAGCGGAGGAGCCTGATGTGGGGCTCGATCCCATAAGGCCGGGATCACGCCCTGAGCCGAAGGCAGACGCTTAACCCCTGTGCCACCCAGGCGCCCCTAAACCTGGCATGATTATTTATATAAGTGCAGCAAAGAACAGAAATCAAACATATATGTTCTTTTTAAGTCTGCTTTGCTGAGACTTTTCATAAGGAATCTCATTTGGACATTTAAAACCCTCTTGAGTCTAGGAAGCCAAGACAAGGGCTCCCCATCAGAATTCTCCCGTAATGCTCATAGATTTGTGTAAATTCTTCTCTTTTCGAAGTCACCAAGATACTCTCAGTATCCTGTACCTGCCAGGAAGTGACTTTCTTACTCACTGGGCAAGGCTGATGGGAAAACTATAAGCAAGGTACCAGGAGGTATTTCCTAGGGGCTTAATTGTTTCCATAGAGTCAACCTCAATTCCATAAAACTGGCTGGTCATATTTGATTCTATGCACATCACTCACAAATATGATATTCCAGTCAAAACCTTGGCACTATAACCAGTGCTTCCAATTGTGTTCTCTTAAAAAGGGAACATATCTTTATTGAACTTAATGTAAATAACTGTATCACTATAGAAATAAGAATATTCAGTGTGAGTTTGCAAATTCTGTAGAGATCAGGTAGGGAGAAAATGTAATTGTTTAAATTCTGGTTACAAAGATATAACTTACCAAATCACTGCAAGTTGTAGAAAAGAGAAAAAATTTTCTTTACATCTGGAAATACAAAGCATTAAAAAAACAGCAATGTTTTAAGCAAAAAGACATCCTCGTGAATTCATTCAGTCCTATCTAATTAGTTCTTGTTGATCTTCATCTATTGTTAGCAGTTTTATGAATCCGTAAGTGTCTCTGTTAGAGTTCTGTAAATTCTTCCCCACGTCAGCGACGTCATCTGAAAGTTATCAGAAACCTGCTCTTGTCAGAGTCCTTTCAATGCACCGCCTAAGAGGAAACACTTTTGCAGGAGCATCAGAGTAAAACAGTAACTGTTTTTTGCCAACATCTTCCAGTCTTTCAGGATCTCATCTGCAGGCGCTGGAGCAAGCAGACTCTTAACAGGTCCCATCATGGGTCGCCAAACTTTTGTGAGCTCAGGCAGCACAGCCAGCACAAAATCTTCACATTCCAATTTTCTTTTTCTTACTTGTTGGTTTTGTCAAAGTTCCATGGTTTCCCAATATGCCAGCAGCATGTTTGTTTTTCATTTGCTTGTGGCTTCTAATGCCACAGATGTGGTCGGGTAGCCTTGAATAACTATCTTATGTATCACTGCTATCTCTGTCAGAGTAGCAATTTTCTTTAAACACAGCTAATATTAAATAAGAACTTAAATGTCATAATGATGCTAGAGATGAGGGTGAAGAAGATGAAATGTAGTAGTTTTTGCTTTAAATTTTTACTTGCATTCTGTATTTGTGGTCCATGCTATGACTCAAAGTATAATAGTAGACCTATTCTACTCTCTCTTTTGGTCCATCTTTAGAAGTCTATTTTTAGAACTTAGAGTTGAAACTTTTATTGTCTCTTTTCTCTTTGAAGCCACTATTCATTAATCTTCCTCCAATGCAAAATGATTTATGCTCCAAATCTATATAAACAGGGATTATGACTATGAGACCTAGAGGGTGTGGGGTAAAGGAGAAAGGCCATGAGAGTGAGAGAAAAGAACTACACAAAAAAATCATTGTATACTTTGGGAAGATAATACAAATATCCATGAAAAGATGGAAATAGTAGAAATATCTAGACAATAATGGTAATCTGTTTCTTATAAATGTATGAGGAGAAATATACAGACAAATCTTAGAAAATACTGGATTCGCTGAATATAAATAGGTAAATTTTATAGTTCACTGCACTCTGTTGAATTTTAATGAACTCTTCTAAGCCTTGTTACATGAACTTGTAAAGTCCTTCTTCCCCCATTGATTTAGTTCTAAATAAATAAAAGTTTTTTTTCATAGGATGTCATAATTTCATCATTAGAGAGTGACAACAGCAAAATATCAGAATAGGAGTTTTCTACTATCTTCCCCCCAAAGAACACCAATTTTGACAATCACCCATTGACAAGAGTGTCTTTTTGGAAGTCGGGAAGTTCCAACACATGGCTGGAGAAAAAAAATCTGAGGCTGGACACATTTAAGAAGGTAGGAGGAAGAGTTTCACGTTACCTTCATCGCTCCTCCCAGGTGGCACGGCTCAGTGCCAGGGGACACCTCACCCTACCATTTCTCCCATGGGCAAAAATGAGGGTACATATGTGAGCTACCTATTTCCTCAGCTGTGCAGGAAGCTACCCACAAGACCCACTTCTGTTCTCACCCCATCTAGAATATTAAGGTTCTGTAAGATTAGGGGATGGGGGAGGGCTGGAAGAATAGTAGTCAGTGCTTTTGGAGGGCATCTAGCACATTTAAATTCTAAAATGTTCACAGATTGCATTAGTAAGAACACCCATGAGGTGCGTGGGTTGATATAGTTGGTTAAGCATCTGACTCTTGATTTCGGCTCATGTTGTGATTTCAGGGTCATGAGATCCGTGTTGAGCTCTGCACTCAGCGTAAAAGCTGCTTGGGATTCTCTCTCCCTCTTCCTTGGCCCTACTCCCCCTCACCCCCGCTCCAGCTCTCTAAAATAAATAAATCTTAAGGGGAAAAAAAAGAATACCCGCAAGTCATTGGGGATACCTCACTGGCAGATCCCCTCACCTGGTCCATGGGCACCCCCAGTACTCTTCACATTTGAACCACACACATCTCCAACCCTTTGTGCATGATCCCAGGGCAGTGAGGGCAAGCCTTTGCAGATAGCTAGTGAACATATGCAGAGAGCTGCCCCATACCGCAGGAATAGTTAAAGCAATCTTGAGTAAGAAGCAATGCTGGATGTTTCACACTTGCTGATTTCAAACTATATTATAAGGCTGTATTATTCAAATGGCAACAAGTAGATGAAAAGGTGGTCAACATTTCTAGTTATCAGGGAGATGGAAATCAAAACCACAATGTAGTACAATGTAGTTACAATGTCTGCTATCAAAAAGACAAGAGAGAACTCAGGCTGGGGAGGATGCGGGGATAAGGGAACCCTTGCACACCTTTGGTGGGAATGTAAATTAGGGTGGCCACGTGGATAATGGAATGGAGATTTCTCAAATAATTAAAAATAGATCTACCATATGATCCAGAAATCCCACTTCTAGGTATATATCCAAAGGAATGGAAATCACTGTCTTAAAGAGATGTCTGAACTCCCATGTTCATTGCAGTGTCTGTTGACAGATATGGGTAAAAAAAATATGTGAGCTATATTTATATGGAATACTATTCAACTATGAGGATTCAGGAAATCCTGCCATTTGCAACAATTTGGTGAACCTAAAGGACATTACGCTATGTGAAATTTGCTGGACAGAGAAAAACAAAACTGTATTATCATTCATATACAAAATTTTAAAAAAGTTGAATTCATAGAAACAGAGTAGAATGTTATTTACCAGAATTATGGGGTGGAATGGATGAGGAGATGCTGATCAAAGTGTACAAACAAACCTTCAGTTATAAGAAGAATAAATTCTGGATATCTAATGTACAGCAAGATGACTATAGTTAATAATATTGTACTATGTACTTAAAATTTCCTACATTGTACACTTAAGACATATGCAGTTTATCAATTATACCTCAATAAAGCTGAAAAAATCCTTCATCATTAATTTTATTGCCATATTTGATCATGAGAAATAATATCATAGATTCTATTTCTGTATTAAATTTATGAAATAAAGAGCAGTGCCATGCAATAATATTTAAAATGAAATTTTTATTTTATTTTTATTTTTTTAGAGATTTTATTTATTTGGGAGAGAGTGCACACACAAGCCGGCAGGGGTCGGGGGGAGAGGGTGAGGGAGAAGCAGACTCCCTGCTGAGCAGAGAGCCCAACATTTGGCTTGATTCCAGGTTCCTGAGATCATAACCTGAGCCTAAGGCAGATGCTTAACCGACTGAGCCACCCAGGCATCCTAAAATGAAATTTGTAATTGAAACATAGAACAGCAACAAAAAGCAATTGCCATTTACTAAATAAAAATCTATTTCAGTGATAAAATAATGGTATAAAGAGTGTTACTAACTTCATTTACTAGAAGAGAAAAATCTACTTTGTCCTAAGAATATCATATTCAGCAGCCTAACAAATGAGGAACTTCTAGAATGGTAAGACTCATGAAACATATACAAACAAATACTACTTACTATTCAATCTTTTCATAGTCCTTTTTGATTATTTTCTTGTTAAGTCTATAAAACTAGCTGATTAGAAACAATTTCTAGGTATCAGGACTAAAGGAAAAAGACAAGGACAGAACAATTTAGAATAAAGTAAACTCTATTTTCCGTGCTCCATTTTTAAGATGTGACAATCTTGTGTAAAATGATATTCTTCATTTTTTACTGAAAATTGCTTCCTTTCATACTTCTTTATTAAAGTCGTCTCACTCTTGGTTTCTAAATCTCAAGTGATTTTGAGAGTTACCTGTCTTATATTATGTTAAAGTTATTGCCTTAATTATGTCAACTATTTCTTTGTAAATTTTATAAAAATCTGGCTCTTTTCCCATTGTTATTGACATGTTCTTAATTCAGTTTTTACCATTTCTTTCCTATAGAACTTCAGTAATATCTAACTGATCTCTCTTTTCTTCTTCCTTTTTTTCCTTTCTTCCATTAAGAAAACCTCAATAAAGTTAAATGCAGAGAAATGTTCATCTTCTATGTAAGATAATCTTAAAAAGGGTAAATTAATATGTCTGACCGCAAATTATGGGCAGGCTAAATGTTGGCTTATACTTTCTTATGACATGGAGAAGATAAAACATGAAGCTCTATACCAAAGTAGGATGAAATGTACCCAGGAGAACAACAGTCATTTAGGAAATGACCACTCCTGGTTTCTCCCAGAAATCCATGATACTTTTTGCCATCCAGGCATATGAAAGGATTGTAAATTCACAGGCTAATGCGAAGATCCCTTTTGAGAGCTCATCAATATGAATTGCCTGTAATCACTAATTTCTGATTGTTTAGTTCTTCCTTAAATGAAATAAAAAAAACAGCATATCTTTCAATTAAGAAGTAGAGTAGCATTGCCCCAGAAATTTCTGGGCCAGAATGTTACTCTCTGTTGTTTTAACAAGGCCCATGATGAGATTTAGCCCAACTGTTGAAGTGAATGCAGTGACAAATAACTTCTAGAAACTGAGGAGGAAGTGCCACGGTCTCTGAGTAATCCAGGCAGCCTCAAGCTTAAAATCAGAAGCAGTGATTCATCTCTTAGAAAATAAAACAAAATGCAATTTTGACTTTGAAGATTAATTATTCTTTTTTTAAAAAAAAACATTGGATTGCTGTTTCCTGATGTTGGTTTGTACTGCTAGTAATTCTGGAGCATGGAAAATATCCAGGGACTGGAATTCAAAACCTATCACAAGTGCCTATTTTGGCCATCTTGATCTGTTCCAAATGATCAGTTTGGCAGTCAATGAGAGAAATAACAGTGGCTGCTCTGCTACATTTTGGAAGAATTTTTATTTGAATTGACTATGCATTTAGAAATCCCATCCCATAGCAATTTTCACTATTTATTTTTCCTGACACATAATTTGTTTGTTTTTTCTGAGGGTAAGCATACCCTTAGAATATAATATACTGGCCTGGTAGTAAGAAATGAAAGAATTTATGGAGAGAGTATTAAAGTTGTTAAGTTAAAAAGGAATTTAACAACTTCTTGGAAGTCAGTATACCTCTTTAATTACTATTTATAGTTCCCTTATTAATTTGCATTTATTTATCCCTTTAAAAAATCCATTGACTTGGGAACGTGACTGCCTGAAAAGTGGTATCCATCCCTAATTATCTTGTGGAAGAAATAACAGGAACTGGATTTGGGGTAAAGCACACATGAAGGTCTTTTTAGGTCTTCTAGGTTGCTTCAAAGAAAACAAGAGAACAGGCAATATTTAATTTGATCCAAAAATACTGTGACAACTTTTCACTCCTTTTGACCCAATTTAGTAACTTAGGTGTTACCAACAGTTTCACCTCATTGCTTATAATCTGCATAATATAAATAAATTGTTACAAGAAAAACAAAAAATAACCTTATATAGCATAACTTTTGCCTGACTCATTCATTTCATAGCATACTATTAAAAGTGATCTTCTTACAGAAATAATATAGCAGTGAATAATGTTTCTATATAAAAGTACTATTATGATTAATGCATTATAGAAATATCTGGAAATTGGACAAGTGGAAGGAATAAATTCATGCTGTGTTATTGTATCCTAATGCATTCATGGATGCTAAAGAAATGGATGTAGATATTATCTAATCATATTTTCAAGAGAAATAGTACCTTTAAAAATTCGTTATGTATTCATATTTAAAAACTATATTTTTAGAGCAATTTTAGGTTTATAGCAAAATTGAAAAGGACAGAGTTCCCACATACCACTTGCCCCCAGACATGCATAGCTTGTGTATTATCAACATCCTTCACCAGAGTGGTGTACTTGTTAGAATTGATGAACCTACCTCGACACATCATAATCACTCAAAGTATAATTTACATTGCAGTCATTCTTGGTGGTATACATTTTATGGGTTTGGATAAATGTGTAATGTCACGTATCCACCATTATAGTATCATACAGAGTTGTTTCACCTCCCTAAAAGTTCTCTAGACTCTATCTTTTCATTTCTACCCCACACTCCCCCACTCTTGGTAAGCACTGATCTTTTTTAGCATCTCTATAGTTTTGCCTTTTCCAGAATATCATGTAGAGTAATACAGTAAATAACCTTTTCAGAATGGCTTCTTTCATTTAGTAACATGCATTTAAGTTTCTTTTATGTCTTTTTATTCATTTTATTAATCCATCTACCTACTGAAGGATGTTTGTGTTTGCTTCTAAGTTTTGGCAATTATGAATAAACCACCTATTAACTTCCATTTACAGGTTTCTATGTAGACATAAGGTATTAACACCTTTAGGTAAATATCAAGGAATATGATTGCTAGGTTATATGGTAAGAATATTTTTTGTTATATAAGAAACTGTCCAACTGTCTTGCACAGTGTCTGTACCACTTTGCATTCCCAGCAACAGTGAGTGAGCGTTCCGGTTGTTCCACATCACAGTGGCACCCAATGCTGTCAGTGTCCCAGATTTGGGCCCTTCTAATAGTTGTACAGTGCTATCTCATTTTAATTTGCTTTTCTCTGATAACATATGATGTGGAGCAAAGAGGCACACCTTGTCTTATTGTGTTTGCTTTATTGTCCCTTGCAGGTATTGCATTTTTTTACAAATTGAAGGTTTGTGGCAACCCTGCATTAAGCAAGCCTTTTTATGCCATTCTTCCAATAGCATTTGCTTTCTTTGTGTGTCTGTGTCACATTTTGGTAATTCTTACACTATTTCAATCCTTTTTCATTATTATTATATCTGTTATAGTGATATGTGATCAGTGTTCTTTGGTGTCACTAGTGCAATTGTTTTTGGGGAGCCATTGAACCATGCTCATATAAGATGGGAAACTTAACAGATAAAAGCCATATGTGTTCTGATGGCTCCACTGACACATGGTTCCTCACATTCCCTCTGCTCAGACCTCCTTGTTTCCTGAAATGCTTGAAATTAGGCCAATTAATAACCCTGAAATGCTTCTAACTGTTTAAGTGAAATGAAGACTCACACATCTCTCACTTAAGTCAAAAGCTAAAACTCATTAAGTTTACTGAGGAAGGCATGCAAAAAGCCAAGATAGGCTGAAAGCTAGGCCCCTTGTGCCAGTTGGCCAACCAGTGAACACACAAATAATAAGAAAGTAAAACAGCCTTACTGCTGATATGGAGAAACTTTTAGTGGTCTGGATAGAAGAGCAGGCCAGACATAACATTCCCTAATGCCAAAACTTCATCTGGAGCAAGATTCTATTTATTTCTACAAAGGCTGAGAGAAGTAAAAAGCTACAAAAGAAGAGTTTGAAGCTAGCAAATGTTGATTCATGAGGCTTAAGGAAAGAAGCCCGCTCCATAACATAAAAGTATAAGGTAGAGCAGCAGGTGTTGTTGTAGAAGCTAAAACAAGTTATCCAGAAAATCTAGCTAATAAAGGTGGCTACATTAAACATCTATTTTCAATGTAGATGAAACAGCCTGCAATCAGAAGAGGATGACATCTAGGACTTTCATAGCTAGAGAGGGGAATTGAATGTGTGGTTTCAAAGCTTCGAAGGATAGACTGACTTTCTTATTGGGGCTAATGCAGCTGGTAAATTGAAGTTGAAGACAGTGCTTACTTACCATGCCAAAAATCCTAGGGCCTTTAAGGACTTTGCAAAATCTACTCTACCTGTACTCTATAAATGGAAGAACAAAACCTGGATGATAGCACATCTGTTTAATTTACTGTTTACATTACTGAATAATTTAAGTCCATTGTTGAGAACTATTGGTCAGAAAAAAAAGATGCATTTGAAAATATTAATGCTCATTGGCAATCCATCTGGTCACTCAAGAGCCTTGATGGAGATGTACCAGATGAATGTCGTTTTCATGCCTGCTAACACAACATCCATTCTGCAGCCCATGGATCAAGGACTGATTTCATTTTTTTAAATCTTATTATTTAAGAAATTTTAAGAAATACATTTGTAAAGCTGTTGTGGTGTAGTGATTCCTCTGATGGATTTGGGCAAAGTAAATGGAAAACTTTTCGGAAAGGATTGACTATTCTAGATGCCATTAAGAACATTCTTGATTTATGAGAAGAGGTCAAAATATCAATGTGAATAGAAGTTTGAAAGAAGTTGATTCCAACCCTCATGGACGACATTGGGAGATACAAGATATTAGTGAAAGAAGTCATTGCAGATGTGGTGGAAATAGCAAGAGAACTAGAACTAGAAGTGGAACCAGGAGATGGGATGAATGGCTGCAATCTCATGATAAAACTTGAATGGATGTGAAGTTTCTTCATATGGAAGAGGGAAGAAGGTGGTATCTTGATATGGAAACTACTCCTAGTGAAGATGTGATGAAGATTGTGGAAACGACAACAAAGGATTTAGAATAATACATAAACTCAGTTGATAAAGCAGTGGCAGGGTTTAAGAGGACTGACTCCAATTTTGAAAGAAGTTCTAGTTTGGGCAAAATGCTGTCAAACAGCATCACATGCTACAGAGAAATACTTTGTGAAAGGAAGTATCAAATGATACAGGAGACTTCATTTTTGTCTTATTTTAAGAAATTGCCACAGCCACCCCAACCTCCAGCAGCCACTACGTAGGTCAGTCAGCATCTATCAATGTCAAGGCAAGACCCCACCAGCAAAAAGATTACAACTCACCAAAAGTTCAGGAAATGGTTAGCATTTTTTTACCAATAGAGTATTTTTATGGTATGTACACTTTTTAGGCATAATGCTCTTTCACACTGAATAGCCTACAGGATACTGTTAAACATAACTTGTATATGCACTGAGAAACCAAAAAATTCATTTGATTTACTTTATTGTGATATTCACTTTATTGCAATAGTCTGGAACTCAACCTGCAATATCTCTGAAGTATGCCCATATTTTTGTATGCTTATTTGCCATTTGTATATTTTCCTTATGAAGTTTCTGTTAAGGTCTTTGGCCAATTTTTTTTTAAGATTTTTTTTATTTGACAGAAACACAGCGAGAGAGGGAACACAAGCAGAGCGAGTGGGAGAGGGAGAAGGAGGCTTCCTTCCGAGCAGGGAGCCCGATGTGGGGCTCCATCCCAGGACCCTGGGATCACGACCTGAGCTGAAGGTAGATGCTTAATGACTGAGCCACCCAGGTGCCCCTTTTGGCCAATTTTTTAATCATTTTTTTCCATAGTGTTGAGCTTTAAGCGTTCTTTGTATATTTTGGATAATAGTCCTTTTTCAGATTTGCCTTTTGCACATGTTTATTCCCAGACTGTGCCTTGTCTTCTCATTCTTTGACATTGTCTTTAAGAGAACAGAAAATTTTTATATTAGTGAATTTCAGCTTACTAATTGTTTCTTTCATGAATAATGTCTCTGATGTTCTATCCAAAGTCATTACCATACCCAATATTATCTAGATTTTCTCCTATGTTATCTTTTAGGAGTTTTGAGTTTTATATTTTATATTTAAATCTGTGATACATTTTGAGCTAATTTTTGTGAAGGATGTCACTCTCTGTCTAGACTTGTATTTTTTTGCATATGTATGTCTCATTGTTCCAGCACCATTTGTTGAAGAGACTATCCTTGCTCCAATGTGTTGTTTTTACTTCTTTGTCAAAGATCAGTTTATATGAGTCTCTTCTTTAGTCCTCCATTCTGCTGCATTGATCTGTTTTTCCATTCCTTCACCAATACCACACTGTCTTGATTACTAGAGCTCTATAGTAAGTCTTGAAGTTGGGTAGCAGCATTCCTCCAACTTTGTTCATCTCCTTCAATATTATGTTCACTCTTATTGTTGTTTTTTGTTTTTTGTTTTTGTTTTTTGCCTCTCCATATAAACTTTAGAATCAGCTTGTTGATATCCACAAAGGATTCTGCTGGGATTTTGATCAGCATTGCAGTGAATCTATAGATCAAGTTGGGAAGAACTGACATCTTGACAATATTGAGTCTTCCTCTCTATGAACCTTGACTCTCCCCATTTATTTAGTTCTTCTTTGATTATGATCATCAGAATTCGTAATTTTCCTCATACTGATCTTGTACATATTTTGTTAGATTTATACCTATTTCATTTTAGGGGGTGCTAATATAAATAGAATTGTGTTTTGTGTTTTAAATTTCACTTATTTATTGCTGGTGTGTACTAAAACGATTGACTATTTTATATTGCTTGTATCCTACAAGCTTGCTTCCTTATCAGTACTAAGAGGGATTTTTTTTTAAACTTGACATATTTCACAAAGGAGTAAATCCAGATATTCAGCAAACGTCTGAAAAGGCGTTTGACATTAAAATTCATTATACAATTGAAATTAAAACCACTTCCCACATACCAGAATGGTAAATGGAAGAGAATGTGCCAAATATTAGCAAGGGTGAGGAATAAATGGAAACCTCTTGTTTGTGTTGAAAGTGTAAATTGCTAAAACTCCTTTGAAAAGCCTTTGTAAGTACCTTCTGTGAACATACACATTATGACCTATCAACTCCATTTTTAGATATATTCCAACAGCAATGTGTGCACATTTGCACCAAAAGATACAGGAATCAACATTCACAGTAGATATACAAATAATGACTCAAACTTGGAGATAATTCGTATGTCCTTCTCCAAAAAAAAATGATCTTGAATTAATTAAAATGAATTAATTATAATGAAGTATATGATAATAAAAGTCAAAATAAGAATTGCCTTTGTGCATGCAGTAGGTATTAACTAGAAAAGGGCTTGAGGTGTTTGTGGGTACTATAATAATCCATTTCCTGATCTGGGTTGTGGTTACAATATGTGTTCTCTCTGAAAAGACATTGAAATAACCACATATGGTTTATACACTTGTTTATTAGATATCATACAGTATAAAAGAAAAGTGTTCTTAAAAAATTATTGTTTTAAAATCTGATTTAGGGGCACCTGAGTGCCCCAATTGGTTAAGCATCTGACTCTTGGTTTTGGCTTAGCTCATGATCTCAGGGTCCTGGGATTGAGCCCTACATCAGTCTCTGTGCTCAGCAGGGAGTCTGAGGATTCTCTCCCTCTGCCCCTACTGCCCACTCACACACTCTTGCACTTTCGCTCTCTCAAATAAATAATCTTTTTTAATAACCTGATTTAAATATAAAATATGGACCTTGGGAGAGCATTCTGAACTCTAGACATAGATTAGGGGTCCTGAGCACATAGACAGAAATTGAAGCCTTGAAAAAAGTAAAATTCTCAGGGAGCATATGCAGAATGAAGAGATAAAAGCTAACACTTTATAATAAAGCATCGTTTAAAGAGCAGAAGGTAAAGCCAGTAAGAGGAGTAAGAAAGAGTAGTCAGGTTTAAGAAAAAACTAAGGAGCTTGTTAGTAACACAGACCAGGGAAGGGGAATTATCACCAGTGTCAAATGTGCAAAGAGGAACAGTTATTTAGATAATTAGCTTTTTTTTTTAAGATTTTTTATTTATTTATTCGACAGAGATAGAGACAGCCAGCGAGAGAGGGAACACAAGGGGGGAGTGGGAGAGGAAGAAGCAGGCTCATAGCGGAAGAGCCTGATGTGGGGCTCGATCCCATAACGCCGGAATCACGCCCTGAGCCGAAAGCAGACGCTTAACCGCTNAGCTTTAACCGCTGGCCACCCAGGCGCCCCTAGATAATTAGCTTTTGAATATAACAGCAAATACATTACTAGTGATCTTCATGAGAAGAATGTCACTGTAGGTTAGAGATGAAAGTCTTATTGCAATAAAGTGTGGTATAATTGGAAAAAGTAGACCCAATGACTACAGATGAACTATTCACAGTGTTTGTACACAAAACGAATGTTAAAGTTAGGACAGTATCAGAAGGAGATGTGTTTTCAAGGAACAAATTGCCGTTTTTACTAGCTATATAATATTGAGCAATTCACTTAACTTTTTTGAGGTTTAAAATCCTTATAAGCCAAAAAACACAATAAAACCTAAGTGAGTTTTTGAAATAATATGTGAGATGTAATTTTATAAAATACTTTGCAAATGTCACTTAAATGCTACATTAAATAGTAGAAAATAGAATATGATAGAACTATATTTTATGAGACTTTTTTAGGTATAAGAGTAAATTTGAAAACATATATTTGAATAACTTAGGAGGAGCTATATGATTGTGCGTTCTACTTAACTTCTGATTTTTACATTTTTCTTCTGCTATTTGCATCTGGGATTTAAACTAACTTTATGTTATTTTAAAAAGTAGATTAGTGCCGAATGGTAACAGAAATGTAAGTTAAGATGGGGCACCTGTATGGCTCAGTCGGTTGAGCATCTGACTCTGACTCTTGGTTTTGGCTCAGGTCATAATCCTCAGGGTCGTGGGATGGAGCTCTGCATCGGGCACTTTGCTCAGCATGGAGTCTGTTTGGGATTCTCTCCCTCTCCCTCTGCTCTCTTTTTTTCCTCAAATAAATAAATATAGTTTTAAAATAATTGTAAGTTAAGGGCAATGAGGTTCAAATCACATTAAGTAGCCAGGGGAGGAAAATAATGAAGTAAGTTGGTATTATCATGAAGACCTTTCTAGAGAATGCCTGATATTGCAGTATTATAGCAGGAGTAACATGAGCAAAGAAAACACAGACAGTGCTAATTTAGATAGCAGTAATCAGCTTTGTACTGTATTTCTCATGTGTTAAGAGAATAAACTGCATAATAAATTTATGCAACTGTTCATCACACAGCTGAGAATAAGGGGACCATCTGCACTGATTTCTTGATAAGAAAAAAGTCACCAATACGAATTCCTTTTGGCTTTTATCTTAATCACATTTTTATTTACATTGACTTTCCCAACAATAGATTTTTTGCCCCAGTGCAGAAGAGTATATAATCCCTGATGTAAGGTATATATGATTGTATGTATATTGAATATATATATTAATATATAGAGAATACATATCGTATATGTATATATACACACACATCTGGAGTCTCTATGAAAGTTGTATTCTTATCCAGTAGCCCAGTGACTGATTCTGCTCCTTCTTCCTATTTTATGATTCTGTATAATGCTGATGAATTCATGGTGACTGAAGCAACCAAATGTAACTGAACACCCAAAGGTAATAGATTTTATAATATGCCTTGGAAAAATGGAACTTTAATTTAAAAATCAGATTTCTCCTTTTTTGAACATTTGCATTTTATCTTTGCAGTATATGTTGCTGGTCATATTAAATTAATGGGACCAAGTGAAAATGTGCTTCTTTTCTAAAACCCATTAGAGATCTCCTGATGAATTGATAAATGTTGACATGGTAGTAAAACCACTAACTTTACCTCTCTGTAATGGTATTATCTTCTTCAGTTTTACAGATAAAGTTTTTGTATATCTATTTTAAAATCACCAGAGGAAATTGCTCATCAAAGGGGGCATGTAAGTACGTAGAACAGGTCCTTATAATAGACGTAGTCTCCTGCATTTGAGATGCCAGTTGTTTTTGGTGATTGTGTTTTGCATGGTTACTTTGGAAATGCCCTTAGGTATCAGTGAGAGCTACACACCATAGATCTCAGTTACAGGTAGAAAATCTGACAGCAGTGGCAGCAGCCTGCAATGAGGAACAAAAGCTGAGTACAAGATGATGCTCTTTTCACAGTTGGTCCTTGCAATGTCAATAAACATCATGGCATTAGATTTAAAACTAAAATAGTTATGGCATATCACATGCACATGGCAATATTTAGTTCCTTTTAAATGTTTTTCTCTCTGGCATATGATTTTCCCTCATATCTCCAAAATGTCTTAACACACCAAAATAAATATAAATCCACATTTGTTTTTTTCATATTGTATATTAAATGCTTATAATTTATTTATTTATTATTTTTTTCATTTTTAAAGATTTTATTTATTGGACAGAGAGAGACACAGCGAGAGAGGGAACACAAGCAGGGGCAGAGGGAGAGGGAGAAGCAGGCTTCCCGCTGAGCAGGGAGCCCAGTGAGGGGCTCGATCCCAGGACCCTGGGATCATGACCTGAGCCAAAGGCAGATGCTTAATGAATGAGCCATCCAGAGGCCCCTAAATGCTTATAATTTAATACTTCTTTTGGAAGATATACCTAAATGAAGAAGACCCTTATCAAAATGATCATATAAAAGCAAAGTATGATATTGGTATAGGAGCTTCTGCTGATAATCAAAATAGTCTATTTTGGTTCGACCTAGAACTTTCCCATTAAGTAGGTTTTCTCACTATTTTGCTTGCCAATCTATAATCCAGCCTAAAATTTTTGATATATAATATCACTGATTATATATATATATTTAAGTTGAAAGTATTGTTACGAGCTAAAGTGTGTCTCTGAAGAAATTCATATGTTGAAGTCCCAATCCCTAGTACCTCAGAATATGACTGTATTTGGAGATGGATCTTCAAAGAAGTAATTAAGTTAAAATGAGGTCATTAGGGTGGGTCCTAATTAAATATGACCGGTGACCTTATAAAAGAGAACATTTGAACAAAAAACACCTACAAAATGAAGACAATATGAAGACAAATGGAGAAGACCACTATCTATAAGCTAAGGAGAAAGGCCTGCAGTAGATCCTTCCCTCAAGACCCTTAGGATAAAACAACCCTACTGACGCCTTGATCTTGGACTCCTAGCCTCCAAAACTGTTAGGAAATAAATTTCTATTGCTTTATCTACTCAAATAGTCCTCAACTTTGTTACAGCAGCCCCAGCCAGCTACTAGTACCAACTACAGTGACAGATACTGCATAGACCTTTGCAAGATATGTATTAAAAAGATATTGGAATTATAAATCAAAACACTAGTCTGAATCTGTGAATTCAATCCCACCCTGGAAAAATTAAAATAATAAAAAATGCAAAATATAAAAATATCCTATATCCATTCTAGAAAATAGTAAAGGTCACCATAGATATTCTAGCAATATTAAGAAAATTCTCTGATGCATAATTCAAGAGAGATCAATCTACTAGAAAGGCCAACCAACCCACAATTCTTGACTAATGGAAATGTCTGGCCGGATGAGAACTGAAATGAATGCTCAAGAGAATGAAACTAAAATCTAAGCAGAAATCACTGGGGTTTGGTGTAAATGCAAGTCATGAGTCAGTGATGAAGCTGGGATATGGAGATACATTTCTTTTAAGTTGCACTTTAACAGATTTAATGAAGATAATTTACATATCTTAATATTTGCCTCTTTTTGGAGTAAAATTCTACAATTTTTAGTAAATGTAAAGAGTCAAACAACCATCATGCAATCAAAATTTAGAACATTTCCATTACTCCTAAAAGATCGCTCACAGTGTATTAAGTTTGACCTCACAGACAACTTTGGAAGGTGCAAAGGGTCTTTGAATGCAGAGGGTTGACTTTGATCTTTGTTCTCATGGATTGCTAGGTCATCTCACCTATTTTACAGTTTTCACTTAATTAGAAACACTGCCATTATCTACTTTTAATAAGGAGAGACAATATTGAATATTTTTTAAATTAGTTTTTTTCTTTCCCGTCCGTGATTTCTGTTTTGTGTAAGGGAGCTGGTGTGGTTGTCGGTTACACATCCTTGCCTTCACATATGACGCACATGCCACAGTTCAGTCATAATACCCCATTCCCCTGGATGGAGTCATTGTCCAAGAATGGGCCTTTGCCAAAATAAAGAGGGGACTGGTGTGCCTATCTACCAGCACATCTTAGGTACCTAAGAAAAAGCCTTCTTAAGAATGAAGTTAACATCTAGGAAAGCAAAGCAGACTGCCTGAAAAGATACAGAATTGCTTGCCTGAAGCAAGTCAATTTCTTAAAATTCCTAGCAATCATATACGCTTTAGGAAAGAAAACACATTTTTTTTTTTCTGAAGAGAATATGGGGACCGGTTGTCCTAGGTAAAATGAAATTCCTTGATGATTGTATTATTTTATTTTTATTTTGGTCTTTATAATATAATCCACAAAATAGTAATATTTCTGTTTGATAGATGGGCTTAATTTTGTAGTTTTTTAGTCAAAATTATTAATTTTCTTGTGGCTCATGTACAAGAAACAAGAAAAAGCTAACTTGGCTGGCACTTCTCCATTTAGTTTTTATTCTAAGATCCAGGTGTCACTAAACATGATTTCTGTTCTTGAGTATGTGGTATGCAGTAAATGTTATTGATTTCTGAATGACATAAAATCCTCCAGTTATGGGGAAGAAAGAAGTATACTCTATGATAAAGGAGAGAGATGGAGGTGAAGTGAGGCTTTATGCAAAGTAGCAGATTAAAAACACACTTTCAGGGGCACCTGCGTGGCTTTGTTGGTTCAGCATCTGACTCTTGGCTCAGGTTTTGGCTCAGGTTATGGTCTCAGGGTTGTGGGATAGAGCTCTGCACCCTGCACTGGCTCGGAGCTTGGCAGGGAGTCTGCTTGAGAGTTTCTCTCTCTCTCCCTTCTCCTCCCCCTGCCCCCTCTTGTGCTCTCTCTCTCCCTCTCAAATAAATAAATAAAATAAAATCTTTGTAAAAAAAAAGACTGTTTTTGGTGATCAGCTGTGGGAGCAATCTCTATATACATAAGTTTTTAAGTTCAGTGCATGCTGGGATATGTCCCTCACTATGAGTCATCCAAAAATTAAAAAAAAAAAAAATTCAGAATTACTGTGTTGTGATATATTGACTTATATGAAGTACTCAAATTTTACAGAATACTTTTTAAGTCAAGGTTTATATGAGTTGACACAGAGTCAAGGCAACATCAAGGGCAATAACTGATGTAGATGTTACAGAAAAACCACAAAGAAGAAACTGCATTAAAAAAAAAACTATACACTAAACATAATGTTTTAAATTTAAAAACATTAAAAATGAAGTTACAAGAGAAATTAAAATAGTGGTAGTAAATAGGACAGGCATATGGCTAATATATTTACTCTATAAATATTTTATATTCCCATTGGTAAATATATATGGTAAGATACCTTGAGATATTGTTCTCTGTGATTTTTCTCTTTTGTACTTTTTTATATTTTATCTCTCAATAAGAATCAAAGTCACGGGGGTGCCTGTGTGGCTCAGTCGTTTAAGCGGCTGCTCTAGGCTCAGGTCACGATCCCGGAGTCCTGGGATTGAGTCCCATAGTGGGCTCCATGCTCAGGGGGGAGTCTGCTTCTCCCTCTCCCTCTGCTGCTCCTCCTGCTCGTTCTCTCTCTCCCAAATAAATAAATAAAATCTTAAAAAAAAAAGAAAGTCATTCAGGTTACCCAAGTTTAACTAGGATAACTTGTAGCAGAAATTCAAAGGGGGGTATCTATTTGGTATTTGACAAATGCTATTATAGTATTTGGCTCCCAAAGCAAGTTTTTGGTGCTCCTTAGGGTAAATATACTTCTAAAATTGTAAGTTTTTTGATATGTAAGTGCTGGGTTTTCTTGAGTCAGGCTAACAATGGGAGTGGGAGAAGATTCTTGAAAGTTTAACAATAAGGTCTTGAAAGAGGTAGTGGGTAGAACTAGTACAATGACAAAGGATTGGAAGAACATGAGAAAGATCAGACTACTTTTTTGAGAAAAACTAAATGAGAGTCCATGGGATGGGGGCGGAAGAAAGAGTGAGAATATGTTTTTTGAGCATATACATCCTTACATCCTTACATCCCTGAGTGTAAGGATGTTTTTTGAGCATATAGAGTTAGATCAGAATAAAGAATAGCTTATGGATGTAAGGATGAAATGAGATATTCAAGCATATACAGTTAGCTTATGGACAAAATAAAACTATTCAAGCATACAGCAGCGCCCACTCCTCAGTGAGTGCTCAAATATTTATTAGTAGACATAACCTTATACATTAACTTACCTATGTTATACATCCTTACATCCTTACATCCCTGAGTGTAAGGATGTTTTTTGAGCATATAGAGTTAGATCAGAATAAAGAATAGCTTATGGATGTAAGGATGAAATGAGATATTCAAGCATATACAGTTAGCTTATGGACAAAATAAAACTATTCAAGCATACAGCAGCGCCCACTCCTCAGTGAGTGCTCAAATATTTATTAGTAGACATAACCTTATACATTAACTTACCTATGTATGTTCACTACATGAAACCCGTTTTAAAATATTGTAAAGCATCTGAGTAAAGCTGTTGCCGGAGATCTTTCTGGACTACTGCTAGAGACTTTTCATGTTTTGTGTTATATATTTTTGTGGTGATTAATGAACAAACTATGACTTTTCAATCAGAAAGAAATGTAACTAAAATGCTCACACAATCAGAACTTATTCAGTAGGAAACTGAGCAACCAATCTGAGCAGAAAATTCAAAAACAAAGGTCGCACCTGGATGTTACACACCTACAGGTAGGAAAAGCCAATCATTAAAGTAACACAAGAGAACTCAGAACAGTGAGTGGCCTACAGCAGGTGCTCAGTAGTGAATTGTAAATGAATAACGAATGAAACACGAATCCACAACTTAGTACAGTTTTGTCTATAAGACTGTCAGTAATTCTGATGGCATTATGTGTTCATTTTCATTTGGAAGCTAAATTGCAATACATATTATGCATTTTAATATATTCATATACTTCTTCCAGTAATTTAATTTCTCCTAATCTATTTGGAAGATGTAGTATTAAACAAAAATTATACTGTTTCACAAACTTTCATTTATTTTTACTGTGATTTCTGTAATAAAATTGGGCAAATTAAACTATTGAAAAGAATTAAATAGGAATTTATAAAAATTGGAGTATAAACAAAAAGTCCTCAGTAATATCCCAATTGCATTTCTTTATTACATTCAACTGCTTAAATGCAATAAGATGAATTAAAAGAAAAAGCTGGAGTTATTTTGTTTATCAATTTTTCATGAGCACAGATATTATCAAAATAGACTGAAGAAGGAGACAGTCCTTGCTCTCAGGTCCACGGAAGCGGAAGTCACAGAGTGGGTCGGCCTGCCCAGAGGAAAATGGAAATCTTTGGCGATGCGCTGATATTTCAAAATAGCTCTGTCATTGGCCTTATGTACCTAAGTAGACAGTAGCCTGTTTCGCATGGTCTGGGAATGATATTTAGTAAAACTGAATCAAAGATAAAATTGTCAAGCAAAGAAGAATATTTGGGTTTTAAGTAAGGCATTCTAAAGTATTTTCAGAAAAATTTGAGAATTGGAATATTGAGCATTTTGGTTTTCTTCTGTTTCTCAGATGTTGCTTTGTTTTTTGTTCTTTGTAAGATACTGGATAAAAGAATATAAAATTCATAAACAGAACTTAGTTTTTAAAAATGCCATTTTTCTGTTAAATAAAAATGGCAAAGCTGATCATGGAACACAAAATATTTTTAAAATTATAGCAGTGGGACAACTGGTTGGCTATTTGGCAAAACATATATTGAAATTTACATGTGACTGGGCACCATGAAGTACGTTCCAGTATATATATATTTGTAACATAATATATTTATATATGATGTATTATATATATATCATTATATATTATTCATTATATATTATATACATACTGAAAGATGCTAGTAATCAAATTACTAATAAATAAATAATAACCATCCGTGAATAAGTGCTGTTAATAGTTAAACTAATTTCCTTCCTTTTTCTGAGTCTCTAAATGTGTTTTTGAATTTGAGAGTTCATGATTTTGGCAATATGCAAGGAATACGTCCATGATGTTTTAAAAAATCAGAAAAAAGTCAACAATTAAAAAAAGTGTTCCGAAAGTTTGTTTAATCATTTTAAACTATTTTATTTCCTTTGAATAATTTTGTTTTGTTATTACTCAAAATGTATAATTCCTTGTCAGAGTCAAAAACCACCTGATGTGTTATCTTCAGTAGGTTTGTTAACGCTCTGTGGTGTGTGTCCCAAATTTTTAAATTCCATGTTACATGTACATTGCATTTCTCTTGTTCACCAGGATAAGAAACTATATGTATGGTAGTAGTTACATAGCATCTATCTCTTAGGTGATTGTCCAAAATAAATGCTCTAAAGAACTTTTCCTGTGCTTAAATTATCTTAAAGCCTCAGCAAATGCTAAGCACTTAGTGTGGCCTATGGAATTAACTGAGCTAGCATATGTAAAGCACCCTGTGTAATGCAAAGCCCAGGATGAGTGAAGGAGGACTTCTATTATCATTATTATTAAGAAGGATTTAAAAATCACCACAATAACAATGTGATGCTAGGTTGTGTTTTAATCTGCATTTACTGAAAGGGCAGAAAACACGTAAATTTCATTTTTCAGACTCAAGAATGTTAGGCATACTTTTTATTCTTTAGAGGGAAATAGTGTAATTATGACCTACCTAATCTCATACCCATAATGACAGAAAAGAGTTTAGGCCCTTCCAGCTAGTGTCATTTGTGGCCAAGATTGGTCTTGGAATTGTCGCAGTCACACCTATTTAAATATGTAAACATTGAGAGTCTTCCTATTGAGCAAAACCTGGAATTTTAGAACTGGAAAAAATAAGGGCTTCTTGCTCTAGGCCCAAGTTTTACAGGCTGAGGGAAATTAAGTAATTTGCCAAAATCAAACAGAACATTTGTGAGATAAGAGGGAGTTCAGTATTTTAGTCGACAATGAAAAAACCTGTAAATTTTAGCCTAAAACTCCTAGAAATATGGTTAACCTTAGAAAAATTTTAGAGATGAGGTGGAGCAACTGGAAGAAAGGTCCTTGTCAAAAATATCTGACTTGTGGTAGAGAATTCAAAGGGAGCATATAAAAAAATTGAAAAGGTGTCACTGCACTTATCTGGTGAAAACTTTATGGTTTACTTATTTTAAATACAGAGTATAATTCTGTATTCACATAATTGACCCTTATTAAATTCTGCTATACTTAATCTCTCTGTAGGATTTGCTAAACATATATTTTTCATTCTACAGAAGTCACCAAATTTACAATTTACCAAAACATCTAAAAATTAATGAGCCATAATTATTATGTCACTTACTGAGATGCTTAAAAAATGGAGTTAAACTTGTGCAGAAGACTAACTTAATTATTTTTCCACATTCAATCATAAGAGTCTATTAAAAGAGCTAACATATATTTATTGCTAACTCTGTGCCAGACAGTAGATTAAGCACATTTGGGCCTTGTATTACTTAGTCACCAACAGTCTTCTAAGTTTGGGTGTTAGGTGTTTATCTGTAAACTGTCAGGTAAGCAATGCCCCCAGAATCATCTAACTACCACTGGGATGTAGAACTGAGTCTAAGTATTTTTCCAACACCTAACAACTTCATTATACTCTTTTTCGTTATAGTTTTCATAAATGTTTATGCAATGTCATATATTTTCTGTAATAATATTGAATGTAAATTCAATACTTAAAATTCCAGTGTACTTACAAGATTATATTTCTCTATTCAAAATTAGGAGTTAGAGAAACTGACCATACATAAAGACATATGAGCTTAAAAGGAGCTAAATTTTAAATTTATAAACATCCAGGTATAGATCACAGCCGCCATCTTGTTTTTGTTCCCTGAGGTGGGCTAGAATTCTCCTACAGTGATGTGGCATAATCAATTTGGTCATGCACCAGAATAAAATAATACAAAAATAGTCCATTGTTTCTTATATTCTTCTATTTCGTTTTACAGAAGACCAATACAAATAAGAGTCTCATAAGAGAAAATAAAGAGAGAATGGAAATAATTCCTTCTTTCTCACCTTTCTATTTTTAAATAAAGAATGTATATGATATTAGAGCTTTCAGTAACATCTTTCCTTGAGAAGTTTTCTTATTGCCCATCTATATGCTTTCACACACAGAAAATAGGGAAATACCGTAACAAAATTTAACCAAAAAAATCATGTTTCTAATCATATATGACTATCTGTGTATCATAGATTCTTTAATGTTGAGGATATAGAAAATAAACTTAAACATTCTGTATGTTCACTTCTTATCTCAAAGTAATGTTGTGATATCTAAAGTTTATATTCCTGAGCTCACATTAGAAGTCAATACGAGAAAAATGTTCACAAAACAAATGATTACACATTGAGTTTTTTTTTAATTTTTAATTTTGTTTCCTAACTAGGAAAGATCCTTTCAAGATATTCGTGAAATTACTCAAGCCAGTCAACCTTTGGAGAAACATTGCTAGGTGGGTAAAACTTTTTCTGTGTATTCGTATTGTCCTTATTGGAGACCAATTTGTAAAAGTTTTTACAACATGAAGAGATAAGCTATAATGTTTCTTTGTTGATACACGTCAAAGTTAATCAATGATTCTACCAGGCAAGAGTGGAAGGGAGAGAATTTTTGAATAAGAGTTATTTGAAGATCAGTTTGCCCTATCTCATTGCCTTAGGAAAGTTATGCATTTTGAACAATTCTTTTGAAGTATTAACTTGCACCTAGTCTCCTTTCTGTTCATAGATTATGTCAATTGGCAGAATTCAATAAAAAGAACTTGCATTTCCCCTGAATCCTAGAGGTTATGGTAAGAAAAAATAAAGTTGCTTCTCTCATTTTCAACTTTCCAGGTGGAAACGGTAGAAACCATTTTCAGATATTACTATCTATTATTGGCTTCTTTCAGTGCAACTTTTATCCAAAAGCAAGCAGTACCCAAGGACTACTAAATCATTTTCAGTTAAGTTTAGCAAATGTATGATATTTTAAAAGATATGCTTTGCGAAACTTAAAGACATGTTTTAACAGCACATTCTAGAACTACTGAGACTATGAGGTATGTGGGATTCTAATGTAAATCATATCTGGCAGCCTCCTTTTTTTTTTTTTAAGAAATAGAAATGTGTTTCTAGGTAAAATATACATGCAAGAAAGCATATTATTTTAAAATGCTCCCATGTAAACTAGATATCTGATCAATGTTATGTGCAATGCTTGATATTAGGCAAATTAACAAAATGCACCCTGTTGATTTGGAAAAAAAAATGATCTTAAATAAGGTAGCCAGTTTTCATGTCTCAGAGTGAGAGTGATTTGGCAAAATTCTAGTGAACCATAAATGTCGCTGTCTCCTAAACGTGCAGTTGTCTAGGGAATGAGTCTATGTGTTGAATGGTTAGAAAGTTGATCCAGTTAGCATCAGATAGAAACTCTATCTTATAAGCAAGCAGTGTGCCATAGAATTCACATCCATGAGTCTTGCTAGGAGTGAAGTTGCTAAGAATGCAGAGACCAAGTCAGATAGTGGAGATGGAATCAAAGGACTTCAAGTTATGTTCACAGATACCATGGTCTAAAGGAAACTGTGCCAAGAAATTAAAAATGGGTAATGCTTTGGCTCATGGCTCGATGTTTTGAAAACTTTTTTTTTAAACATTTTTATTTGTTTATTTGACAGAGAGAGAGCACAGCACAAGCAGAGGGAGTGACAGGCAGAGGGAGAGGGAGAAGCAGGCTCCCAGCTGAGCAAGGAGCCCCACGCTCCAGTACCCTGGGATCATCACCTGAGCCGAAAGCAGATGCTTAACTGACTGAGCCACCCAGGTACCCCACTGAAAACTTCTTAAATAGGTGTTTTGTTTTATTTTGTTTTTCACTGTATTTGGGGCAAATGACTTTGTTTCTTGAAAATATTTTATAGTTTTTTTTTTTTAAATAATGCAAGTCATTGCCTAACATAATACATAGCAAAGTCTTGGATTTGGTACTTTGGAGAACCAAAACATTGGTTTTTCCATGACCCCTAAATTGGTCAAGCCATGAAAATAATCCAGATCAGTATGATCATGAGACATGATGGATACAAGGAAACAGTAGTCCAATGATTTGAGAAATGTGGACCATGATACTCATTACTTCATTAAGATAATCCATGCCCTACACTGGTTTTCGTGTGATGTTATAATTAAGTGAAGTTAGAATGAGGTGACAGAAGTCCAGCAGCTATAGAGCACATCCTATGGCCTGCTTGGGCAGGGGAGCAATTCATGGTCCTGCCCAAATGCTGAGCATAATGTTCAGTACCCCCTGTCAAGAGGTGTGACCACACATGCCCAACAGCCTCAGACCATATCCTGTGACCCACGCAGGGAGGGAGCCAAGCAAACAACTTTGCCCAACAGTTGAATAGAGTCTCTGGCCCCACATAAAATATGAACCTAAACAGTGACCCTAAGCAGCCAACAAACCCTCCCCCACAGTGGCAGAACTGGGCATATGGCCCTACCTGATTGCTGACCAGCCTGTGGCATCACCTAGGCAGGGAGCCCAGCCAGGGACCCTGTCCAATTGTGGCGCATAGCCTGTAGCCCCACCTGATCTGGGAACTTGGACAGCCAGCCAGTCCAATTTGAAGCACAGTCTCCAGCCCCACACAGCTGTAGGGTAAAGCTGGGGGCCAGGCCTGATCACAGAGCCCTGCCAACAACCACACCCAACAGCATAGCACAGCTATGGCTGACTCAATTGCAAAGCCCAACCTATAGCCTTTCCCAGTTTCAGGGCATAGCCTGAGACCACACTTGATTTCAGAGCAAGACCTGAGACTCTGTCCCACTGTAAAGCCTGGTCTGTGGCCCCACTGAACAGAGTCCAGCTAGCAGCACCATCTAGTTGGGGAGCATAACCTGAGACTCCATCCAATCAGGAGCAAGTACAGACCACTACACACAGGCCTGCCCAATGATAGATTCCACGAGTGGCACCATCCTGTCAGGAAATACAACCTGTGAGTCTTCTTGACCAGAAGGTATTTCAGAGCCCAGTTACTGGCTCCCCCTGAACGGAACACAGCCAGCAGCCTCTCCCAACTGTGAAGCCCAGCCTGTGGTACCCCCTCCCCAACTTTAGAGCACAAGTATTAGTCTTGCCCAACTAGAGATACAAATAGCAAGTTTCACCTGCCCACAGATACTACCAGCTGACCTGTCCTGTACCCCAGGATGAGTTGACCAGTGAAAGTCTTTCCTTGCCAAAGTGAACTTGTAAAGTCTGGAAGAGGAGACTGCTTAACTCAATGCATAGATGGCAATACAAGTACACATGGATTATGAAGAATCAGGTAAAAAATGACACCACCAAAGGAAACTAATAAAACTCTAAAACTGAGTCAAAAGAATTGGAAATCTATGAATTGTCAGCCTAAGAATTTAGATTAATCCTCTTAAAGAAGTTCAGTGAACTACAAAATTACACAGACAACTAAATGAAATTAGGAAAAAAAGATGTATGAACAAAACAAGTTCAACACAAACGGGAAAAAAAAGCTGGAGGTATCACATTTTCTGATTTCAAACTCTACTACAAAGCTAGAGTGATCAAAACATTACAGTACTAACATAACACCTGACACAAAGATCAATGGGACTGAATTGAGAATTGAGAAATAAACCTACACGTAGATGATCAGCTAATATCTGACAAGGGAATCATGCATATTAAATGGGGAAGAGATAGTCTTTTCCATAAATGATATTGCAAAACTGCATGATCATATATGAAGGAATGAAACAACACCTATCTTACACTACTCACAAATATATCTCAAAGTGAATTGAAGTTTAAAGGTAAGACCTGAAACCATAAAACTCCTAAACAATGCATAGGGAAAAAGCTTCTTGACATTGTCTTGTCAGTGATTTTTTTGGATATGATATAAAGCACAGGCAACAAAAGCAAAAATAAACAACTGGAACCACATCAAAGGAAACCGACGAAATGAAAAACAACCTATATGATGGTAGAAAATATTTGCAAATCATCTATCTGATAAGGGATTATTATCTAAAATATATGAGTAACTCATACAATTTAATAGCACTAAACAAATGTTCCAATTTTAAAAATGGCCAGAGGACCTGGATACACATTGTTCCAAAGATGTATACATGTTGCTAACATGTACGTGAAAATGTGCTCAAACATCTCTAATTATCAGGGAGGTATAAATTAGAGCCACTATGAGATAATACCCCATATCCATTAGAATGGCTATTATCAAAAATAATAAATAACAAGTAGTGGTAAGAATGTGGAGAAAAGGAAACGCTTTGTCCACTGTTGGTGGGAATGAAGCTGGCACAGTCACTATGGAGAACAGTATGGAGGTTCTTCAAAGAATTAAAAATAGAACTATGCTTTATTCCAGCAATCCCACTTCTAGGTGTATATGCAAAATGAAATCACTCTCTTAAAGAGATATCTGCACTCCCATGGTCATTGCAGCATTATTTATAGTAGCTAAGACATGAAAACAACCTAAGTATCCATTGTGGATGGATGGATAAAGAAAATATGATGTGTGTGTATACACTGTATATACACACACACAATGGAATATTTTTCAGCCATAAAAAAGGAAATCTTGCCATTTGTGACAACAAGGATGAAATTTGAGAGCATTAGGCTAAGTGAAGTAAGTCAGATAAAGACAAATACTATATGATGCCACTTATATGTGGAATATTAAAAAACATGACCTCGTTGAAGCAAAATTTATTGTTGGTTGCCAGGGATAGGGAGGTAGGAGAAATGGGTGAAGGTGGTCAAAGGGTACAGACTTCCCATTTAAATTAGATAATTTCTGGGGATCCAATGTAGAGCATTGTGACTGTAGTTAAAGTGTTGTATATTGAAAATTGCAGAGTGTAAATCTTAAAAGTTTTCACCATCACCAAAAAAAAAAAGTTATCTATGTGAGGTGATGGGTGGGTTAATTAACCTCATTGTGGTAAGCATTTTGCAATATATATATTATCAAATCGTCATGTTGTACACCTTGAACTTACAGAATGTCATATGTCAAGTATATCTCAATAATCCTGGAAAACAATGAAAAAAATCAATACAAATGTGACAGAGGAGTTCAAATTATCTGACAAAAATTAAAGCAACTGCTTTAATCAGTTAGCAACTGCTTTAATTTTCAGTAAATTGTTACAATGAGCAACTAGAACACACCTACAACAAAAGAAAAATAGTTTCTACAAAGAGAAGATACAAAGAAAAAATAAATGTAAATTTTAGAACAGAAAATTGCAATTACTAACATAAAAACAAGTCAATGAGTTCAACAACGACATGGAGGAAATACTCTGTGAATGGTAAAATAGAAAAATAGAAATTACACAATCTAAACAACAGAGAAAACAGACTGAAAAAAATATATTTATATATAACATGGCTTCAGGGACCTGTGCAAATATAACAAAAGATTTAACACTCATATAATCAGACTCTTGGAAAGAGAGGAAAAAGACCTTCCCAATAATGCTCAAGCTATCTAATCATTTTTTACATTTGTCCCAAAATATACTTTTATTTACTCACCTCCTTGATAATATAATACTATCTCTGTTGCCTAGATATCACTCTAAGCTCCTCATGTTCCCTTTCTTCTTCCTTTCTTCTCCTCATCCCCTCCTCTCTTCCCTCTCTCCCCTCCCCTTTCCTCTCCTCACCTCTCCTGGCTTCTCCTCTTCTCTCTTCTCTTTTCCCCACAGGTCCTAACATCCATCCCTTCACTACTCCTCTTTAGGACTCACTCTAAATGACCTTCCCCAGGAAGTCTTTCATTTGGAGTTACTAGGAGGGATACAATAAATAAGCAGTCATGAAAATTAGTTTGCTTAAGAAACTATATCTAGGGACACCTGGGTGGCTCAGTCAGTTAAGTGTCTAACTCTTGATTTCAGCTCAGGTCACGATCTCAGGGTTGTGAGATTGAGCCCTGTTTCAGGCTCAGCATTGGGCATGGAGCCTGCTTGGGATTCTCTCCCTCTTTCTGCACCTCCTCCCACTCTCTCTGAAAAAGAAAAAGAAAAAAACACTATATCTAAAAGACTTTCAAATTGTATCAGTTAGCATCTGGTTTGGCTGAACAAAACAGAAAGGACAAATAATAGCTGTTTATTCTTTCCTCACATAAAAGATGTTTGGATGTAGGCAGACCAGGGACAGTAGAGCAGCTCTGAGTTATCAAAACTCCAGTCTTCTCTTTTTGTTTTACTGTCTAGCATGGGTTTCTAGCTTCATGATTACCTCATGATCTAGTTTGGCTGTTAGTGATCCAGCCATCTAGTCTGAATGCCAGGCAACTGAAGGAAAGGGGGAAAGGTAAAGGAAAGAGATGTCCCAGAGAACTGTCTTAATTTTCAGAATTCTCCTCTAAGTCCCACCCCAAAATTTTCCTTCCCCACTAGCTGCAAGTCACCTGGACATACTTAGCTGCTAAGATTAGAATGCAATGATGTAGTCTTTTAGCTGGGGGTGCAGGAGGGAGATAAAAAGAAGAATGCATTTGGATAGGCAGTAGCCAGTGTTTGCCCCTGGCAGTTTCAAAAATGTTTTAGAACACAAAACATTGATAAAATAATTATGTCCCAAGTTAAGAGCATATTTATGTATAATTATGTTTAAATGGATTAGTTTTGAGACATCAGTATTAACTCATGCTTAATATAGATACAGATGGTTATATTTAGAAATATTTATCAATATGTGTATATACATGGTAATATACGTATGTATATCTTTTTTTTCATTTGAGAGGGGCTAAAAGCAATGATACTCCAGTAGTAATGAACTTACCCAGTGCTTTGTGATTTCCAGTTAAATATCTACCTTTGTGATCAACAATTATCTAACCTTGTAAATATGGTTTACACAAGGTTATTGAGTAATTTTAATTACCATGCAATAAAAAAAATTATAGTGAAGTGACTATGGAATCAAAGCAAAGATGGCTTCAGTGATCAAGTTACCATAGGGCAATGAAGCCATCTGTCAGATATAACTAATAGGTCATCAATTAGTCTGGGTGGCCTCTCTTTAGGACAGAGCTGAAAACACTGATAAGTTATAATTTATTTGCCTCGCACACTTCTTTTTTCCCCCAGATTTCGACTGTTCTCTTCAGAAAACGTAATATTCCTTCAGAGGGTAAGCATCAATAATAGTAATTTTATTTTTTATACAGATCAATCATAATCATTTTATTTTACAATTCTTTCCTGGAAAACGTTCAGAAGTAAATCTTTGTCAGGTATCCACAGAGACATTTATTTTATTTATTTTTATTTTGATTCCAGTATAGTTAACGTACAGTGTAAACTTAGTTTCAGGTGCACAATATAGTGATTTCAGCAATTCTATACTTTACCCAGTGCTCATCAGGTAAGTGTACTCTTTTTTTTTTTTAGATTTTATTTATTTATTCATGAGAGACAGAGAGACAGAGAGAGGCAGAGCCAGAGAGAGGAGCAGGCTCCCTGCAGAGCAGGAAGTCCGACAAGGAACTCTATCCCAAGACCCCAGGATCATGACCTGAACCAAAGGCAGACACTTAACTGACTGAGCCACCAAGGTGCCCAGGTAAGTGTACTCTTATTCCCCATCACCTATTTCATTCATCTCCCCACCCACCTCCCTTCTGGTCACTCTCTGTTTTCAGAGTATAACTAAGAGTCTGTTTTTTCCTTTGTTCATTTGTTCAATTTCTTAAATTCCACATATGAGTGAAATCCTATGGTATTTTTCTTTCTCTGACTGACACAGAGACTTATTTTAATGTAATCTTTTGGAGCAAACAGAGAAAGCCATGTGCAACAGAAAAGATACGGCTGATCAGAGTTCGGATATAATAATATTACCCTTTAAAATTTCTATAAAATATTATGCCATTAGTAATTACATGCTATCTAAAAATATAGAACATTAATTGGATGAATATTATGTAACCAATAAAATATTTATGTACATGCTTTATCATGTTTATCACAATCATGTAAACAACGTAGTGGAAGAAATAATTTTAACCATTATTAACTTTAGGTAGTTGAAATTGTGTGGCTTGTGTTACTTCAATTTTCTATACTGTCATTATTTTCAATGTAATTATTTAATGAAAAATTCAAGTAATTATTGGGCTTTATTTTATATTAGGTTTTACATTTGCCATTTTTTAAAAAGCTAAACTCTAACAGCCCACATATATATGTTTCTTAACCTAAAGACCAACTTTATTCTTATATATGGATTCCCACTGTATGTTGACTAAATTAGGTGAACTTATGAGAAATGAATTCATAAATTAAAAAAAAGAATTATCAATTTATTTGTATTTTGCTCTTTAGATTCTTATAATATTTAGAGTCATCAAATTATGTGAAATCATACAGGCAATTCAACCAAATAAAAATACTCTAACATTTACTTTTTTGGTAGGATTTGAGGTATAGGAACTGGTACTCAGAACTTATTTTTTTTTAATTTGCATTACGAATGATAAAAAGAATAATAGTGTGTTCTAATATTACTGCAGTGGATAAGGACAAAAGGGTGGCTAATAACACAGCTTCAACATTTTTTTTCCTAAAAGCTTTATTCAAACCTCTGTGGGCATCAACAAAGCCTAGTGTATACACTGGCATTTGTGAATATTTTCTGTGTCCATATAGTTGCCATTTGCAGAAAATGGCATTGTTTGAAAAATTATCTTGAGTATAAAACATTGTAAATAGTAATTTTATGCTGTTGCCAAAGCTTCAAAAACTGTTAATACAATTAGTGATCACATTCAATTACTTCAGTCCATTATTTATGAAAGCGGCCTAATGTGCGCCCGTGCACACACACACACACACACATTTCATAAATAATTTTAGTGACAATTACTAAACCAACAATCCCACAGTTACAAAATAAGGTAATTTGCTAATATGTGTAAAAGTAAAGAGAAAAGATTGGAAAGCAATGATGAGATCATTATTCAAAACAATGGAGCAAAAGAAGTTTTGACAGAAAGAAGCATGATCAATGTGATTGTGGTTTTCAGTATTTTAAGGGTGTATAGATTTTTTAATTTAGGTAGAATCTATTAAGAGTCAGCCCTATTAGATTAGTTAAGATTTATGACATATTGAGGATATGAGAATGTTAGATTAAGGCTAATTCTATAATCAGGCCACTTAAAACAGTCCCTAGAAGAAACAAAGCCAGAGTAGAGTGAAGAAGGTACAATGCAGCTTACCAACAGAGAAAATGAAATATCACTAAAATTAAAAATGAAGTAATGGTAGTTACCCAAAGGTGAGAAACTAAGGGAAGGAAAGGAAGTCCACACAGATCTGGTAGATTTCCATTGGCTACCAACTGTGCATCCCACTCAAGAGGGAGTTTATCCATTCCTCAAAACCAGCCTAGTCATTAATTGATAGAATGAAATAGAAATGCCAGTACATGAGTTATAAGCCCAGAATGAAAGTGACATTCCAGCTTCTACTCGTGCTCTTGGAACACAGCAACCATGTGATCAAACCCAGGGAAGCCTGTGAGATGCGAAGAAATGTAGAAGGGCTGATGCAGTCTCTCCCCGTAGAGGCCATCATAAACCTGCGGAGCAGCTCCCTGCCAACACGTGAGGGAGCCCAGCTGAGTGAACAGGTGAACTATTCACCTGTGTCCGGTGCAAACTGCCATCCTACTGCATTGGGATTAGGTAAATGCTGCTTCTTTTAAGCCACTAAATTTTGAGATTTTCTTTTTTTTTGGTTATGCAGCAAATGCTAGCTGAGAAAAAAAAATTTTGGAAGATGCTAGAAAAGCAGAACAAAAACTGTTAGAAAAATAGTAAGCGATCCATTAGTGGAGCCTAAAAAAGTGGTGAGAAAATTGCTATAGCAGGTAGAAAAACCCATTGACCTTGATATTTTTAATTGATGTTGGCAAATAATAATTTTTGTTCACTGCATTTGAACACAAACGGTCTAGGTCTACAAAACGGTGCAGCAGAAAGCTCCAAATTCTTGCTTTTCCACAGTAACACTGAAAAATAACATTTGAAAAACAGGCAGAAACTGTCAGAACCAACTTTGTCAGAATCACAAAAAACAGTCACAGGTTTACAGCAATGAAGTGGACACCAAATCAATAAAAAGTAATGTGAAAATGGTAGGAAAGTTTTTTGGTATTTTTACTTATCCTTTCCCTGCTCCGTTCCTGGCTCACCAATGATCTTGAAGATAACACGCCACATTCCCAGGGTGGAAGCTGGGAACCTGGTTTTAGAGGGATAGGGGCAGATATTATTTGCAAATTTTGGGGTTCATCTATTCTAAGCTCCCTGGGGGCTACCCAAAGGATTGATACAAGGTGCTCATCTCTGATATGCCTAACTCAGAACTCATTCCTCACAGAGAAGAGGTGGGCATTGCCCAAAAATATGATAGGTGAACGAAAACTTAGAACTGTCTGAAGCAAAAGAATACATTTGAGACATACATACAGGCATTTGCGTAAAGCCTGAGAGATGAATTTATCTGGGGAAGTAGTTTCTTTGGAAATTAGGGTATTTAAAAGTGCCTATGTATACTACCAAGTTTAGAATGCCATGTGCATGCCCAGGGAAGAACACATGCTAAGACCTGAGAAGGTATTTATGACCTGGGAAGACCCTACAAGGAATGCTAAATGTAGCACCCCTGAGGAACAATGGCATTGGGGTGAGGAATTAAGTTTTCATTAGTACAGAAGGTTACATTTATAGAAAAAAATTCTAGTAAAGTGTATTTTAAAATTCTGAATTACAAAAATGTAAATGGATATCTTACATCTGGTAATAGATATCTTTCATATGAAAAATGTGGAATATGTCCAAGACCCAAAATCGAGGAGAACGAGAAAATCAGAAAATGTGTGAGAATGCTAAACATCTCTTATTTCTCAAGAAGGGTTGTGCTAAATCTTCGTAACCTAACATATGGCCTGTAAATACCTCATATAAAAGTTAAGAGTTAAAGGGTGTGAATAAACTAGTGGGAGATTAAATGAAAGACACCACCAAGGAAGACCCCTTGAAGTGTGGAGGGAGTCTTAGACCAATCTCAAATGGCTACTGGGGACCTGGGAACCCATGGAGGCTGGACTGATTGGGACCTCCTGGCTGAGCAGATTTACCACATTCAGCTATTAAAATCAGACAGGAAACAACGAAAAATTAAAAAGTGATCATTGATGGAAGACAGTGATGCTACATGGATTCTGAAAGCTGTACGTCACTGAAGTAAATAAAAAAAAAAATAATGAATATCTCATAATGTCCCTACGCAAGGTTTTGTGGAACATGATTTCCAAATCAAAATTTATAAAACGTAGAAGGGAATCAGCTTGCATGAGCAAAATTCAGCAGAACAAACAAACAGAAGAGGAGTTTCACAAAGGCTGCATGTATTGGAATTATCAGCTGTAACATAAAAGCATAATTGAAGGAACAGAAGAAATTACATATCAAACACTAACAGGTATATTATTTGAAGTAATAAATATATTTTCTAGAAATTAAAACCAAAAATTTTAAGTTAAAAACTTCATAATGCTCCAAATAGGAAAAAATAAAGAGTAAATACTGTATACACAATAAATATACTAAGCACAGATAGAGATTAGCTGAACTAAAATTCAAAGTTAAGTAAAAATAAGCAGATTAAAAAGAGATAAAAAAACATGAAAACTGCTGAAACATCCAAAATGGAGTAAGTTCTAGTTGTGGAACCAGAATGAAGGAATGGGGAAGAGGATAATGGGTAAGCAAGGGGAAATGTAGAAGGTGTTACACATAAAAATATTGCAAGATTGATGAACAACACAAATCATCTAAATTAGAAAACACAATACAGGAAAGAGATACGATTGGGGGAGAGATACATCTAAAACCCTTGTACAAAATTGTAGAAAAAGACAAAGAGGACCACAGCAAACTGCCAAAGAAAACAATATAGATGACCGAACATGGGGTAATAATGAGACTGGTAAAGGACTTCTCAAAAGAAAATAGAACCCAGAAGACTTTGAAATAATATGTTCAAAATGGTGGGGAAAAAAATCACTATAAAACTGCTATTCCCAGTGAAACTATATTTTTGAAGAATAACACTGAATAATGATGTTTTCAAATAAGCACATATTGAGAGTAAACTCGCAATTACAGATAAGTATTCAGTTAGGAAGAAAGGAGAATGCAGGAAGCAAGGCCAGAGAGGCTGAACAAATATTAACTGTCTAAAAAAAAAATATATATATATATATATAAAATATATNTGGAGTTTTAGAGTCATTGCAGGCTAATAACACTACACAGGAGTTGACGGCAGATTCCAGAGTAAAGGCAGCACACTGTGGTGATGGCAGTATTTACTTTAACCTTCTCACTTGGTGATTGTGCCAAATTTTGGCACATAGAACAACCTGAACTTCTAACTGGTGCTGGTGTTTTGCTTGCCAGACATCATTTATGGCTTTTGGACATGATGTATCTTCTGGACCTTTCTTGGAACATAGTCATCTGCTGGGTTTTTGTATCTTTATTATTATATCCATTCCAGTATGTCCACTTTGTTGTGACCTTTAATCCCATAATCACCAGCTACACAGGATTTCTGTCACTTTGATTTTCCTTAGTGTGGGGACCATTGTTTTCTCTGTGTTTCATGGAACTATCATAGCACGAAGTTTGGATTATTGTTGTGACCTTTAATCCCATAATCACCAGCTACACGGAATTTCTGTCACTTTGATTTTCCTTAGTGTGGGGACCATTGTTTTCTCTGTGTTTCATGGAACTATCATAGCACGAAGTTTGGATTATCCCCTCAGTTTATAGCTGGGTGCTAAATCTTCTTTCTTCAGACAGTGCTCCAAATCATTTGCCTCACATTCAAGTGAAGAGGGGATGATTGTTCTTATCAGGGATTGATAGCCTTATTTGGGGATTCAGAATTCAAGAATTTTGGCTCATGAACTCAGATACCTCCATCCATGTTGTCAGAGTCCTGTTCTTTCCAAAGCAAAGCTCTGACTTTGGTGCAGTATGTCTGCTTTGGTTAGGATTTTAACATTTTGGAGCTCAGCTTTCCTGACGAATAACTATTTGCTCTGACACTGAGTTTTCTCTGCCTTCCTCCTGAAGACAGGCTCCTTGTGTGCTGTCAAGGAGACGATTTGGCTTTCACAGTGGGCTTTCAATTGCCAGTTAATCTCTCTCAGATTTGCATTATCTTCTCTAGTGTGTGAATCTAGTTTAGCAATAGCCTTCTACGTTCACAGTCAGTGTTTTTAATTTTTCTATGACTGCATGACAATATTACATGTAGCTTAAAATGGCAAATATGCATTATGTTACAGTTTGTATGAGTCAGGAACTCAGACGTGGCAGTTGAATCCTCTGCTTTGGATAGTCTGAGGTTGTGGTCAAATATAGAGTGGGCTGCAAGCTCATCTGGAGGCTTGACTAGGGTACGAGCTGTTTTCCTGTTTGCATGGATGCTAGCAGCATTCATTTCCTTGCGCATGTAGTACTGAGCTTCACTTCAGATATTTGTACTGTCTCATGGCTATAGGATGCCCTCAGGTCCTAGAGGTCATTGGCAGGCTCCGCCATATGCAGTTCCTCAATATACCACTTCCTTCTTTGTGGCAAAAAAAAAAAAGAGAGAGAGAGAGAGAGAGAGAAAAAACACTAACCAGATGGGAGCTATAATCTTAAATAACACAATCATTTTATTACGTACATGTTGCCGTGTATATATTATCACCTTTTCCATATTCTGTTGATTAGAAGCAAGTGACAGGCCCCACTTACACTCAAGGGGAGGGGATAACACAAAAACTTGAATAGTAGGATGTGAAGATAAATGATGACACTCTAAGAGTCTGTGTACCACCGTAGGCATACTCTTTAATTCATAGTTTTCAAATACTTTATATATTGTACCTGCTTGTACATTCCCTTCCACCGGTATAGTAAAATATTCCAGCTTATCACCTTTAAAAGTTTTAACAGTTGTACTGCTACCTTCTCTTAGTATCTATCCGTGTCATTAACACCAGTGATAGGGTCTTTGTTGCTAGTCAGGGATTGAGTGATTCCATTCCAAAGCGCTATCTTACTGTTCTTGGGCAACTCCTGGCACCACCTTGTAGCTTTTCTAGGAAACTGATAGAGAAATTAGAGTACGGGGTGGTTTTTTAATGTGAGACCTCAGGACCAACACACATGGAAGAAAGGAGAAAGAAACCAGATTGGGCAGAGGAAGAGGTGAAACTGGATTGCAGTCCAGGCATCCTTTGCTCACTGCACATTGCAGCTGAAGCTAAAATAGCCCATCTGAGATTTTCCATCTTCTGCTAGAAAGACTACTTCGTATACTGACCATATCCAATTATTGGATGCACGTGTACCTGGGATGGTATGAATTAAGGTGACACAACTTCTTGAAGTTGAGTTAATTCCTACAGAGGCTGAAAGCTGAAGCTGTCTTCTGCAAGTACTCCCAGCAGCTAGAGCGACAGTTTCTTCCTTGAGGGGAAACAAGTGGTCCATCAAGTAGAAAACCACTTCCCACTTCCTCTTCAGAACAAAGAAACTCATTCCACCATCTACTGGATATAATGGTTTCTGATAACTTTGCCACTGACTCTTTTCCCAGAAATTTCTCTAGTCTGAAGGAACCTGCTTTGCCCAAGTGTATTCCTGGTAGCAGCCTGGGATAATATCCCATTAATGTTAGTTGAGAGCAGGAAAGGATGGTCCAATGTCTCAACTGAGACAATTCTGAAGGTTCTTCTAGTTCCAGATTTTTCTGTGGGATTGTTTGAGGCCTCTGATGCCTCACAGAGTCCAACTGTTCTTTCTGTCCATTCCCTCATAGATGTTATTCCCAGGAGAGCACTACCAAACAGACAAACAACCCTGCATACTTATCTCAGTGTCTGTTCCAGGGAACCTAACCTAAAACACTTGGTTTTTGATAACTTCCCAATTTTCTGTGATTTTTCAGAGGTTATAAACAGTGGTTTTGATACTAACCATGATTTTAACACTAAGCATCTTGACATTTTTCATTTTTCATAGCACCAACATTTTCTGGCATTCCTTCCTCCTGACTGGAGGTCCAGCCCCTCTTTGTTTCTCTTAATGACTCTTCCTTATTTGATTAATTGCTAATTTTGACATACCCCTGGATTCCATCCTCAACTCTCTTCTTTCTTCTCTCTCTCTGTTTATGTATAATCTTTCAATTCCTGTGCATACTAACACCCTCCCTGCATCCCCGCCTCTATATCCAACTGTTTCTTGACAATCCTACTTGGATGTCTGACAGACATTTTAAACTCAGCATACTCAAAATATAACATATGGCCTCTTCACCATTGTTGTGCTTCAATGAAACTGTTTCATTGACAATATTCTCCATCTCAGTAAATGTTATCACTGTGTCTCCAGTTTGTCACACCAAAATCAACGATGTTATCCTTGACTCTTCCTCTTTCCTTCATTCTCTGCATAAAATACATTAGGAAGTATTGTAAGCCCTATCTGCGAAATGTAACCAAGTTGTATCAATTCTTACAACTACCATCATCATCTTTATTCTGGAAGTCTGGCTAAAGGTTCTAATTCCTCTTCATCTATTCACTCTTTTCACCAAGAATCTCTTTGTTATAATTGAGCCAATTTGATTTTTTTAAAATGATAAATGGTATCTCTCACTCTCATGCCATCATTTCAATTCTCCATCACCTTTGAATAAAATTTACATTTCTTATCACAGTTTATATGGCCTAAATTATCTACACACTGTTTGCCTTACCAACCCCATCTCCTTTCCTTCCAGGCTACCTGGATGTGTCTCAACTCCTCTGGCTTTTTTCATATTCCATAAAAATGCAAGTTTGTTTTCAACTTGGAGCCTGTGCAAAGACTGATAACAGAATCTCAGCATCCATCCTTTCCTTCTTGCTTTCTGTAATATAACCACCTGAATTGTGGCTGTAACGGGCTTGGCAGCTGCAGACTGTACTCTCAGTCTCTTTATTGAATTGTGACCAGATTCAGGCCAATGTAATGTGAACAGAGGTAATATATATCACTTTCATGTCATCTCCATAAAGATTGCTGTCCTGTGCTTTTACTCTTTATACTTGCCATGAAACGGTGAGGGCTGAAACAGTCTTAGGAGCCTCAGGATGACAGAGCCACACAGGAAGGCCTGGACCACATATCTTGGAGTTTTCATGAGAGAAACAAACTTCTGTCTTACTTAAGTCACTGTAGTAGGAGTTTGTTTGCCCAGAATGCTGTTTCCCCAAAACTTTGCATGACTCTACCCTTTTTATCACTTACATCTGTGGTGAAATATCCTCTTAAATGGAACTTCTTCTGTCCTTCCACTGTTCTCAGAAGCTCTTTATCCATTCACACTAATTGAAATGACCTGGCTGTTTTGTTTGATTTTTGTTTTGCAAAGGCAAAGAGAGAGAGAGAGAAAAAAAAAAAAAAACTCATGTGCCTTACTTACCTCTGTTAACTTACCAGTCACAGACCCAGAGTACATACTCATTAAATTTTTTTTGAATGTAGTTAGACAGTAACTGTCTTCTGCTGGTGATTTTCCTAACAAAGTAAATAGACTATGTAGTAATTTAAGCAGTATATTATGTTGTGAATTCTTTTTCTTTGCTTAATAGCTAAGTACTGATACTGGATTTTTGGATAATTTTCTGAAATAGGATCTTCACATATATTCCTAGAAATATTTAAATATGTGAGAGTTAATAAAGTAGATGGAAAACATTCAAAAATACATTGTATGGAATTTACTATTTTAAAAAATGGCCTAATATATTTTTATAGTATATGTTGCCATTATTTACTTGTATACACTTTAAAAGGTACTCAATCTTCTGCATAGAAATGGAAAAATATTGCTGGGGATAATTTCACTCTGAGGAAGTGTCCTAACTTCAATGCAGGGTCTATTTTCTTTTCTGGGAACTTTATAAGGAAGTTCTTTATTCTGTCAGAGGAAGCAGAATAAAATGTTCCCCTATTTACCATCATATACAAAAAACAATCTGCCTACCAGAGAACATTGATAATGGCAAATGGAATATAGCCAGAAAACCAAACATGAATGCCAGTCCTCAGATAGAGAAATGAATGAAAAGCTACAGCACTCCAGGGTCATTCCTATTCTCTAATAAATTGTTCAGTAAATATTTTTCCTGAGGATAATGGTGAAAAAGAAGTCCTCCTTTAGAAATCAATGTTACTGGAATGATGCCTTGAGCAAGGACGTAAGCAATGACAAATTCTTCAGCCTTAGTTCTGTAAAAATAATTCTGGAAAACGAGTTGTTATTCGTTCACACATCCTATGTTAAAAAGAAACCACAGAAATCAAATGGAAAATATATACAAGAAAAGAACAGAAACTAAGTGTTGTCATTTGTTTCTTAGTGAAGACATAGCTGATGTTTTCTGAATAACACTATACAGTTTCTTTACAAATAGATGGATTTTCAAACTGCTATGTACAGAAATATTTAATTTATATTCATATATATTCAAGTAAAATCATATAATTATTACATATAATTTTATACACACACAGAGTAAGGGATTTGATAGATTCGGGGGCCAATCAAGGGAAAAAATATAAGCAGCAGGTGGCCATAATGTACTCAACTACTGGGAGATGCTTTGACAGGTTTGTATGCAGGGAAAGCCCATCATCACAGGAATCTGTTCAGAGGTTGCTGGGGATCCAGGAGGGGAGCCTAAGTGTCTAGGGGATATAGCTCAGCAACACAGCTGGGAGTTTCTGGGTCAGAGAGCTTTCAAGGTCAGTATGTCTTGAGGTCTTTATGGCCCTAGAAGCTAGCAATAGCTAACAGATGAGGGTTGGGGTTTTATGGTTTGTGCAAAGCAGGTAGGCTGTACATGGATAAAAATCTTGTTTGGGCTATTGTTAACAGATTTGGATTTGTAAACATTTAAATTTGGCACCAGTGGGCTTTTGAGTAAATGAGTCTCAGTCTGCAGTATAGAAAATAATGTGCTCAGACCACCATTTGTCTCAATTATGTAATACATACATAGTTCTTTCTACCTTTCTATTTTTCTTTCTATCTATCATCTACATATCCAAATCCTATTGTAGAATGTGGCTTCAAGGTTCTAAACAAATTTTTTGTCATATCCATTGGGATCATGATTTTTAAAACAATGTTTAGTTATTTTTATGTTGAGATACTTGGCCTAGATAAACACTGAGTTATTACATACCCACTGTTATAAAAATGTAATTGCCTAAAATTTTTATGACAGCTAATTCGCCAACAGTATCATTTGTGAAATCCCCGAATCCTCTAAACTTAAAATTCTAGTTCTAGTGATGCTTTCCTAGAGAAATAAGGTAAGATGTTGGAAATATTTTCCAACATCAAGGCATTCAAACTCAGTAGTCTTTATAATAACAGAAATTGAAAACAATCAGAATTTGCAATAAGGATATGATAAGGTAAATTTTGGAAATGATGCATTTTACAACTTATTAAAATATTGAGAAAA